>NC_042623.1:100075046-100440488 GCF_901001135.1 Rhinatrema bivittatum
CCTCTCTTTCCCATCATTAAGCTGGACTGAATTAGCCATGATCTGTGGTTGCTGTCATCTGGTGCCACTGAATGGAACTCTCTCCAGATCTTCTGCAGTCTGTGTTTTTGACCATACTTCTCATGAACTACTTATCTGTCTCTCCCTCAAAAAGTTTCTCCTTTCAATCTAATTCTCCTGCCTCACTGTTTTCAGCAAACCTCAACAAGCACTTTTTAGTGCTACCTTACTGCTTGTACAAAAAAAAAAAAAAAAAAGGAAAGAGGGAAGTTCTGGGGAACATCTGGGACCTTCTGAATGGCCTCCAAGAAAACCATCAATGGCTTCAAACACTGCTCAAGTGGCTAAATTATGTCCATCAAAGATGGCCATCAATTATGATATTTTTGCCTGGACACAGACCACAATTAGCCAAACTGCCCTGCATATAGTCAAATGTCTCCAAGGTCCCAATGCTCCAGTGCAGCCAAGATAGCCAGCTCAAAAGCAGGCCAGTTTCCTGAAGTCTTCATTCTTTCCCCTTCTTCATGGTCTGACTCTAGAATAAGTAACTTTTTTTGTAAAAAAGGAAGCATTGAGAGAGAAAAACAAAGAAAATAAAATTCAACTCCAAATCTCCGAGTGAAATAACAGACAATGGTGATGCTATATTAGTTTTAAAATGGGTGATAAAGAATCTGGAAATATCTACAAAGTCTCTTTCAAATATTTTTTTTCAACAAATCCTGACCAGAATGATTAGGTACTTCAAACAATGCTTATCCCATAGATTCCAGCCTTAGAATAATTCACCATAATGTGTACTTTACCATATAAGGTAGCATTTTCTTATAAGGGCAGTTGAAGCCTGTTGGCTGGAGACAGTTTTCTCAGTAATCACCAGATTTCCAAAAAAATCCTTCATATGTTAATTTTTTTTGTTGTACATGAGTTTCAGCATTCATCAGCGTGGCCTACTGTAGTTCAGAATGAGCTAACACAACTTCTTAGAGCCTATTTTAGCATGTCACGCCATCTCTAAAGTTACCTATTGTATAGACCCCTTAGAGAAGGTTGCAGAAACTATCCTTTTTTCAGAAAAAGCTGTCCCAATTCCAGTGGAAATATCCGAAGAAAACAAATTTCTTACCACAAAAATAGAAGATCCAAGGGAGCCTCAGATCAAATGTAATGCTAGAAATCCCTGCTACAAAGGATGGAACTCTGGCTTTGATACTCCCTCTGCCTTAGAGGCTGCCTTAACCAAGAACATGCCTGTTGAATATCATGGAGTGGAGTCCTTTGCGCTGTGGCAAGACTGGTACTGCCCAGCTGGTGAACCAGCTAGGTCCCCACTGACAGCAGTCACCCTCATGCAGGAACAAGAACTAGGCTTCCCCTGTTCTAGCTTCTTCTACTACAAGGTGAACCCATAGAGCGTGGTCAGGTAGCATCAGTAACCACGCCAAGGTCAGGGAGGCAGAGGTCAGGTCAAGCAGAGATCAGATGAAGTCAGAAATCAGGCTGGGGTATGTAACCAGAAGACAGTCTGAGAGGCAGGGGCAAGGGCTGGAAGAGACAAGGCATGTACAGACAAGACAAGGATTGGAACTGACATGGCATAGCTAGCAAATCAAGAACTGGAACAGACATGGCACAGGCAAGCAAGACAAGGACTGGAACAAGGTAAAGTAAAGACCAGGGCTGGAGCAAGCCAGAGCAAGAAGCAGGATGAGGCAAGGCTGGAGCTTGCAAGGAGCTGGACCAAGACCATAGCACAGCAAGGGACCTGTAGACAAGGCACAAGCAAGGGACCTGTTGCTGAGGCACTGGCTGGTGGAACTGAGCTTGCTTATATATCAGAGCTGGGATGACATCATCAATCAGTGCCCACAGGAAATGCTGGCTGTATGTGGTTTCAGCTAGACTCTAGGATGCAGATGTTGTAGGAAGTTCTGCCAGAAGCATTTGAGGTAAGAGATATTACATTGAAATCCATGTTAACTTTGAAGAAAGCAATTTCATTAGCTCATCTATTATACCAGATATAAAAAAATAAGGTGGCATATGGCAGTGTTGGATTCAGAGGGCCTTGTTTTTGGGTTAGGGCTGCAGTATCAAGCATTTCCTCTGTGATTGCCCTAATAAACTGCTGGAGGGGTTAACCCAAGGCTCTGGATCTGCTCTCTTCCTGAATGGGCCCTCAGAAGTAATATTTTCTGTGGGAATCCCTACAATATTTGCTTGTGATAAGGAGCTCCTTCCTGAGATTCATCTTTGGAAGGAAAATCCCTTTCTTTACTTTTACGATTGATCATGTTAAAAAGAAAAGTGTCAAATTGAGAAAAGTTCTGAAAAGCATCAGGCAACTAGTGCCATTCTTGTTTCCCTCCGTGTTATTCTGCAGATCAGTAAAGCGTGCATGGTACCTGAGAAAGCCCTGTTTTAAAATTAATGTGTTTTTTCTAACTGCACGCATAGAAAAAACTTTCAGCAATAGCACTAAGTCCAAAGAATTGGACAACAAAACCCACAGAGATCATGTAAAATGTTGAATATTTCGCATGTACATTTACTACAAATTTAAAATGCACATAAAACCCACTCTTAAAAATGTTGTGAAAAATATTCATAAATATGGTTCTTAATACTGTTTCAGGTTCAGTTATAGATTTTCCTGTAGAATGGTTTTGTTGAACTTTATTTCTGACTCTAAGTTTTCATTTAAATTGACTCACTTGTACCAGTCTAAAAATAATTTATAGTCCATATGGTTCAAGGTTGTACCCCTTATACCTTAGCTAATCCATGATCCTTCCTTTTCCATGTACAGTAGCAGAGGACCAAAGAAATCAGAAATTCATACTTTTGTTGCAATGTCTGTACAAATTGAGAATGAGAGACATAATGTTTTCACGATGTCTCACTTTTGAAATGATAATTTGTAAGAGCTTGAATTTAAAAGGACACATTTCAAATTGTATTGAGGCAGCTGCAATTGTTAGTGTAATATGGCTATGGAGAAAAACACAAGAAGACTAATTGTAAATTCTAGTGCATTGCAATGTTGAAAAATAGTGAATTCCTCTTTATGTAAGAGTGAATGATGGTTGTCTTGTTCGATATGTATGCTGGTGATCTTAGAAACAACTTAAATAAATACCATATTCACAAGAAATATGAACTACCTGGCGTGTAGCTGTGAATGAATTAGATACAAGATGAATGAGTAAACGATGCTTTCCAGCAAAAATAGATTCCATTTTGAACTAGGATTGGGGTATTTTATTTCTAACACTGATGGATAACTGAAGTGCAAAAGACTATTGCATGTTACTATGAAGATAGAATGTTTCATTATCACCAAGACACATTTATTAGCTTTAGGACTCCGTGAAGAGAAATATAATTTTCTTGAGAGTTCTGAATCTTCTGACTCAGACATATCGAGCACAGTGTAATAATGTGAAGTAACATAAACTGTCCTGATGTGTGTAACTAAGTATTCATATTCTGAAATAAGGCAGAAAACTGAAGGAAATAAAACTACTCCTCTTTGTCTAATTAGACTATACCACATGACTCAGTGCACAATAGATATGCTATCTGTCTTTATTCCAGTTTGTCTGTTGAAACATTACAAATAATAGCAGTAGAAAAGTATCTGTATACTATGTCTTTATTTTTTTTTCCTTTGAGACACTAAACATGTATTCAGTAACAGTGGCAACATTGCTTTCATTATATCTAGTTCTTGTTTCCATCTGAGAGAGAACAGCAATCATGGCTAATGTTCAAAACAGAAAGAATATGCCTTGCTTGTTTTTACTCAGTGACTGCTAACATTTAAACTGGGAATTTAAAAAGGTAAATATTGACTTGTTGGAAACTGCTATGTTTTCCTGTTCTGACAATGCTAGCAGATAAGAGGCCAATGCAGTAAAACTCATGCTGAAAATATTGTAGCTTGCATATCACTAAAAATTTAACATGCACGCTAAAATGTCACGTAATGGTTTAAATGCCCTAAATGTTTGCATGAGCACACAAAATCATGGCCTTCATAGTACATATACAGTATTAGTATGCAGGAGAACACAAAACCTGTACTGGCTCAGTGCTAAACAGTGTGGCCCTGCTGAAGTGAGCATGCTCCGTTCTTTTTTCCTTTTACATTTTCCTCCTCCTTGATGCTCCTTTGGGCTGAGAGGAGAAACAGAAGAGTAACTGAAGCCCAAAAGGTACTCATTCAAGAATCTGGTGCAAATGTGAGTAGATGTTGCTGTTGTATAGTGTCTGAGACTGCTGCCCTACAGGGACTGTGAAGAAACAATTTTCTGACTGTAAGGTAAGCACTGGAAGATGTTACTGTTCATGTGGAGATGGCAAGTTTTTTGGAGAAGTTTGGGCAAATGTTTGTACGTAGTGCATCATGAATTTCAGAATTTTATACATGTACCAACATTAGAAGGCATGTTTTCACAGGAAGAGTCCACATTACAAAAAAATCTAAACAATGATAATTTTAAAAGTGGTGTTTCTAGTATCAGAGCCTTCTGTAATAAGTGTTCATTTAGGGGTCGATTTTAAAACCCGCACGTGCGGTTCCCGGCACTCACACGTGCCAATTTTATAACATGCGTGTGTCGCCACACACATGTTATAAAATAAGATATCCGCATGCACGTGTGCACCCAATTTTATAATCAGCGGGCAGGTTGCGACTCGCGCATGTGGGGGGGGAGGGCGCGAAATTTTGTAAAGTACATGTGGTGACGCGATCAAATCTTTGCTCAGTTCCCTCCCAGTCCGTACCAATTAAGGAGTGGACTGGGAGAGAACTTTCCTATACCCCCTACCTATCCTTCCTCCCTTTTCCCTGACCCCTAAACTAACCCTATCTACCCTATTTTTTTTTGTTTCAGTACTTACTTACTTCTTCATCAGGGAAGTAAGTACCAAATGCCAGCTGGCTGTCGGTGTACACTTCCCTGGGACAGGGCCTAAAGGCTGCTGTCCCAGAAAGCCCCGCCCTGCCCAGACCCTGCCCCTTTTTGCTGGCCTGGCATTTCTGTGTATATCGGGAGATATGCGCGTGGCCGGGCCCTTTCTAAAATGTGCTCGGCACGTGCAGGGCCTAGCCACGGGCCAGAATGTGGGAAACACCAGTTTTTTGTATCCTGAAAGTTTGACAAAGTACATTATTACTTTCATTATGTTATACAAGGACTTAATTGGATCCTAGATATTTAGGAGAATGTTATCTGTGAATAACACTATATTGTGTTCTATTCCAGCCTTTCCTGTTAGTTTCTAGTTTAGTTTCTAGTTTATTAGATTTTAAATACCGTCGTATTGGAATGTCCATCATGACGGTTTACAATAACAAGAAATAAAATACAAAAGATTGTCATTAAGAACACAATAGTAAAAAAAACATAGTTCTAAAATTAAGATAGTTAAAAATTAACACAAGTAAACTGAAATTTAAAGAAACAACATCTACACAATAAGATTAAGTACATCAATTAAAAGCAGTAAGAGTATAGACAACTCCTTAAAAACAATAAATAAAGGTCCTTAGTTAGAATCTGTATAAGCACAGCTAAAGAGCCACGTTTTAAGATCCGATTTAAATTTTTTTATATCTGCTTGTAATCTAATTTCTGCTGGCAGCGTATTCCAGAGTTTAGGGCCTTCTATCGATACTGCTCGCTCTCACACCTGACTCAGGTGTGCAGACTTCACTGAGGGAATTGTTAGTAGACCTTTGTTTGCCGATCTGAGATTCCTTTGGGGAGCATGTAGTCGAATGGTTGTGTTTAACCATTCGGTTTGTTCACCGTAAATTATTTTATGTATAATGCAGGCTGTTTTATATTGGAAACGATAGTTAATTGGGAGCCAATGCAATTAGATTAAAATCGGTGTAATATGATCGCACTTTTTGCTTCCTGTCAAAATTCTAGCAGCTGTATTCTATAATACCTGTAGAGGTCGGATATTGGAAAGCAGGAATCCCAGTAGCAGTGCATTGCAATAATCGATATTGGAAAAAATCAGCAGTTATAGTACTGTTCTGAAGTCGTTTATTTCAAGTAATGGTTTTAACCTTCGTAGAGTGATGAGTTTATAGTAGCTTTCCCTCAGTTTGGTAGATATATGTTTTTTAAAATGAAGGTCTGTCTCTAAAGTTATACCAAGATCTCGCACAAAGACTGTCGGTTTTATCTTTATATTATTCTCGAAAACCAGAGGAAGAATTTCTTCATTTCTATATTTTCTCTCCAATAATATTACTTCAGTTTTTTCCATGTTTAATGCTAATTTCATGTGTGAGAGGATTTGCTTTAATGCCTTTAGATAAATTACAATTATGTTAAAAGTCTTTTCAAATGTATCTTCAATTGGGATAAGGAATTGGATGTCATCTGCGTAGATATAAAAATTCAAGCCTAGTGCTGTAAGCAAATGGCATACTGGCTGTTGTGGAAACGCGGGTATCGGTTCATTCTCTGGTGTTTTCGTGTGCCCCTGGGCCCCAATACAGCCACAGAGGAGCTCCAGCAAGCACCGAGGCAGGTGAGAGGTGCCCCAGCATGGGCTGAAGATGGAAATGATGACCTTAACCACAGCCACATCTGTTCGCAGCAGAAAGAGACCCAAATAACGCAATGTTGGTCTCATGAGTGGTCCTCCAACTTCTCCAAGCCCTTTTGGACCTACTGCATGGAGCAGCAACTGCGACAGAGCGGACAGTGGTCAGAGGATGAGGACATCGAAGACAAAGACTAGATATGTGAGGGCTTCATGGGTACTTTATTGAAGATAGATGAAGACAAAGACTTGTATTGCTTGGAAGGTACTGGGTAGGCACTGTCACATCACGCACCCTACTCAGCCGATGAGGGCAGGTCACGGACCACGCTGGTGATTCCCCGTTCAGTTTATTGAAGAAGGTGAGACAAGACTCAAGTTGGTTGAAGAAGGTGAGACGAAACTCAGGTTGGTTGGAGAAGGTAAGACGAGACTCAAGTAGGATGAAGAAAGGTGGTCTGAGGCAGGACTCAGATGGTTAAAAAGGAGGACTCCGAGAAGCTGAAGAGAGGGTCTGAGAAGACTCAGAATTGATTGAAAATAGGAGAACTCTGAAAGAGTCACAGTGTCCACAATACTGTGTAGGTACTGCCATACCACGTGCCCTACACAGCCAAGCCTGACTGGTCACGGACCACGCTGATGGTTCCCAATACAGACTGTTAGAAGATTTGAGTGAAGACGCCGATGAGACCTGCTCCGAGGGGCGCCCTCCACAGCCAATCAAGGCCAGGCGCGGACCACATCAATGGGACAAGTTTTAGAGTAGAGTTCGTTCGTGATATCGGAGGCAGGTGCAGTAGACTCTGAAGGACCGGCAGGGTATAGGAGAAGGAAGGAAGCTTGGAGACAGGACTCAGAGCCTGGGTCACCGAGGCGGGACTCGGTGAAGGATCACTGAGATGGGACTCAGTGCAAGGAGGAGTAAAAGCCAGAAGCTACAGGAGGTAGCGCTGCTGAAAACATGAAGATCAAAGTACAGAAGACTGGATCCGAAGAGACCTCTGAAAAAGAAGATTAAGTTACATGAAGACATCTGACGATGAAGATCAGGATGTGAAGACATCAGGAGATGAAGGTCAGGATACGTGAAGACATCTGGAACACAGAAGCTTGACGAGACAAGAGACCAAGGAACGAAGAACATCTAGACAAAGACACGGGATCCCACATGGAACAAAAGCCTTGAGAAGCTGGAAGATGAAAGTCCTAACAGGACTGGCACCTTGCGAAGGCAAGGAAAGAATGAAGACTGAAGCTTTTTATCCTGAAGAAGAGGTGACTCCTTGATGACATCAGAAGTGGACCTACTCCCTCGCTGTCCCTTTAAGAAGGGAGAAGAGACGTGGCTTCGCCCCTTAGGAGAAGGGGCAGGACCACGGACAGCGGCCCTGCTACGCTGAGAAGGAGAAGCAGGGCCTGGCACTGAAACTAGGCCTCAGAGCAGGCCTCAAGATGATAGGTGGCTTCCCTGCTGCTGAAGATGGATTGCTGGCGGCTCCAGCTGCCAGGAGAGGCTGGGGCTGTGGCCTTCTCCCCTCAGAGGACCCACAGGTAAGGCTAGCGACTTCCAGGCCGCATAGGCATATTGTTGGCAGCCTCCTGCCGCATAGAGGTGCACCCGAATGGCATCCTGCTGCCAGGGAGGGCAGCAGTGATGTTGGCGGCCATTGTGCCGCAGATCATGATGCCACTCGGCTTCTGCCGTGGAGGAAAGAGTCGGCAGCCTACGGGCCACTAGCTGTGCAGAAGCACGGCTCCTGCCACATGGGAAGGACATCAGCAGCCTCCGGGCTGCTAGAGAGGCAGTAACAGCGCATCTCCAGCTGTGACAAAAGAGTAGCGTGGCTCCGGCCATGATGGAAGTTAGACGGCTCTGACACATGGGATGAGAAGGGAAAATAAAAAGGTGAAGAACCTGCAGGAAAGGCTGGTTTGTAACACTGGCAATAGATATACATTAAACAAGGTGGCAGATAGGGCAGACCCTTGTGGGACCCCTGTTTCGAGGAAGATTTTTCATCTTTATTTGGAAAGATCGATTACTGAGAAAGGACAAAAAACATTTAAGTACAATGCCCCTAACCACTATTTCACTCAATCTGCTACATAATATGCTGTGATCTACTGTGTCAAAGGCTGCAGATAAGTCTAAAAGTACCAGGAAATAACTTTGCCCGCTATCCAAGCCTCTCAACACAGTGTCTACTAGTGCGATCAATAGTGTTTCATATTGAAGTGCTTTCTGAAGCCAAACTGATTTGGCTTCAGAAAGCCCTCTTATATCTGAGCACTCTCTAATTGCAACTGTAAATGGCTCTAATGATAAAACAAAAAGCAAGGTAGATAATGGACATACTTGCCTAATTCTTCTTCTCAGAATAAAGCTGACTTGTGGTTACTCCATTAACTCTCACCTGTGCTTGTGATTCTCTATAGATGTTTGTCATCCATTTAAGAAAATTAGGACAGATGTTCATTCTTTTCAGAGTCATGAATAAGAATGCCCACTCAACATAACTCAACACTTTCAGTATCCAGAGCAAGCAGCATACTATTCAAATTTCTTTCCCAAACTTTATATGGTAGATTAATGTTCCTCCTTACATTATGGAATCCTTGTCACACTTTTGTAAAGCCTACTTCAACTTTCTTAGCTAATTGGGGAAGGAATTTATCCTACTGTACTTGGTAGAGTTTTTGCAAAAATGTTAACATCACAAAGGCTTGTATAAACTACATTCTTTCAAGATTTTTCCCTTCCATGGGTATAACTGATATGGAAGCCACGCGTAGATTTGGGTAACAAGTCTTTCTTTAACATGCCATTATAAATTTCAGTCAGTTTTGGAATCAATACAAATGATTAGATGTTCTGCTGAATATAGCCAGATAAAGACCTAGTTAGCTGGACTTTAGGACTTCATGATAACTTTAGGCCTGCTCTCTAGCCCAACCAGGCTTAGCCAGATAACCTGTCCGGCTAATTTTGATTATTGGATTATTATTGGATTTAGCTAAGTTATTAACAATTCTCTGCCTCAGAATGCCTCCAATTTATCCAGGAAAATAGTTAGCTGGATAAATCAGAGCTGTTCAGTGCTTTGGGATATTAAAAACCTATGGTTGTTCTGCTAAGTTCTGAACTTAGCTGGACAAACTGTCTGAAAAGTAACCCCAACATTTCTTATCTAAATAAATATGGAATTGTTTTGAAATGCTCAAGTATGTGTTGGTGTGTCTTCTCTCTGGTCTTCATTCTCTATCTCTATTGCTATTTCCCTCTCCTCTGCCTTTCCTTTGTCTTCTACTTCACACCTTTCACATTGTCATCTGCTGTAACACCCATGTCTCTTCCATCAATAACTCCCAATGCATCCTGTTTGCTGAATCCTTGAAATAGCATGCATACTACAAGATTAACACCTGGTTCAAAGCAGATGTTCAGTTTTAGGCCTTAGAAATCCAGTGTTTAAAAAGTGCAAGGAGAATAGCACACCACTTTATTTCCACATATATATTAAATCAAAATATACACATGACATTCCATCATTTGCACATCGGTACATGATAATTTTAGCATGCTAGTTAATATCCTCAGAGAACACTTTATCATACACACTAGAGCATAGCTCATTATCTGACTGTCTACTAAATGACTTTAGGGGGCAGTTTTCAAACTATCTTCAAAAGGCACAAAGTCTGCATGTACTTTGAACCTGAGAACTTTGCATCAACCTTCAAAGTGGAAATATGCAAATTCAAACTGACATTTTCTGCTACTATAAATTAACTGTGGATATTTGATATTGCTTTTTCTGTAGGAAATTTTTCATTTAACATATTTCATATAGGGGCGGATTTTCAGAGCCCTGCTCGCCTAAATCCGCCCAAATCCGGGCGGATTTAGGCGAGCAGGGCTACTGCTAAATTCCAGCGTAAATTCCAGCTAAATTCCAGCGTAAATCTACTAAAATCCAGCGTACTTTTGTTTGCGCCTGGAGCGCCAACAAAAGTACGCCTATTCGCGGTATTTGAAAATCTACCCCATAGTGTTGAAAATGCTCCTTCCTTGACCTAAAGATCCACTGGGAATGTCTCCTCTAAGAGGTACTAAACATTGACAGACTTTTAGCCACATTCAGAATGGGCAATTTTCAGACAGCTGGCATGGATAAAATGCTTTGATAATTGCCCTCTTACTACATAGATCCTTATATATTGCTGCTATTACTATTGCTGTGTTGTTTACATTGTGCAAAAAGGCCATAATTGCTATTTAAATGGCAGTGAGTAATAGCCTGATGGATGCACTGTTAGCTCACCAGAACATTAGTGAAAAGGAAATATCTAGTCATAGATCATTATTGCTATTATAAATCTTCTTAGTTAATAGAAAAGTATATTTATTAACTGTTTCATTGGCCTGAAACACCATTGCCATAGTAACCACTGTTTGTAATAGCAGGTATGTCGTGATCATTTATACTGTGTGCCCTTTACCCAGTTTAAATATTGCATTCCCAGCTCTCTCTGGACCTATAACTGATAGCATTTACAATAATACATTAACAAAAATCTAAAAAAGTATTTTAATGGAGATATAACATTATTTTCTTGCATTGTAATTCTGAAGAATAATGTATGACTCATAATGAAAAACAGACAGTATTCAGGAAACACAACATTTTATTCTCCTCGTTCAAGATAAAGAACCCTGAGTTCAAGATTGTTGGCAGAGCTTTAATGTTGGGAGAGTGAGGTTGGAGATGGAATGATTCTTGTTTTAGGGGAGGATGGTAAAGAAGAGCACAATTTTTTTCTGGTTTTGTAGAAGAATGAGGATGCAGAAATTTGGGGATTAGTCAGAAAGCAGGCACATCTGGGGAGGACAGGTAAGCAGTTAGTTTATCAATGTATGTATAATCCTTTCAAATTTATAACATTTTTAATGGTTTACAGTAACCAAAGTTTGAATTTATAATAGAGATGGGCCCATTTTTTTTTAATAATTTGGATTCTGATCTTTGGGGAGGGGAGAGGGTGGGAAGCAATATGTTTCAATTACCATCCATGTTTGGCTTTTACTCAGTTGAACAATATTTGAATTAGCAGACCAATCAGCTATCACAACAAATAATATATCTTCTTACCACACATAATTTTACCAGAACCTAAACAGAAATAGCCCCTCTCTACCTAGAATATTACATTGTTTATACTAGAGAATGCTTTAAGTACTTCAGAGCATAGATAATTATGGTTAGTAAGAACTATCTTGGCATTAGTAATTAGTAGGCATCACTGAGGCAGTGTTTTCCAGACCATATGTGTGGTGCAGACTTTGGCCTCTATTCTTGCAAAAGTCTTGAGCCACAAACATTGCTCAATATTTCCAAATATTTTAACTGTAGTATTTTTCTTCTACTATGAAACTAACAGTTTAATAATAATAATGCATCTTTATTTTTATGTAATTATTAAAAGAAACAGCCATTTGTAATCATTTCTTAAATATTAACCTTTAAAAGAAATTATTTTTTTGTGATTTTAGTATGAATAGATATATAAGTGAGTAGAGATGGTATAATTTATCCTATTTATTAATATCTTTAAATCATATGTCCCTTGCTTGAGGCAATGTACAAAGCATCAAGAAAATATATAAATATTCAGTGCAAAGCTACTAGGAAAAATTCAAATAATAAACTAAAAAATTAAATACTACATAATGAAATAATATTATAAAATCAAAACAAATTATCCCCTAAAATGAGACCATCTGCAGCAAACCTAATCCCAATACATTCTAACGGAAATAAATGGAAACTGAATTAAAGCCCATCTGAAAGAAACGGGCTTTTAAAATCCATCTGAATTTTAAATAGTATGCCTCCAGTCTTAACTCAAGTAAGGAGTTCCAAAAGACTGGAGCAACATACAAAAAAGCCTGTGATCAAGATTTTACCATTCCTTAAAAAAGACATGCAATAGCATTCACTTTCTGATTTAAAGGGATGAGCCATAATATGCTTTGAGATTTTCTCAGGCAAATATACTGGGGTCAAACCATGAAGGGCCTTAAACCCCAGGCAAAAAATCTTAAATTGCAGGCTATCATGTTCATTATCGTATATTTATCTAAAATGAATTGGGAGCCACTGGAGCTTGGCCAAAGTTGGTGTATTATGCTCCTTAATACCAACCCCTGCAATCAGTCTTGAAGCTGCATTTTGAATTATCTGCAACTCTTTTATAGATTTTAGAGGGAACGCTACATATTTTGACAATATTTAAAACAGAGGTGGCTACCTCCAGTCCTTGAGAGCCATAACAGGTCAGGTTTTCAGGATCTCCACAATGAATATGCATGAAATAGATTTGCATACAATGGAGGCAATGCATGCATATCTATTTCATGCATATTCATTGTGGAAAGCCTAAAATGCAGTTCTGTTTGTGGTTCTTGAGGACCGGAGTTGGCCACTCCTATTTAGAATATACTAGTACACAGCATCAATATTTTCAGTAAGGAGCTGAATTTCTTTAAGTATACTCTGTGACTCAGATTTGGATTGTGTTGTAACATGACTCATCAGGATTTAATTGAATACATTTCAATTTGAGTGCAATCGAGAGCATTCTCTTTTTTTCTAGTATTGCAGGATCATTCATGCTAAATAGCATTCTGAGAACTGGGAAGGTAAATTTCAGTGTGTTATACTTCCACAGTAGAGGGAACATTTTAATTTGTCCAGGAGCTAATTAGTCATGAGAACAAATCAGGGAAATGATAAAATCAATAACTTTGTAATTGTTGAGATACTACAACTGGAGTCCTCTGCTGTTTCAGGGTTGCAGCTATATAATTCTTCAGAGCGCATGAGAACCTGTAAACATGATTTTAGCAGTTCTGTGTGGGGAAAGGTTTGAGTTAAGGTAATGCAAAAGCTTTCTAGAAATCAAGCACTGTTTGTTGAATTGGTAGGACTATATGTTTTCTAGATTTGGACACAGTAGTAATTTGAATTATGCTATCAATATATTAATTTACTATTTCTGTTTCCCATTTCTTGTTGTAATGACAGCCATGCCATTTCATCATAAAATCTTCCTTTACTTAAAACCATTGTAGTATTACTCTGTGTGGGTTTAGGAAGTGGGCTGGGGAGGAGGGAGGATAGGACACACCAACAAGAGTGTCAAATTGTTGGGAATTGTGCCATTGGCTGAGTCAAGATCATTTTTATCTTAGCTTCTAAATGATTTGCACAAGGGATTTGAAAATGTTCGTTTCATCTGTTTTAGACTCTTGTTTGCTAAATTAGACTTTGTTTTACAATTTGTTTTGAAAGAGTTATAATATATTTGTTGCGTCCTTCAGTCTCAGACAGCTTCGACCCTTGTGCCCCACCTTTTTCTCAGCTCTCCCCGCTAGCCTTGGGAAAATGGCTACCGCCGTGTCAGCAAGCCGCTCTCTCCAGCGTCCCCGGAATGGCTATGGCGTTGCCTCCTGCCATGTTCCTCCCAAGGGCCTCCTAGGGTGTGCGCGCAAGCTACCCACGTCTTTATCCCAGCTATGGCGCGAACCTCGGGGGTGTCCCCCTCGAGTGACATCACAACATCCTGGTATTTAGCCTTCACTTGTTTGCTAGCTTGTTGAGTTAGCAAGGATTGGATTTGTCTGGTCTATGCTACTCTGCCGCTTCCTGCTGCCATTGGAAGCTCTACCTTACCCTTCGGGGTATTCTCTAACCTGGGTACTCACTCCTCGGGGGCCCTCTGCTTTCCTTTCAGGTGCCTTACTGGGATCAGGTACTCGCTCCTTGAGGGCCTGCTCTCCCTGCATTGGTGCCTCTACTTCTGCCTGGTGGAATCGCCAATCTTACAGCTACCATCTAGTGAGTAATCTCATTCTCAGTCTATCTCACCCACAGCTTTGCCGTGCTGGGAAACCTACACCGGAATCTCCCTATACCAACTTGGTGAGACGGGTCCCCTCTGCTGAGGGTCCCTGGACTGCTACCTCTGGATCACCTCACTACTGCCACCTCTGGTGGTATACTACAAGCTGTATAATAAAAGATCTAACTCTGTGTTTGTGCGTCCTGAGTCTAGCCCAGTACTGTGGCTTCCCACGGGGCTCCTCCCTGTGGGCATGGTCATCTGCCACAGTACCCAGGAATCCACCCAAACACCGCTAAACCATAACAATATTGTTTTATAACCTCATAATCTAATCCCTAGCAGGAGTTCTAAATTCATGCTAAAAACAACTCAATTCCCATCTTCCTGCTATGAAGATAAGCCACAGAAACTCAACTTCTTTAGCCTTCAGAATCCTCTTCCAGTAGTATTGACATACTATTATAATCATGAATTTTACTGTTGCAACTGTAGGACCAGGTGTAGGCCCCACCTTATCCACTGAAGCTTGGGTGAGGACACGCCTGATACCCAGGCACACTGAGCCTTTGCCTAGGGCAGCAAAATTATAGGGGTGGCAAAGTTCCTGTTCCTGCCACCTTGTAGGTCTTCATTTCCATCCAGACTCCCCCTGGCCTGGTGCTCTGATTCTTGCCAGCTCCCAATGCTATCCTGGCTCTAACTCTTCTCTAGTCCTTTGATTCTTGCCCTTTCCTCTTCCCATGACCTGAGAACTCTTGTGCTGATGTTGATGTTCTTGCAAGGCAGAGTGTGTGGGAACAGAATGTTAGGAAATATGCATACAGAATGTTAGGAAATATGCAAACAGAATGTTAGGAATTATTAGGAAAGGAATAGCAAATATGCCTCAGTATTGCTCCATGGTGAGACCGTGCCTTGATTATTGTGTGCAATTCTGGTCACCGCATCTCAAAAAGGATATAGCTGCACTAGAGAAAGTGCATAGAAGAGCAACCAAAATGATAAGGGGCATGGAACAGCTGCTTTATGAGGAAAGGCTAAAGAAGTTAGGGCTTTTCAGTTTGGAGAAGAGACGAGTATTGGGGGATATGATAGAAGTCTACAAAACCATGAAAGGACTTGAACAAGTTAATGTAAATCAGTTATTTACTCTCTCAGATAATAGAAGGACTAGGGAGGACTCCATGAAGTTAGCAAGTAGCTCATTTAAAACAAATCGAAGAAAATTATTTTTTACTCAGCACATAGTTAAGCTCTGGAATTCATTGCCAGAGGATGTGGTTACAGCAGTTACTGTAACTGGGTTAAAAAAAGGTATAGATAAGTTCCTAGTGGAAAAATTCATAAACTGCTATTACGGTAATTAATAAGCAATAGTAGCTTGTAATTTATCTAATGTTTAGGCACTTGCCAGGTACTTGGGACTTGGATTGGCCACTGTTGGAAACAGGATGCTGGGGTTGATGGACCCTTAATCTGACCCAGTATGGCATATCTTATTTCTTATGTAACTACCAATCCACCGCCTCATGCTCACAGGTCCTGCTTCCCACATGGAAGCCTGGAGAAGGCAGAGACATTTCAGTGTCTGTGAGTTTGGGACCATGTGATGACTTCGACCCTGCATACATTGCCTTGTGATAATAGCTGTGCTAGCACCTGTGGTCTGTTGAGGGTGGCAAGATGAAAAATGTGAATGATCAGTTAGAGAAAGGGGGTGGAAATTGAATTGATTTGACAGGAATAAATTGCAGGTCCATGGGATGAAGAGGGTGAGGGTGTAATGCAGCACAGCACCTGAACTGATAGTACCTAGATGGGGCAGAAGACAAAATCCATCACTGAATGTGGCCAGATTTCACCTTGATTCTTCATTTGATAAGAGAGAAGGGTTGACATCCCAGCCACAGAAACTAAATTGTGACCAGATCTCTCCCTCATTCCCCACTACAAAATACTATTACCAACATCGGACATTTTTTGTCAAAGGGACAGAAATAGCCTTATGAACCAGTTTGCATCCCAGTGTCCTTGCAACTTGCCTCGGGTTTCTCACCATGTGCCCTTCAATTGCTGCAGGTTCCAGTGGCAACCCATGAATTGTAGGAGACACCTCCCTCCCGAAAGTATTGCTGCAACCATGGCTACCTGTGAATTCCAGAAGTTTCTGAATAGTGTCATTAAAAATTTCCAGCAAAATGGACTGCATCAGATCTTTGAAGACCAGGATAGTTCTCCATGAGTTGCTCATAAACAATTGTTATCTTGTCAATGTTAGAGTCAACCTCCAGCATCCAATAATTGATCTTCTTTCTTGTTTTGTCAATGGCTTGGTGAGACACTGCCCTATGACATATACACCTGGGACTGACTTGAGATCAGAGGTTATGTTCATGAGAGCAACTCCAAAATAGAGAAGCAATCCCACTACATCTTTTAAACAAGCTGCACCCTGTGTATATCATCCAGCTCATTGCCTACAAAATGGAGGATTATCTCCCATGGAGAAATATGAGATCTCTTGTATTGTGCAATGCCAGAATTATCTGGTTAAAACTTATTCTTCACTTTCCTATCCATTATGGGGACACTCCTTGCAATACCATGTAAAGATATTACCCTAATGGTCTAATAAGTACTCTTATGGATCTACAAATTGAAAGCATGGCCACATATTCAAATGACAGCATATCTTTACGGAGGTGCCTGAGAGTAGTGAGAGAAAGATAATGCAAAGAAGGGGAATGAAGGTGCCCCTTTAGCAAGATTATATTAATTATACTTCTCAGGGCTGGCTCAAGGCAATCTGCTGCCTGAGGTGAGGAAAAAAAAAGACATCCCCCCTCCCCAAGGCATGGTGCAGATAAAATTACCAGGAGAGCGGGGGGGGGGGGGGGGGGTGGGAGGAAGGGAAATGGATTTCCCTTGGAGTGTAGCCCTTTTGGTGATTTGAAATGCTGGAAAACAGGGGAGACCGGCATCATGGTTCCTAGAGGAATGGCAGATAGAGTGCTGTTGATATTTGCTGGAAGTTGATAACCTTGTCACACTCCCAGGAACTCTACCACCTGCCTCACATCCTTTCCCATCATTTGACCCCTGGGGAAGTGGGAGAGAGTGAATGGTTTATATGTGTGTGTGTGGAGCCTTCTCTCCAGGCCAGTGCAAGGGTATTGGCCACCTAGGCAAATTTTACAGCTTTGCACCTAGCCTCCTCACCCCCCTGGCCCTCCCACACAATTACAAATTAGGCATAATATACATCAGATATATTATATTTACATGCACTATTGTGGTTTCAACCAGAAAATCCTGCAAAAAAGCAAGACACTTGCAACACATATGGTATTAGGCTATTATAAAGTATGAGCTTGGCTCTCAGAAAGCCATAAGTAAACAATTACAAATTATAATACCATAAACTTTCCATACCAAAACAGCACTAAACAAAAATTTAACTGGGACTTGCAATAAGCCAGACTCTGTATGCAGTACAACAATGGCAAAACAGAATTATCACCATTCCTAGTCAAACAAATACAATCAAGAAATATGAAACATCATTGTAATAAAAACATACTAAAAATAAATATTTCAAATCAGCTGATAAATGGAACCTTCAATAAACTCACATAAAAATTGTTAAAACATTCCCACAAAAAATCAATAAAATACTTAAAAATAGGAGACACATCAAACATCCAATAATTAAAACTAATAAGGATAAAATAAATGCCATACATGTGAACTTTTGATTTCCAGTCACTCAGATTGTTGTGGAAGAGGGTGAGGATGGGAGCTGCACACAACTTTGTCCTCTTTTTTATTAACACACACACAGGCTTGCTCACACTCTCGCACATGCTCAAGCACACATTTTCTCCCCCTCTGGAATGCACAAGCTGTAGCAATGTCCACCTATAGCCCCTGCAGTTGATAGGACTACTCTTTACCCTTGTGCAGAGTCTGCTTCTGCTTTCTTCTGGCCACAAGGGCCAATACTGCTCCAGCTCCTTCTGGTTGCAGTGATTGTGTCTCTTTTTTCTCATCCATATGGGCCTATGGGACAACATTCTATGTTGGGCCCACATGGGTGGGAAGATCAGGAAGCTGTAATTGTCGCAGTCTTGCCCCTGCTGTATCGCCCCCAAAACTGTGGCACTCTTTGACAGCCACCTTCTTCTATTGGCCCTGCATTCTCTCTCATTCACATCCCGCACAATACATGCTTGCTTCTTCTCTATCTCCCCCCACTCACTCACCCCCTTTTCCCTCTCTTACCCACTGCCTCTTCCCCCTTCTCTACCCTTCCTCCTCTCACTCATCCCTTTCTCCTCTTACCTCACTCCTTCCCTCTTAAGCAATCCCCTTCTTCCCTCTCACTCACTCCCTTCTCTCTCTATCCCTCCCCTTTCACTCATTCAGCTTAGCACAGTTCCCTTCCCTTCCCCTTCCCTTCTCTTCCCTCTCCTCTCCTCTCCTCTCACTGAGAAGGTAAAGGGAAGCGTGAGAAGTTGTTTCTCATCTTCTCTTCCCTTCCCTACCTGTGCATTTCCTCTCCTCCTCCCCATGTCCTAACTGCCTCCCCATGTCCTAACTACAATCAGCCATTCCGGGGGGTGCTGGAACCGGGCCCGCGACGGGGCAAGGAACAGCTGAAGCCGATTATCCCCTGACGTCATCTCGAGGGGCCGGATGAGAAGCCTCAAAACCAGCCCTGTAATACTCTCCCTTGAGGTGGAGAAGGGAGAGAGGAATTACCTGAGCTGTTCCTGCTACAATCAGCCATTCCGGGGGGTGCTGGAACCGGACCCGCGACGGGGCAAGGAACAGCTGAAGTCGATTATCCCCTGACGTCATCTCGAGGGGCCGGACGAGAAGCCTCAAAACCAGCCCCGTAATACTCTCCCTTGAGGTGGAGAAGGGAGAGAGGAATTACCTGAGCTGTTCCTGCTACAATCAGCCATTCCGGAGGGTGCTGGAACCGGGCCCGCGACGGGGCAAGGAACAGCTGAAGCCGATTATCCCCTGACGTCATCTCGAGGGGCCGGACGAGAAGCCTCAAAACCAACCCCTTACAGCGGCACGCAGTCGATGCCGGCGCGCTGCCTAAGCCGCGCGTGCCCCTTTGGCGCGCGCGGCTTTGAATTAGAAATTTGGCAAAAAGGAGTATTTCTTTTAAATAGATAAAGAAACCTCCCTCCCAGGAAATCTCCACCAAAATAGATCCAAGGACAAACAGTGAAGTGTCAGCGAAACGTGAGTAAAAACAGAAGGCTGTAACTTATAAATAAAATGCCCCACTCAGTGAGAAAACGGAGGGCCAAAGAAAAGGAGGCCCAACCGGAAATGGACACAAATAAGTTAGGCCCAATGGATGCTCACGTGTACCGTGGAACTCTGATATCGGGTGAAAGTTCGCTGAATGAGGGTAAGGAGAAAGATTTACCTGGCCCCTCTCCTGAACTATGTACTACTCTATCCCCGATAGAACGAATGCCCCCAAGTAATCCCGCAGAGAAGAGGCCGCAAATTCAAACCCTTGAGATGGTGAAGGTTAGAGAAAACCAGGATCCATCTGAACAGGGGAATATATCACCCATGGATTCGATTAGCCCCCTGACAATACCACCGGAACTTGTGGGTAATGTCAGAAATACTAATATAGGAGGGAACTCTGAGGTAAAATATGTTTTTCCACAATTAAAAAGAGCTGAATTGATTAAACCTACAACAATTTCTTTAGACTCCATTTGGGACGCTATCCAGTCTTTAAATGATAATCTTTACAATCAGATGATGCCGATGCACAAATATGTGGAAAAAATGGATACAAGACTTTTGGGAATCGAAGAAGGAATTAAAACAGACAAAGAGAGTATTGTTAAAGTAAAGATCGAATTAGAGAGTAATAAAGTTATTCAGAGTGCTATAATGAAAGAAAATCAGATCCTAACTACTAAGTTAGAAAATATGGAAAACACTCTGAGAGGAAAACATTTACGTTTTATCAATTTTCCCAAAAGTCAATTGATATCACCTAAGGAAATGTGGAAAAAATATATGTTAGAGATTTTGAAAGTTCCTGAACAGGCTTTACCAGTAACATCTAGGATTTATTATATACCATCAGGGAAAATTAGTAAAGTAGATGAAGGAAAAGAAAGTAAAGATATATACCCTGTGGATAATTTGCAATTAAATCTGACAGAATTCTTAGAAACATCCCAGAAAGATCAGATTGTATCAGCTACTTTAGTGGTTTCTTTTCTGCTAGAAGCAGAAAAAGAATGGTCTTTAAAAATGTTTTTTAGGCATAGATCAGAGTTGTTTTTAGGGTATAAAGTAAATGTATTCCCAGATCTATCTAAAATGACTCAAAAAAGGAGAAAGCAATTTCTAGTTTTAAGATCTAGAGTTCTGGAAATTGGAGGGTTGTTTCTACTGAAATACCCGTGTAAATGTTTAATCAAATACCAAGGTTTATCCTATGTCTTTTTTCAGCCAAACCAGTTAACAGCTTTTTTGGTTGGGAAAGACTTATTACCTGGTAGTTCCACTCCTAAAGATTAGTGAAAGTAAGACATAAAAATGTTTGTTTGTATGATGATATATATCACAGGGTTTCTGCTTCCATTTTTCCTTTAAGAAGAAGCTTAGGCAATAATTTCTTGTGGTAAAAACTTGGATCTTTGATAGAGGGCTTAGAAATGATACAATTAATCTAAACCTATAATAATTCAAATTTCTTGTTAAATGTTACATTTGTATTGTGTTTTCAAACAAGAATGTATTATCTTGATTATAAAGTGTTTAAATTCAATAAAATATAAATTAAAAAAAAAAAAAAGATTGGATCCTGTTGAGACCCTTGGCCTTCAACATCCTAAATATGACATTAGTATCCCCGGCCTCAAACTGTGGATTCCCTGAAAGTGGGATGCAAGGAGAAATGCCCCATGAAAGTCAAAGTAATGACCTGAAGAATTTCCAGGACTGTGTGATTGTCCCAAAATATAAAGGCTGGGAGATAGGAACCGGAAGGGAAGCCGCTGGGGCATGTAGTATATATTTTAAGTGGAGCTGGGATACACAGTTGGCTTCTGTGTCCAAAGTACTAGAACTACCACATCCTCCTAACCATCCAGCAATAATACCCAAGTGACATGCCATGTTATAGTATTTAATATGAGAATAGCCCATGCCGCCCTCTGTTTTAGGGTAACTAAATTTAGCCATAGATAATCTTACCTTTTTGGACCTCCTTATAAAATGTGCACATAGTATATTTAACAGTTTAATATCCTTGAGCCGCAATATGATGGGGATCATTTGAAGTATGTATAATAACTCGGGAATTAGGAAAATCTACAATAAGGCAACAAACACCAGGGTAGATATTGGGAGATCTATCCAAGTCTCCGTTTTCTGTGTAAACTCCCTAAGCAAAGGAGGTATATTGCATGTGTACCACTGTTTAGGGTCCTGATGGATCATGACCCCCAAATGTTTAATTTTCTCCCCTGCCCATTGTAAGGAAAAATCAGGCAAACCTTCTCCATATGACCCATCAGATTTAACCCCTCAGATTTATTTAAGTTCAATTTCAATCCTGAAAATTTCCCGAAATCATTAATCAACCTCAACACTTGCATAAGAGATGATTGTGCCTCAGATAAAGTCATTAGGATATCCTCCACAAACAGCATGATTTTAGAATCCATTGGACAAAAAGATATTCCCTTGATGGTCCTCCCCTTGCTTGATTCTCCAAATCAGTGGATCAAGTGTTAAAATAAACAACAAAGGTGATAAGGGACACCCCTATCTGGTTCCATGATATAAAGGAAAAGCCTCCAAGAGGGCCCCATTCACCTGAATATAAGCCATGGAGTTTGAGTATAAAACTCACATCACATCCTTCTATTATCTGAAAGAGTAAATAACCGATTCACATTTACCCGTTCTAGACTACTCATGATTTATAGACCTCTATCATATTCCCTCCCGGTCGTCTCTTCTCCAAGCTGAATAGCCCTAAGCTCTTTAACCATTCTACCCCCTTTATCATTTTGGTCACCCTTCTCTGTACCTTCTCCAGTGCATCTATATCTTTTTTGAGATGCGGTGACCAGAATTGTACACAGTACTCAAGGTGCGGGCTCACCATGGAATGATACAGAGGCATTAAGACATTTTCTGTTTTATTCACCATTCCCTTCCTAATAATTCCTAATATTTTGTTTGCTTTTTTGACTGCCTCAGGACACCAAACCAACAATTTCAATGTATTATCCACTATGATGCTTAGATCTTCTTCCTGGGTGGTAGCTCCTAATATGGAAGCTAACATTGTGTAACTACAGCATTGGTTACTTTTCCCTATATGCATCATCTTGCACTTATCCACTTTTTTAGAAGAAGAAAAAAAGCATGGACATTCCATAATTTGGGTGATGGCTGAAAAAGAAAGTTTTGTGAGCACTGTATTGGATCAGTGTGTTCTTTCTTTGTGGCACTACAATGGTCAGATGGATTGGTAGTAGGTTTTTTAAGGTGGGTATGGGAACTGTATCACCAGCAGCTTTTGCAAATAAAGCTTGAGCAGCTGCTAGAAGGGTTTTTTTTTGTGGCATTCATGAGGTCTGTGTATGGCCTCAGAAGAGGCTGCCTTTCCTACCCTTCCTGTCCTGGCTTATTCCATTGCCAAATGTGGAAGGATTGAGCAGTGATTAATCTGTGGAATGGAAAGTTGTTATTAGTCATCTTAGGCACCAATGTTATACCTCATTGAGAAGGACAGCTTCAATTAAGGAAGTTAGTAGAGTTGGAAAGTACTCTTTTATTGTTTTCAGACATCTTAGCTTGGGCTGACAGAAGTTCATTATGGCTTGCACCTTTCTAAGTAATTGCAAATTACTTTTTTTTTTTTTTAAAATAAGAGCTTATCTACCTGTGTTTTCAGGCGTTCTTTTTGCGCATTTCCTATAGATCAAGGTTAGTTAAGTGTTTTATAATAAATTCTAATGAGACAGCGTTGACTGAAGCAGGCGCAAATGTTTTTTTCACTTTTTGATCATACTTCATGCTCACTTACTCTGTGCTTCCTTTGCCTTATTACAGACACTGCTAACATCAGCAGAACAACTTTGAATGTCTGAAGAAGGATAAAGAGTCATGTATATTGTAATTAACCATAATAAGCTGTTGTCTTGGAAGGCCAGTGTCCAAAAACATAACAAAGGACTTTTTTTCTATCTGTGTAATTTACCAAGAATAACATTTTTGGATTGGTGGACTATAAATACTTTTTAAATAAACTTGTCTTTATTTGAGTGCAATTACCCTTCCTATTATGATAACTAGTAACACAGATGGCAAATGACATCTTTCTCATGCACAGATTTATCACCGCTCAGCCCCACCCACATCTGATAACAGAGCAAGGCCATAAATAAGTGAATAATCTGTTCTAAGGAATCAGATATATTATTTTCTCAGAATGCAGCTTGCATCTTTGACAGCATATTTGAAATCATTACTTATACTTTTCTTATCTTTAGAGTGGTCAGTGTTCTATCATGAATGGTTTCCATTCAGCCTTCTTACTGAAATGTTTCTTTTTTTTCCTGTTTCTTTTTTGTTGTTTTTAACAAAAATATAACTTAAAACTGTAGAGATGATCACAGATTCATTGGATAGTTCATAAATAGAAAAATATTTCTCTGATGAAGTATCCATATAGATTTCAAATTCTCTTATTCCTTAGATTTTTTTTTCTTCCTTTCTGTGGTGCTATAGCTCCCCATTGCCCTTTGGTCTTGAGATCTGTAGTAGGTTAGGTTGGGAAACACTCTTTTCTTCATAGGTTGCATAGCTGAGCAAGTTTTACCAAACTTTAGTTAAAACTTAAAGGTAGAGAGTGATTCTGGCTTAGTGTTCCATGCTGTGTTTGAGAAAATGCTGATAGAGAAACTTAAATGATTTTAATCTTCAGTGTTTCTCTAATCCCAGGTGTGCCATTTTCGCCTAGATCTATTAATGCAAATTACTTGTTCAGTGGTTTTCTGGTAGTAAAGATGCATTTAAAGTTTAATTGTCTTAGAGGTGCCTCTTCCGGATCACTTTGCCTCAAAAGCTTTAAAAATCTTGATTAATTTAAATTAAGATCCTAAATATAAAATAAATGATTTTGTTTAACACCAGTGTTTAGTGGTTTTACTACTCTATTACTGTTCATATAATACAGAAATTATCTTTTCTGTTTATTATTTCAACTTAATCTCCAGATCATGTGAATAAGATGGTCTTCAGGATCTGTTCTTCTCTTACAATAGCCTGTAGGAGGGGTTGTTCTTTTACTTTACCAAATGTTTCTGCTTTTACTATATAATGAATCTAGCTGCAGGATTGGCACGTAAGGTTGAACAAAATAGAACCATAATATGCCATTCATTAAAGTAATGACATTGGTTGGCGTGCGCAATCTACGCCTGCCCAGTGGCAGGCGCAACTTATAGGACAAAGATAAGGGGGGGGGGTTAGGTAGGGCTGGGGGCGGGTTAGGGAGGGGAAGGGAGGGGAAGTTGGGGGGGGGGGGGCGAAAGGAAAGTTCCCTCCATGGCCACTCCGAGTTTGGAGCGACCTTGGAGGGAAAGGAGGAAGGCTGCACGGCTCAGCGCACGTAAGTTGCATGATTGTGCACCCCCTTGTGCACGCTGATCCTGGATTTTATAACTTGTGAGCGGCTGCGAGCACATGTTATTAAATCGGGCGTAGATTTGTGGACGCCAGGTTGCACGCACAAATCTATGCCCGTGCTTAGTTTTTTAAATCTGGCCCTTAGTGCTTAAACATTTTTTTTAAATAAAATCGAGACAAAAGAAAGACCAAGGGCCGGATTTTAAGACATATGCGCGGGCGTAGATTTGTGCAGGCAACCCGGTGCGCACAAATCTACGCCTGATTTTATAATATGCATGCGCAGGCTGCGCGCATGTTATGAAATCCAGGGTCGGCGCGCAAGGGGGTGCACACTTGTGCACCTTGCACGCGTCGAGCCCTGTGGAGCACCAATGGCTTTCCCCGTTCCCTCCGAGGCCGCCCAACCCCACCTTCCCCTCCCTAACCCGCCTCCAGCCCTATCTAAAAAAAACACCTTACCTTTGTTAAATAAGTTGCACCTGCCTCTGGGTAGGCTTAGGTTGCACATGCTGACCAAGTGCTGGTGCGCGATCCCCCGGCATGGCTGCTGTGCCGGAGGCCTCAGTCCTGCCCAGCCCCGCCCACTCCCCGCCCCTTTTTTCAAGCTCTGGGACATACACATGTCCCGGGGCTTGCGCGCGTCGCCGGGCCTATGCAAAATAGGCTCGGCGTGCGCAGGAGCGGGTTTTCAGGATTATGCACGTAATATACATGCGTAACCCTTTTAAAATCCACCCCAAGCGTACATTTGTTTCTAATGTATATTCAGTCAATACATATACATACACTTTATACGTCCAGTATTTTTCTTTACCCCACCTATTAGAAACAAAGATTAATAGGATTACCCAAACAGTCACATTTCCCCCTCACCTTCCCCATCTGAAGCCTGTTTAATGTCCAAAACTCTAAGGTTGAATAGCACATTAGAACACCACACATCTTTACCTACAATAATTCTCTTCAGTTCAACAACACTTGTCCGATATAGATTAGTTTCCATTCATAAAACAATGTAACAAAAAGAAAGGCAAGTGCCTGATATCCATCCACCAAAACTTCCAGTGTTGGAAGATGGTATGCTTGCTTAGAATATCTTTAAACTTCATCCTCTACCACACTTTTCAACCCCCCCCCCCCCCCCCCCCCCCCCCCCCCCCCCGTTCGTCATCCATCCCCTAGCTCAAGTAAAATAAAGAGTTAAAGATGGTGATCTAACTACATTTAAATTTATGACAATCCATCTAAACTCAACAGTATTTGGGAGTATTTTACACTTTAATGTCACTACATATAGTTAATAATCTCACTTCTGTTTTTTGGAAGAAGTCTTTGAATATAATTTTCTCAGGTCCCTAAGAATATTTTTCTGCACAACAAAATAGCTACACATGCTATTTTTTCCATCTGCATATGATTGTGTAGCAGGTTTCTCCAGTTCCCAACACTCAGTATTACTTCTTTTCCCCACTAGAAAGGTTTTCTACAAAAACTGCTGTACTCCTGCATCTCTCACTTTCAGCTTTGAAATATAATCAAAGAGTATAACATCCGTTATCGGTTGGACCTCTTGACCTATAATGTCACTTAGGCCTGGATTCTCTAATACCGCCGGGCTCTTTGAATCACGTGGTACAGAGGGGCGGGGAGCGAAGCTGGGGGCGAGCCTGCGATAGCCGGCAGCGATCGCACCTCTGCAGTGCGATCGCTGCCAGCATTCGCACCCAATAGCGCCATCATAAAAGGTGGTACTATTGGGCGATGTCTTCGCGGCGTCCGCCCCGGTGCCGCCCCGACTCCTCCTGTTCTGGTCTTGATGCCGCCCCGACTCCACCCCCATTTGGTGATCACATGCGAAAAGGGACTTTTCGCTTGCGATCACTTTGGAAAATGACCCCCTTAGTATCCTACACAACAGGCTTGTACCTGGGTACAAAACCAAAATACATGTACTAAGGTACCCTTGATCATTTTGCAATTCCCACATCAATGATTTTAGCCTTATTTGCCCTATCTTGAGAAGTATAAGCACTATGCCAAAACTTGTACTGGGTTTCCCTGAGCCACCTATCTGCAATCTCTTTGATTCTAGAAAAGACACACTCCAGTTGCTCTGGGGTCAGCTCAATTTTAGAATCTCTCTTCTAGGTATCTGACAAATGCTAATGCTGAAATTTAGGAGTCCATTTCACTAAAGACTTTAACACAGATATGCATACCATTTCCATTTCTTTTACTTTAAAGAACCCCTCCATCTGATTAATCAAATTTCTATTTAGACCTTGTTTACACAAAGGGGCAGATTTTATAAAAATACATGTGTGCGTACGTTTGTTTGCGCACCAAGCGCAAACAAAAGTACGCTGGATTTCAATAGATCCGCGCGTAGCCGCACGTATCTGTTAAAATCCGGGATCGGCGCGCGCAAGGCTGCCCAAAATCGGCAGCCTGTGCGCGCCGAGCCACACAGCCTGCCTCCGTTCCCTTCGAGGCCACTCCGAAATCAGAGCGGCCTCAGAGGGAACTTTCCTTCCAGCCCCCCGCACCTTCCCCTCCCTTCCCCTACCTAACCCACCCCCCCCAGCCCTACCTAAACCCACCTACCTTTGTTGCACAAGTTACGCCTGCCCAAGGCAGGCATAACTTGCGCGCGCCGGGCCGGCCGCAGGCACGCCATGGTCCGGTCTGGGGGCTGGTCCGGAGGCCATGGCCACACCCACACACCTTCCTCCACTGCGGGAGCCTCCAGCGCTCCCGGTGAGTAAAACTTAACGTTGTGACCACCGACTTGACTCTGGTCACGGCCCGCTGCGGCCGGCGGCCATGACACCCGGTTGCGGGGCGCCACAGCCGGGGTTCCTAACACACACACACACATACTCGCACACATATACGCACACATGAATGCTCACTGACATAATACCTTCTTTGAGACCACCGGCAAGAGTTCAGAAATCTTTATTACAGTCAGTGCAATGCCAAGTCTCTGTCTTTTAGAGTCAAACAGAGCCAACTAGCACAATACAGTTGAGAAGTGAGGATCTGGATATGGTGAAGTCAAGCAGAGTCTTCGCCACAGTTGAGTCTCAGGGTCATATACCTTCTCATTTTTGCCTCAGAGCCCTAATCTTAGCAGCAGGTTCATGGCCCATCTGAGTCATCCCCTCAAAGGTGCAGGAGTCAGAGGCTCTCTAGGCATTGGAATCACTGCCAGATGATGACCCCCATGCATATTTAAGGAAGCTAACTTGAATGAAAATTACCACTGCCCTTAGGTTAGATGTAAAAGTTTGAAGCCATCAAACTTTTCATTAATTTTGGCAGGTAGTTATTTATTCTCTCTTCTCTCAGCCCCTTCAAAGTTCAGGACTTTATGGTCTGAATGAAAGTCTATTTACAGCAGTCTGAGAGATTAACACTTGTATAAAATATTTGGCTTTACCACAGAGGGAGAGTGAGAAACAGCATAAGAACATACGAATATGCCATACTGGTTCAGACCAAGGGTTCATCAAGCCCAGCATCCTGTTTCCAACAGTGGCCAATCCAGGCCATAAGAACCTGGCAAGTACCCAAAAACTAAGTCTATTCCATGTTACCGTTGCTAATAATAGCGGTGGTTATTATATAAGTCAACTTAATTAATAGCAGGTAATGGACTTCTCGTCCAAGAACTTATCCAATCCTTTTTTAAACACAACTATACTAACTGCACTAACCACATCCTCTGGCAACAAATTCCAGAGTTTAATTGTGCGTTGAGTGAAAAAGAACTTTCTCCGATTAGTTTTAAATGTGCCACATGCTAACTTCATGGAGTGCCCCCTAGTCTTTCTATTATCCGAAAGAGTAAAAAACCGATTCACATCTACCCGATCTGGACCACCTCTATCATATCCCCCCTCTGCCGTCTCTTCTCCAAGCTGAAAAGTCCTAACCTCTTTAGTCTTTCCTCATAGGTGAGCTGTTCTATTCCCTTTATCATTTTGGTAGCCCTTCTCTGTACCTTCTCCATTGCAATTATATCTTTTTTGAGATGCGGTCTCACCATGGAGCGATACAGAGGCATTACGACATTTTCCGTTTTATTCACCATTCCCTTTCTAATAATTCCCAACATTCTGTTTGCTTTTTTGACTGCCGCAGTACACTGAACCGATGATTTCAATGTGTTATCCACTATGACGCCTAGATCTCTTTCTTGGGTAGTAGCACCTAATATGGAACCTAACATTGTGTAACTAAAGCATGGGTTATTTTTCCCTATATGCATCACCTTGCACTTGTCCACATTAAATTTCATCTGCCATTTAGATGCCCAATTTTCCAGCCTCACAAGGTCTTCCTACAATTTATCACAATCTGCTTGTGATTTAACTACTCTGAACAATTTTGTATCATCCGCAAATTTGATTACCTCACTTGTCGTATTTCTTTCCAGATCATTTATAAATATATTGAAAAGTAAGGGTCCCAGTTCAGATCCCTGAGGCACTCCACTGCCCACTCCCTTCCACTGAGAAAATTGTCCATTTAATCCTACTCTCTGTTTCCTGTCTTTTAGCCAGTTTGTAATCCACGAAAGGACATCACCACCTATCCCATGACTTTTTACTTTTCCTAGAAGCCTCTCATGAGGAACCTTGTCAAATGCCTTCTGAAAATCCAAGTACACTACATCTACCGGTTCACCTTTATCCACATGTTTATTAACTCCTTCAAAAAAGTGAAACAGATTTGTCAGGCAAGACTTGCCTTGGGTAAAGCCATGATGACTTTACTTTGTTCCATTAAACCTGTCTTTCTATATATTCTGTGATTTTGATGTTTAGAACACGTTCCACTAATTTTCCTGGCACTGCAGTCAGGCTAACTGGTCTGTAATTTCCCAGATCTCCCCTGGAGCCCTTTCTAAATATGGGGGTTACATTAGCTATTCTCCAGTCTTCAGATACAATGGATGATTTTAATGATAGGTTACAAATTTTTACTAATAGGTCTGAAATTTCATTTTTTAGTTCTTTAAGAACTCTGGGGTGTATACCATCCGGTCTAGGTGATTTACTACTCTTCAGTTTATCAATCAGGTCTACCACATCTTCTAGGTTCACCGTGATTTGGTTCAGTCCATCTGAATCATTACCCATGAAAACCACCTTCAGTACGGGTACCTCCCCAACACCCTCTTCAGTAAACACTGAAGAAAAGAAATCATTTAATCTTTCCGCGATGGCCTCATCTTCTCTAAGTGCCCCTTTAATCCCTCGATCATCTAACGGTCCAATTGAGTCCCTCACAGGCTTTCTGCTTCGGATATATTTAAAAAAGTTTTTATTGTGAGTTTTTACCTCTATGGCCAACTTCTTTTCAAATTCTTTCTTAGCCTGTCTTATCCATGTCTTACTTTTAACTTGCCAACATTTATGCATTATCCTATTTTCTTCTGTTGGATCCTTCTTCCAATTTTTGAATGAAGATCTTTTGGCTAAAATAGCTTCTTTCGCCTCCCCTTTTAACTATGCCGGTAATCGTTTTGCCTGCTTTCCTCCTTTCTTAATGTGTGGAATACATCTGGATTGGGCTTCTAGGATGGTATTTTTTAACAATGACCACACCTCTTGCACACTTTTTACTTTTGTAGCTGCTCCTTTCAGTTTTTTTCTAAATATTTTTCTCATTTTATCAAAGTTTCTCTTTTGAAAGTTTAGCACGAGAGCCATGGATTTGCTTACTGTCCCCCTTCCAGTCATTAATTCAAATTTGATCATATTATGATCACTATTGCCAAGCAGCCCCACCACCATTACCTCTCTCACCAAATCCTGTGCTCCACTGAGAATTAGGTCTAGAATTGCTCCCTCTCTCATCGGTTCCTGAACCAATTGCTCCATAAAGCTATCATTTATTCCATCCAGGATCTTTATCTCTGTAGCGTGTCCCGATGATACATTTACCCAGTCAATATTGGGGTAATTGAAGTCTCCCATTATTACCCGCACTACCAATTTGGTTTGCTTCCCTAATTTCTCTTAGCATTTCACTGTCAGTCTCACCATCTTGACCAGGTGGACGGTAATATACTCCTATCACTATAGTCTTCCCCGACACACAAGGGATTTCTACCCATAAAGATTCAGTTGTGCATTTAGTCTCATGCAGGATGTTTATCCTGTTGGACTCTATACCATCCCGGACATAAAGCGCCACACCGCCTCCCGGATGCTCCTCTCTATCATTGCGATATAAATTGTACCCCGGTATAGCACTGTCCCATTGGTTGTCCTCCTTCCACCATGTCTCTGAGATGCCAATTAAATCTATGTCATCATTCACTGCTATACATTCTAATTCTCCCATCTTACGTCTTAGACTTCTGGCATTAGCATACAAACAGTTTGCTAACAGTTTGTTTTTTGTTTGTATTTTCATTCTGCTTTTTAATTGATAGGGATAATTTAGAATTTTTTAGCTCAGGTGAGTTTTTAGTTACAGGCACTTGGACTACTTTTCTTATTATTGGAACTTCACTGTCGGGATGCCCTAATTCTAATGCATCATTAGTATCCTTTGAAGATACCTCTCTCCGAACCATGTGCTGCTGAGCGACTGTCGGCTTTCCCCTTTGTCCTAGTTTAAAAGCTGCTCTATCTCCTTTTTAAAGGTTAGCGCCAGCAGTTCTGGTTCCACCCTGGTTAAGGTGGAGCCCATCCCTTCGGAAGAGACTCCCCCTTCCCCAAAAGGTTCCCCAGTTCCTAACAAAACTGAATCCTTCTTCCTTGCACCATCGTCTCATCCACGCATTGAGACTTCGGAGCTCTGCCTGCCTCTGGTGACCTGCGTGTGGAACAGGGAGCATTTCAGAGAATGCTACCCTAGAGGTTCTGGATTTAAGCTTTCTACCTAAGAGCCTAAATTTGGCTTCCAGAACCTCCCTTCCACATTTTCCTATGTTGTTGGTGCCCACATTTACTACGACAGCCGGCTCCTCCCCAGCACCGTCTAAATCCTATCTAGGAGACGCGTGAGGTCCGCCACCTTCACACCAGGTAGGCATGTTACCAGGCGATCATCATGCCCACCAGCCACCCAGCTGTCTACATTCCTAATAATCGAATCACCAACTATGACGGCCAACCTAGCCCTTCCCTCCTGGGCAGTAGGCCTTGGGGAGATATCCTCGGTACGAAAGGATAGTGTATCACCTGGAGAGCAGGTCCTTGCTACAGGATCCTTTCCTGCTACACCAGGTTGATGCTCTCCAATCATGATACCTTGTTCCTCCAAGGCAGCACCAGGGCTGCCAGTCTGAAGTTGGGACTTGGCTACTATGTCCCTGAAGGTCTCATCTATATACTTCTCTGTCTGCCTCAGCTCCTCCAGGTCTGCCACTCTAGCCTCCAGAGATCGGATTCGTTCTCTGAGAGCCAAGAGCTCTTTGCATCACATGCACATGTACAACTTCTCACCGGTGGGTAAAAATTCATACATGTGACACTCTATGCAAAAGACTGGGAAGCCCCCCTCTTGCTGCTGGACTGCTGCCTTCATCTCAATTTTAATCAGTTACTAGTTAAGTTTTAGGTTGCTATGGGAGTAGGAATGTGTCTAATTAACGTCCTTCAAATGTATTAGTGAATTCACTATATGTCTGGTAGTGGCCTTCAGGGGTCTGATCAAATTCTCAATAAAGTTTTTGTTGTTATTGTTGGTTTTTTTTTTAATGAAAGTGGCACCGCCTATAAATTAAAGGATGAGCTAGGGGTAGGTGGGCGAGGGGTGGGAGGGTTGGGAAATACTATTAAGAAAGACTATGTCCCAAGCAAAAACTTACTGATTCCTTTCAGCCACCATCAAGGTGATCCTCTCCTCTCCTCTCAGTGTTCCCACTGGAATGCCTCTAACTTCAGTTAGTCAGCCAGAGTGACTCACTGCAGAGATAGGCCAGAAAACAGTGAAGAGAGAAAATAGTGTTTCTAGAATTTAAAAGGGTATTGTAACCATTGCCATGAAGACCCACAAAGGATAGGGTACGGGATGGTGATGGGAGTTACGGCCAAATCACCCACCCATATAAACCTTGGACCCCTTCATTTCTGACTATACTACTGATATCAAATATTTGTCCTTTGATATTTGTTAGTCACTTAAGCCTTGATATCTTTTTTTCTCACCTTTTAAAGTCTTCAATTTGCATGGCTCAGTTTTATTACTATAAATTAATAGATTACAAGATTATTAGTGTGATTGGTCTAATCTGTTTAGTGTATTTTTAACTGCTAATTCAGCTTGGGGGCAAATAAATATATATCAATGAGATGTCTCCAACAATCTGTGATAGAGTGACCCTAATCTCCCTCTGTAACTGGTGCAGGACCAGGCATTTAGTGTTACAGTCCCAGGCTGTGCCCCGGGACCTTCACTCACCTCGCGGCCAGGTCGGGCCGTGGGAACCCTTCCCTGGCCATCCAGGCCCAAAATCCAGCCTGCTGCAGCGTCCCTTCCACGAGGGAGACACCGTCAAACTCCCGTCGCTTGCCCCGCCCCCTAGGCATGTGCGCGCGCCGGAGCTCCAGGTTTAAGGGGCCAGCGCGGGAAATGGAGGACAGCCCCAATGATGACGTCAGACGCTGCCGGGTTATTTAAACCCTGCAGCCACCTCTAGACCTCGCCTTGCAATGAGGTTCGCTCTTAGGAATTGCTAGTTGCTGTCCCCGGACTCCCGTCTATCTTAGCTTTTGACTTCTGGCTTCTGACCTTGCTTCGTCCATTGACTTCGACTTCAGCTTCTGCCCCTGGTTTTGGCTTCGGACTTCTGACTTCTGGCTTCTGACCCTGCTTCATCCATTGACTCCGACTTCAGCTTCTTTGTTGTCTACAGGTATCTAGTTCTTGCTTGCCCAGAGGATTCTCCTAAGTCCCAGCGGTTCGGGCTCTCATGGGCTCCTGCTGGGGGAGCCGCGAGCTTCCAAGGTTGAAGACTCTTCTGGCCTCTGGGGCCCAACTGCTCCCTTCGACTGTCTCTTCAGCTGCTTCCTTGATCCTTGGTCACATAGGGTCACACCTAAGTCCAAGAGGCTTGGGTCCCTACGGGCTCCTGCTGGGGGGACCTCGGGCTTCCAGTGGTGAAGCCTTCTTCGGAACACCTCTTCAGCGCCACCTCCTGGCAGCAATACCCTCTGTGGGCCCCCACAGTGCAACACCTGCAGTCTCAGCCGGCCCAAGGGTCCACTATCCTAACATTTAGCCTAGTCCAACTTAATTCCCCTAAAGAGAAAGAGCTCTGTGAGCAGGACCCAACAGGGAAGAAATGGGACCTAGGTGGGGATAATCAGAACAGACCCAGTTCTCCAGGAGGAAGGCAGCTCCTGTAGAATATTGTTGTCCAAACACTGATCTCTAAAGGAAGCAGTGAGTATTGTGTGAAACTGCAAGAAGCTGTGAGTACTGAGAGTACACTGTTCTGAAGTTTAACAGTGTAAAATTGTTTTGTTTGATTGAAACTGTAAAATAAAGATAAATTGTTTTGAAAAGGCTGAAGTCAATCCAGATTTGTACCTTCAGCCAAGGGATCACCACTCAGGTCCCACACAGCCATGTGTTATTTGCATTCTCTGATAGGCTGGGTTGTTTGCAGATTAGCTGGTGGCAGGCCTGCCTAGTAGACAGCATAGACAGTTCTTTGTTCATAAAAATGGTCAAGCACCCCAAAATCCTTTGGAATGTGGCTCCATGTTCAGTCATAGCACACAAAGGTCTGTTAGAAGGTTTCTTTGGGCATTACTTCTACAAAGTACACCTTCAAAAGATTCAGAAGTAGCTACAAGTGGTCTCCCTTCTTCCTTTTTGCCTGCACTGCAAAGGCTGCTTGAATGGAATTTATACCACTTCTGTAAAGAGATGTATGTAAGTGTTTTATGTTTTTGGATAGTATTTCAAAATATCCATTTAATTATTATGAAAAGATGTATTCCTGCAGTGCCTAATGCAATGGGATTTATAATTTGCAAAGTTGTTTCCTTCACATACCAGCTTGGCAATATTTTCCTACAGAGCCTCAGGAAACTTGCTCTTTTGCCCATAGATAAATGATTTACAATATCTGCTGTCAAAACTTAGTAATCCCATGATAACAATAGTTCAATGTGATTATCTTTGGGTAACATATGCAAATATTTTATTAAGAGCTAATACATTCCAAAAGAAGTATCTTTTTTTTCTGAAGATTTCTTAATAAGAAAGTGGATAAGAAGGCAAATAGAACTGGTAACTAGTCACAGTTGCTAAATATGATAAATCCATACTTAGGAATATGATTGTTACTGTACAATTTGGTGCTTTATTTAGGTTAAATTTGGGGTACTGCATATCTATACCTATACTGACCAAAGTTATTTGTAATTTTAAAAAGACATGCATCTTTCCAGGTTAGATTTCAGTGAAATTATGTTGGCCTCATTGGGTCTACCAACATCCAGGGAGATGCAGAAGATTCAACAAGTCCCCACAACTTCAAATTAGTTTAATGAATAAATATCTTTTTTATTTCTCAATGGCAACTCCATTGCTTAAGATAGCACAGATATTAAAGCAGGGTCCCTCGACACGGACCCGTGTTTCGCCAAACCCGGCTGCGTCGGGAGGGACAATTTAATGCGGACTTCTTCAACTATAATGTAAAGAAATAACAAAAAGTAATAATGGGGACGAATACAATGGATCAAAACATACACAATTCTTTAAAAATATATAACGGACATACCTTTTCAACTTTGTGCTTACGCTTGATTCGCAAGGAGATCAGACAGTACAGACAGGTCTCAGCGTTTAAAGGGTCCAAAATTGGCACCAAAAAATCAACCAATCAGAACATGCCGGCATTACATACAATCACCAATAGGAAAACGGAAGTACAGACAATGATGGGGAAATGAAAACAAGGCGAGGAGGGAGGTAGAAACTGTGCAGGTTGAAAACATATTGTAGATCATATACTAGAGAAACATTATTTGAAAGAAACAAAAAATACAAAGAAAAAATCGCCATTCAATCTCACTGTTAAGCCCATGGGTTGTCAAGCTATTTAATCTAAAAAAAACACTTTTGTTCTTGTTGGGTCAGAATTTCAGAAAAATTACCGCCCCGGGGTGGCACAGGTACAACATCGATCACAAAAAATTTTAGGTCATCCTCACCATGGCCAGACATTGTCCAGTGAGGGACTAGGAGGGGGGCAGTTTCCCGACTAGTTCTAATATTTGAACAGTGTTCTATGATGCATGTGCAAATGGGACGGTAGGTTTTCCCTACATATAATTTGGGGCAGGGACACATAATTACATATACTACCCCTTGGGTCTGACATGTGGCAGAAAACCCCAACTGGAACTTAGCTTGAGAGAAAGGATGTTAAAAAATAGATATAGCAAGGGAGTTGGGGCACACTGAGCAGTGCCCACAGGGTGCAAAACCTGATGGTCATTCAGTGTTTAACCGTATCTGGTCATTTAAATGTGAATGGACCAACATGTCTCTCAGATTACGTCCCTGACAAAATGAAAATCGGATAGGGGCATCAAAAATTTTTATGATAGATAAAATTGGCCAGTAGTGCTTAATTATTGAAGTCACAGTATGCACATGAGTTGAAAAGAGAAGGATACAATTTATACATTCATCGGATGTCCTTGTTTGTGGTAAAAAAAGATATTCACGGTCAACATATAATGCACATTTAAATGCTCTGTGAAGAATATGTCAAGGGTACCCTCTCGCCTGGAACCTTGATAACATCTGCTTAGCTTCAGTAATAAACTCTGCTTGGGAGGAGCAGAGCCATCTCAGTCTTAGTAATTGGCCAGCTGGAATATTGGTTCTCAAGACAGTGGGGTGGTGGCTATCAAATCTTAGTAGTGTATTGCGATCAGTGATTTTGTGGAAAATAGATGTATGAACAGTACCATTCACAATGGATACTAAAGCATCCAAAAAGGCTATGGATTTGGTGTCAATCGAGAAATTAAATTCAAGATGTTCTCTACAATGGTTTAGCCAGTCCAAAAATACAAAAAATTGTATGTCAGTCCCTGTCCATACTAGAAAGATATCATCAATATATCTATACCAAGCAAAAATAAACGATGTCCAGGTAGATGAATAAATTAAATCATCTTCAAACTTACTGACATACAAACAAGCTAAGCTCGGTGCCATTGTGGCCCCCATTGCTGTGCCCTTAACTTGTTGGTAAATAGTTGATTGGAACTGAAAATAGTTTCTGGTCAGGGCAAGACGAGTGAGAGTTAGCAAAAATGACGTCGATATTCGGGTTGGTCCAGGGCGAGTGTTCAAGATCTCCTCAATTAAATTTAACGCCTCCTGTTGAGGTATATTGGAATAAAGTGAAACTATATCAAGGGTCACTAAAAAATAATTTGAACCATAAGGCACTGTTAAATCATTCAGAATGGTGATGAAATGACTGGTGTCTCTGACAAATGAGCGGCTCTTACATACTAAAGGTTTTAAGAATATATCAACAAATTGAGATAATGGTTCAAGAACTGAACCAATGCCAGAGACAATTGGATGGCCGGGTGGGTTTTCTAACGATTTATGAATTTTGGGGAGAATGTAAAAAGTTGGAATAATCGGAAACTCAGTTTGTAAGAAAAGAGCTTCACGTGGGGTAATCTGATGTGAGGACAGAGCATCCTGCACTTCATTTTTGATGACTTCCTGCAATTCAGATGTGGGATCATTTGCTAAAGGTACATAGAATCTAGTGTCTGATAACTGGCATGTAACCTCCTCAATATATTTGTGACGGTCCAAAACCACGATCCCACCCCCCTTGTCTGCCGATTTATAATGATAGCCTGATCCTCTACCAGCAATTTAATCGCCTGATGTTCTTCCTTTGAGGTGTTAAAGTGTTGAACCATAGGTTTAGGGGGAAGGCGTTGGACTTCTGCCTGAATAAGTTTCTCAAAGGCCAGTAGATTAGGGTCCACTGGTCCAGGAAGGGACCACCTAGATTTTACTCATTTATTAGATTTTTTGTAATAATAATAAGCTACATCCTATTCAAATGCATGCAAAGCCACATATTAATATTAAAATATCTTAATGTGGATCATGATCAAACTTGTGATCTGTACTAAGCCTCTGAAAGTTAATTATACATCAGAAGGTCTAGTTAACTTTTCCTGAGAGTATAGACAGGCTAATGTGCTTGCATATGCTCTTGGCTCCCACCACCTCCTGAGTGACATACATTAAAAAAAAAAACGGCTCACTTGAATCATGTATAACCCTAAGGGGGTCACTATATGGTGTAATAGCTCTATATTTTCTGGGCTATGCTTTTGCTGGGTGTATGTATAATGTGAAAGATTAAAAGTTTCTGATACTCTTTATTTACAATAGGGAAAGTTCTGGCCAGGGCAAGTTCAGGCAAAGGATAACTTGGGGAATGGCTAGTGTAGAAGGAGAATACAGATGACCCTTCCCATAATGGGTATGTAGAAGTAGTCAAAGAGTTGAAAAGTTTATTCCATATTTTAATATGTGTACATTTCCAGCTTTATGTTCAGAGGAAGGGCTAAAATGTGTATGCAGTAGTATGAGTGGCAGGGTAACTCTGAACCAATGGACGAGTGTGTTTGAGTGGTATAAAAAGTAGCGTTGCAAATGGGCAAAGTGCTGGTTGTCTGAGGAAGGGAATCTGGTAGCAGAGCCTGGAGGAGCCATGCTAGAAGTGTGGTGTGAGAGGTATGTGGTGCCATCTCTTGTGGTATCCAAATGGGAGAGATAGAACTGTGATGACTATGTAGCCTTATGTTCTTTCCTGGCTGTGAAGTCAAATCCCTTTCAGAGGTAGAAATGGTGATCAAATTAATGAATTTTAATAAATCTTTACATCTAAAGTAGACGCTAGATTTGTCAAAAATATGATGCAAAATATTTTGCTGCATTAATATGTAAAACAAAAATGAACACCTTTCCATGCCATATAAATACTAATTGAGCCTCAATGTCCAGTTTGATATAGGAACAGAATTTTGAAAGAGCTAAATTGGTTATTGAAACATTACATATTTGCTGATTGCAATTAGCCTGATTGATGCATATATGACTGATCACAGTGCTTAAAATAATATACAAGACCAAGTTGAAACCATAAGTATGTGACTTGATGACAGGACCTCCCAAACCTGTGCTGGGGACTTCACAGCCAGCAAGGTTTTCAGAATATCCACAGTGAATATTTGACAGCTGGGATTCAGTGCCAAGAAGTGCAGAGTCATGCATCTGTGGTATGGTAATCTGAAAAGGCTATATGCGATGGAGGCGAAAAATTGGTGTGCACAGACTAATGGGAGGGACCTTTGGGTATTAGTGTCTGGTAATCTGAATGCAGCGAAGCAATGGGATAAAGCAATAGCTAAAGCCAGAAGGATGCTGGGTTACATAGAGATAGGGAAAATGAGTAAGTAAAAGGAGGTGCTAATGCCTTTGTATAAGACCTTGTGAGGCCTCACCTGGATTACTGTGTTCAGTTCTGAAGACAGTATCTCAAAAGAGATGGAGATAGGATGGAAGATGTCCAGATAAAGGTGATCAGAATGGTGTGGGGTTTGTATTGATGACTTATGAGGAGAGTCTGAAGGATCTAAGTATGTATACCCTGAAGGAGAGGAGGTGTAGGGGATATATGATACAGAACTTTAGATACCTGAAAAGTATTAACGATGTACACATTTCAAACTTTTTCTGTTGGAAAGGAAACTGTAGAACTAGGAGTCAGAAAATGAAACTCCAGGAGGGACAACTCAGAACCAATATCAGCAAATATTTCTTCATAGAAAGGGTAGTGGATGACTGGAATGCCCTCCCAGAAGAACAAAAACAGTAAATGATTTCAAAAGGGCATGGGATAGACATTGTAGATCCCTAAATACTAGATGTTGGAAATGATAAAAGGGAGCATAGGGGTATCCTATACAGAGTTCCAGTTACCTTAACAGAAGGCATTGGTGAAACCTGCACAGAATGGCAGTTGCCATTGAACAACTTGCTGGGCGGACTGGATGGACCATTTGGTCTTTAAATGCTGGCTTTACTATGTTACAATGACAGTAAGGGGTCCCCAGGAAAAGTTTGGGAATCCCTGCGTTATGTTTTTAAAGAGAAAAAAACGAATGTGTATTATTGACTGCAGCTAGGCTAGGGGATTTAATTTTTTTTTTAATGCTACAGCAGTTCTATTAATTTTTCACTCTGAAGAGACTGTGCTATAATGGATTATTATGAGTGCTGTTAACTCATGTAATACCTAAGATACTATTGCTAAGAGCTTTGGGGGAGGGGGGGGGTGGCCTTGCAGTTTCTTCCAGCTTATTTGTGCTTCCAGATCAATCAGAATTAACTCTATTGGGCTACAACACCATGAGCCTTCATTCATTCCTCCCTTGAGAATTTCCTCCTGTTTTATATGCCTTTCCAACTCATTTAACCCAAGCATTGTAGTGCCAGTGCTCATACAGAGGTCAAGCACAAAGATTCTTGCCAGAACCTTGTAATCAGGGAATCTAAATCTGGCCACTTGCTATCAGTTTTACACAATGAATGGGACTCCTGTCTCTACAGTATCCTCAGCTCGGGCTGACCTGGAAGCAAAAGTATTGACCTAAGAGTTAAACCTAGGTTTTCTGTACTGCTACTGAGTTACCATATTGGCCTCATTATGAGCTTAATAACTTCAGAGGGAAGGGAAAGAAAGGGACTATGACCCTGAAGCTTCAGTTCACTGACTAATGCTTCATCACATTATATGTCCCTTAAATTGTAATTATCTTACTCGTGAGTGCTTTTCTTATAAATGTGCTTGATAAAAATATGAGTCATCATTCTTGCTCAAAATTAGCCCAATAAGTAAATACAATTTAGTTTATGCTGACTTGCAGGTGCTGTGCTAGTGTTGTATGTGTTCTCCTCTCCGTCAATAAATAGTCATGAATTACCCATAAAGGCAGTCTGTCATGTTGCTATGTTTTAATTACCGCTTCATCCTTTTAGAACACTATGCATGGCCTATGGTCACATCTGGAGAGGAAATCCTATCTAAAATGACCATTACCAGTCTAGCACAAACACCATCTATTTAGATTATAGATTTATTTATATGCCACCTATGAGAAGGCCCAAGGCAGCTTACAACAAAACATACATAATAATTTGCCACAAACAATGATAAAAACTGGCACATTAAAACAGAAAGAGAAAAAAAAAAAACCTCATGAGATAGAGGTTGTGCATGCAAATCTGTCTCATGTACAGCATTGTGGCTATTCCGAAAATGATGCCTGTTGTGGCTCTTGAGGTCCAGAGTTGGCCACTCTTGATCTATTATGAGGACCTGTTGGGCAGTTCTTGCTTTCCTCCATCAGGGGCCTTAGTGGGCCTCTTGGACTATCTGCTTAGATCTCCTAGCTTTATGGCCTGCCTCTCCTAGGGGCAGCCATCCTGCTCCTGTCTTGTTTCTGTTATATTCCAGCTTCTCAGCCTGTATCTTGCCAGAGCTTGCCTAAGTCATGGTATTGCGTCTTGTCCTAGATGTGGCCCTTATTTGTCCTAGATCTGGCCCTTTTTTGCAGCCTTACATAGGTCTTCTCTTGGGCTCATGCATTCTGAGTTCCTTTTATTCTCATTTTTGTGCTCTTGTTTTTCCTTGCCTTGTGGCTCTAATTTGTGGCCTTACATGGGTGCTCTTCTTGGGCTTACATATTCTGAGTTTTTGTCCTTGCTGTCCTGATTGTCCTAGTCTTTCTGTGTTTGCTGTCTGGTCTTGCTTTGCCCTTGTGTTCTTATCTGGTCCTAGTCTTGTTCTTGTTTCAGTGGGTACTTTCTGAGAGCGAAATGTGCCTGAACTGGCAACATATGTGCCTGGAAAATCTTTTTAATCAGGCCAGTGGCACCCAATATAATTGGAACAATTTCTGTATCTTTCTGCAACATTTACTTGTCTGATTGTATCATTTGGTACTTAACGATGTTTACTTTCACCATATGATCCATAGAATATTCACTTAACACTTATCTTCTATCAGCAATACTGTTCTTGTGTTTTTCTCCTTTACCACAGTATCAATTTTTCTTGCATCAAGCTTTTTATCTGTTGGAATAGTAATGTCCTAGGTGATCACACCTTCTTTATGCTCTACATTTCTCTCAGGTTCATGATCCTTGTGTTTTTCTGGTACAGTAATGTTTACACAATTTCCAGTAGATGAGCCATATCACCTTATGCCTTTCTGTGTACAGGTCTTCTGATATCAACACTTGATATCCAGTGACGAGGTGTATAACTATTTCTAATTCTGAGTTATTAGACCTGCATTTATCTGTTGCAAGTTGTTTTTCTATACTGCCTGTGAACTACCTTGTCCATAATCCACTAGCATGTGCTGCAGTTATCAGTCTTTTATCTTCAGGTTTAAACTCACCTTGCCTTAACTATTTGCGAGTCAAGTTTTGATCCACATGGAATTTCTGACACAACTCTTTGTATTTCCCACTATAATTATGCTTTTGTCAATTGATTTTCCTTGTTTGCGACTTAGTTTCTTTAAAGAGTTTTTTCTCTTGTTAAGAAAATTCTGTTGCTTCTTTCCCCTCATGTGCTGGTAGATTTTCATGTATTCCTTCCATTTGCCGAAACAATCATCTGATGGAGACAATTTTGGCCATTTACTTTCATACTTTTTTAAAATTTACCTTTCTTAGCATTCAGTCAGATGAATCCAGAACAAGTGAGTTATGCACCTTTACAGGCAGATGGAGATGGAGCAAACTGACATTACAATATATATATATATATATATATATATATATATATATATATATACCCCTGCAGTGACATTAGCCTGCCATTATTCTCCCTCTCCAGCAGATGGTGGACATGCATCTCTCTACTGGGGGTTGCTTTGATTTAAAAAGGAGAAATAAGGAAAATAAATGTGCTCCCCTTTTCTACGGTGATACCAAAAGGTTCCTCCCCCAGTTGAGAATTCCTGAGGTGATTTCTGTGGTCCCTCAGATGAGTGCCTTGGTCCAGTAGCTGTTTTTTTAGCTGGCGTGGCCTTAGTTGTTAAAAGCTGAAAGGCAGCAGGTGCAGGAAGCTGAGCATGGCAGTGAAGACAAATCCCATCTCTCCCCACAGTTGGAGACAATCTCCTCTGTACTCAGCCAGGTAAGGCTGAACTCAGGTATGTATTAAAAAAAAATAAAAAAAAGAAATACAGAGAGAGGGTTTTTTTTAACTGTAGGGCTTCCTCCTTTCCCTGGTCTCCATGCTCGGCGTGCTGTTCCGACGTTCATCCTGCTCCGTGGGAAGTCGAGAGATATGGGCAGCCTAGCAGGTTGAGCAGCTTCTGTAGGCTAGGCCCTGCTATGAGGCTTTTTCACTGTGCACCATGTAGTAAGCCTCAATGGCATTTTACGTGTTTTCTTTAGGCTGCCTTCTACAGGATTGTTGGTAACAGTCTAGCTGTGCATCCAATCTGTGCATCCAGTTTTTGGATGCTTAGATAGGCCTAGTAGTCTGTGTATCCAAACTAAGCGGTGCCTTAACTGGTTGTCTGCTTACCTGTGCGCATAAGTTGAGCATTGTGTGCGCTTAATTTTTTATGATGCCTAACCTAGGGACGCCTAAGTCTTGAATGCCTAGGCATTGGGACACCTAGATGTAAGATACCTAGGTCTTGTATTCTTAGCTTGGACACCTTGAATTTTTGGATGCCTAAAAAAAAAAAAAAAGCTAGATGCACACTTCCTGCTGCCAATCAGCATGCTGCCGGTCTAATGACACCTATCTATGAAACCATCTATGAAACCTAAGTGCCTTTCTCTTTGCACTGCCTGTCATATTCGGGCATCTCAACCAGGAGTGCCCCACTGACTTGTGCCAGTCCTGTTTGGAGGCACAGGGAGAATTATCTTCCTCTGATTTCACTAAGCCTGGTTCTTCCCAGCCGGATGTAGGTCTGGGTAAAGACTTTTCAGGTGGGACACCTGCTTTTGGAACTCCCCTGGTTCATCAGCAGGGGAAGGCAGCTCAGTGAGTATGCCTCAGTACCTTCTGGTCTGGATACTTCTACATTTTCATGGGTGGAATTTTTCCAGCCATTGAAATCCTTTCTTTAGACGCACTCCTCAGCCCTGTCCAATGCTCCCAGGGCAGAGTCGCAAGTGCAAACCTTGCCTTGACCTACTAGTAAGCACCAGGGTACTCCTAGAGCAGGAGCTGGACTACCAAATAGAGATCCAAACAGCATGGATGATGATGCCAATCCTGACTCTCTTGAGGATGGTGAAATTACTCCAGGATTAGAACCATATAAGACTATGCTACAATTCTTCCATAGAGATGAACTGCTGGCCCTGATTTCCCAGACTGAAAATGCTGGGAGTACCTGGGGCAGATTCCATATCTGAGCCAAAGAAAAATCCCATTCTGTTTTCTCTGTGTAAAGTCTATTGTTTTTCCCTGTGATGGAGGCCATTCAAGAATTGATTGATCTTGCTGGGGCACCCCAGAGGCTAGTTTCAAAGGAGATCAGGTTTTGGAAGGCCTGTACCCTCTGGATCCGGTGGTGAGAGAGCTTTTACATTTTCCAAAGGTCGATGCACTTGTATGTAATGTCTCCAAGTGGACGACTATCCTCGTGGAGGGATGAGCATCCTTGAAGGATGTACACGATAGAAGGATTGAAACTATCCTTAAGCAGGCATTTGAAACAATGGCAATGACTTTGCAAATAACTTCTTGTTGTTCCCTGGTTGCTGGCTCTTGTTTACTTCTCTCTTAAGAGGTTGATGGACTCGGGTGAATTCCAGGGCAGTTATGGAACCAGCGGCTGCCTTCTTGGCAGATGCAGTCTGCGATTTGGTCCGCACCTCAGCCAGAGGGGTAGCTTCGGTAATATCAGCCAGGTGTCAGTTATGTCTGAGAAACTGGTTGGCTGATGCAACCTCCAAGGCTAACCTCACAAAACTGCCCTTTAAAGGCTCGCTTTTGTTTGGGAGCGAGTTGGAGAAATTGGCCAGTAATTGGGGTGAATCATCAGTTCCTTACTGGAGAATAAGAAGCAGATGCCACACTCCTTTAGCATGAGAGGTTGTGCTAGGGGATCAAAGCATTTTCAACCCTATAGAGGATTGACCTTTCAGAAGACTCGACCTTTTGGTAGGTCTCAGTCCTTTCATCCCTGAAGGGGTGCAAGCTCGGGTAGTGGATCCTCCCGAGCCTCCCAAAGAAGGTTTGCTGAACCACTCCCAGGAACAGGAGATAGGGGGATGCCTCTCCCTGTTCTGTTAGAGGTGGGTCGAGATCACATCGAATCAATGAGTTCTGGAGCTGTTACAAGAAGAAGAAGGATATGCGCTGGAGTTTCACAGTATTCCTCGGGATGTATTCATGGTCTCTCCCTGCCACTCTCTGCAGAAGCAGGCAGTGGAATAACAATTGGCAAAGCTCTTCCATCTGATGGCTGTGATTCTGGTGCCTACATCTCAAGAAAATATGAAGTGATATTCAATTTATTTTGTTGTACCCAAGAAAGAGGGATCCTTTTGTCCCATCTTGGATCTCAAAGGTGTCAACTGTCATTCTGTGGGTGACACATTTTCACATGGAGACCTTGTACTCAGTGATAATGGCAGGGCAATTGCGGGAATTTCTGACCTCCTTAGACCTGTTCGAGGCATATCTTCACATTCCCATTTGACTAGAGCATCAATGCGTTCTGCATTTCACAGTTCTGGGATGCCATTATCAGTTTTGGGCACTGCCTTTTGGTCTGCCACCGCTCCCAAGGTTATGGTGGTAGTTGTGACAGAATTGAGAAAGAATGGGATCCTAGTACACCCATATTTGGATGACTGGCTGATTCGAGCCAAGTCGCTGGAAAAGACCAACCTGGTGACCTGCAAGGTGGTTTCCCTGTTGCAGGAGCTTGGCTGGGTGATGAACCTGGCCAAGAGTAGCCTTCAGCCTGCTCAGTCATTGGAATACTATTGGAGTTTGGTTCGACATGAAGCAGGGCAAGGTTTTCCTATCAGAACCTCGTATTCAGAAGTTGATGGCACAGCTACATCTATTGATGAACATATTGCGCCCAACCATACTATCCTACCTGCAGGTATTTGGTTTAATGGCAGCAACCCTAGAGGTGGTATCATGGGTGAGAGCGCATATGCGTCCTCTTCAGCGCTCCCTGTTGTCTTGATGGAACCCACAGTCTCTGCACTATTCGATTCAGCTCCATCTGCCAATGGAGGTCTCCTCCTGACTGCAGTGCAAGGGCGCTGGGATGCAGAAGAGTCTCTCTGGAACATAAATAGTTTGGAAGCCTGGGCAGTCTGGCTGACATGTTTGCAGTTCAGCGACAGGCTGCACGGTTGAGCAGTCCGGATAATTTGGGACAATGCAATGACTGGCTTACATAATCTGGCAGGGAGGAACCAAGAGCCAACACATTTCGCAGGAGATACATCCCCTTATGAAATGGGCTGAACTACGTCTCCAGATGATCTCAGCCTCACATATAGCAGGAAAAGACAATATAAGAGCAGACTTTCTTAGCAGGGAAAGTCTAAACCCAGGAGAATTGGCACTATCAAACAAGGCATTTCAGCTGGTTCTGGATCGCTGGGGTCTCCCATTTCTAGACCTGCTGGCTATTTCTCACAATGCTAAAGTTCCACAATTCATCAATCGCAGGAGAGATCCAAAGTCTTTGGGGATAGATATCTTGGTACAGGAGTAGCTGGAAGACAAGTTGCTGTACACCTTTCCTCCATGGCCCCTGTGGGCAGATTAATCTGAAGGATCGAGCACCACAGAGGGATGGTGCTTTTAGTTGCTACAGATTGACCCAGGATACTGTGGTATGCGGATCTTTGAAGGCTCCTGGCAAAATCATCCCTTCAGCTACTGGCGCACAGGGATCTGTTGCAGCAGGGTCTTATTCTTCACAAAGATCCAACTCAATTTTGTCTTTCGGTATGGCCCTTGAAAGGGCTCACTTGCTGAAACATGGATACTCTGCGGCAGTGATTTCCACCTTGCTAAGAGCTAGAAAGTTCTCTATTTCCTTTGCCTATGTGCGTGTTTGGTGAGTGTTTGAGGCCTGGTATGAGTTTCAAGGTACTCTTCCTTGTTTGGTCAAGATCCCACTCATTTTGAAATTTTTGCAGGATGGCTTCAATAAAGACTTGGCACTTTTCCTTAAAGGTACAAGTAGCGGCTCTCATCTGTTTCAGAAGTAGGTGAATGGTGGATCTTTGTTGGCTCATTCTGATGTAGCCCATTTCCTGAAAAGAGTGAAATATCTTTGTCCTCCTTTGTGGTTTCCTGTACACTTATGGAGTCTTAATTTGGTATTGGATTTCTTAGCGGGCCCTACATTTAGATCGATGCATAACCTGAACTTGCAATTACTGAACTTGAAAACAGTGTTTCTTGTGGCAGTTTGTTCTGTGCATAGGGTTTCCAAACTGCAGGCCTTGTCTTGCCAGGAGCCATTCCTCCGGGTGACTCCAGGGATGGTACCAAAGATGGTCACTGAATTTCACTTGAATCAGTCCATCTCCCTGCCATCTCTGGACAAAGAGAGAGATGTAGAGGAGTATCATCTGTTGCGACCCTTGGATGTCAAGAGACATATTGTCCGGTATCTGGAGATTACTAAGCCTTTAAGGAAGATGGATCGCCTATTTGTCCTTCACGGTAGTACCAGGCAGAGAGAGCTGGTCTTGCGGGTTGTCATATTTCGCTGGATTAAGGAAGCAATCACAGATACATTGATGCTGGGAAGTATTACCTACTCAGTTCAGGGCTCATTCCACTAGAGCTCCAGCAGTGTCATGGGTGGAAGTAAAATTTTCGTCTCTCATCGACATTTGCGAGCTGGATGTAGTCCTTGTTACACACTTTTTCCAGGTTTATCATCTGAATGTGCAAGCCCAGGAGGACGCAGCCTTTGCACGTGTGGTTTTGACTAGATTGCAGGCAGCCTCCCGCCCTATTCGGGAGTAGCTTGGGTATATCCCACTTGTTCTGGATTTATCTGACTGGACACTAAGAAATGAGAAATTACTACTTACCTGAAAAATTCCTTTTCTGTAGGATAGTCAGATGAATCCAGCTTCCCTCCCATGGCCGTTGAATGGTTGTATTATAGTCCATGGCTGCTGTTATGTTTTTTAAGGTTTGGGTGGACCCTTGGACACTGTGGCAGCTGACTACACCCACGGGGGGAAGTCCCGTGAGGGGCCACAGGTCAGACTCAGCTCTGGACACACAAACACAGATTTCCTGGCGTGCAGCCAGATGGACTCAGAACGAATGGGATAGTATCCGCGTGCTAGCAGTTGGAGACGGATCTGACGTCAGCACGGGGTATATATATCCCCACAGGAAGCGTAGCAACTTAGTAATTTCCATCTCCAAAGCAGTTTGGAGAGTCTGCACGCTTGCTGAGCATGTTTTCCAAATCTACTTTTTCTACATCCCTCACCTATGTAAGGATCTGGAGGGTATTTGAAGCATGGTGCGACACTCATGGCACCAATCCGCATGCGACCACAATCCCTATTGTGTTGGATTTCCTGCAGGATGGACTTCAGAAGGGTCTCTCCCTCAGCTCCATCAAAGTTCAGGTGGCTGCGCTGTCTTGCTATGGTCCCAGGAGGGATGGCAAGACCATCGCCAAACACCCAGATGTTTCTCGCTTCCTGCAAGGAGTCAAGCATATTCTTCCACCACTGAAGTGGCCTGTGCCCTTATGGAATCTCAATCTTGTTTTGGATTTCCTCGCGGGATCCACCTTCAGACCCCTTCGGGGCCTGTCTCTCCGTTCTCTAACCTTGAAGATGGTGTTCTTGCTGGCTGTATGTTCAGCCCGCCGCATCTCAGAGCTACAAGCACTGTCCTGCCGTGATCCATTTCTCAGAATCACTCCTGAGGGTATCCATCTTCGGACGGTTCCCTCCTTTCTACCGAAAGTGGTTTCACAGTTTCATCTTAACCAAACCATATCCTTGTCTACCACGGCGGGTTTGAAGAAATCTGAAGATGGGCATTTATTACGCCATCTCGACATTGGCAGATTGCTGCCCAGATATCTGGAAATGACACAAGAACTACGAAAGACGGACCATCTGTTCATCCTGCACAGCTGGCAGAAGCAAGGTGAAGCGGCCTCGCGGCCCACCATCGCCCGCTGGATTAAAGAAGTTATCAGAGCAGCTTACGTGGAGGCCGGGAAGTCTCCGCCTCTACAAGTCAAGGCTCATTCTACCAGAGCACAAGCGGCATCTTGGGCAGAATCCAGGATGCTGTCGCCTGCAGAAATCTGTAAAGCGGCGACGTGGTCCTCCCTCCATACCTTCTCCAGGTTCTACCCTCTGGATGTCCAGGCCAGGGAGGACTCAGCATTTGCGAGGGCGGTCCTACATGGTCCTCAGGCAGCCTCCCACCCAGGTTGGGAGTAAAGCTTTTGTACATCCCATTCGTTCTGAGTCCATCTGGCTACACGCCAGGAAATGTTGAGATTACTTACCTGATAATCTCCTTTTCCTTAGTGTAGACAGATGGACTCAGCATCCCACCCAGCTGCCTGTGTACATGGGTTTCACCGATTCAAGGTAAGCCATGTCATTTGTTGACATAAGAGCGTACACTATACCAGGTGTTAACGCCTTCCGGTTGTGAATGCTGGCGGTCTCCAGCTACTATCAATCGGTCAGGGGAATCCTGTTTCACTTTTCACTGAGCGTCAGTACACACATCCATAACAGCTTTTGCAAGGAAGATTACTAAGTTGCTACGCTTCCTGTGGGGATATATATACCCCGTGCTGACGTCAGATCCGTCTCCAACTGCTAGCACGCGGATACTATCCCATTCGTTCTGAGTCCATCTGTCTACACTAAGGAAAAGGAGATTATCAGGTAAGTAATCTCAACATTATATCTTTATTTAGACAGTTTGTGAAGCCACCAGAGGTGGCGGTAGTGAATAGAAGATCGAGCCCGGCTGGGCTAGTATTCCTCAGGATGCTGGAACAGTGGTTCCGCCGGTAGCAATGCTGTAGTGAAAAGAACTGAGAGAATGAGTACATTAAGACATTCACAGAGTCCCCAGTATGGAGAAGCCCCGAGATAGGGAGAGCTGGCCCTCAAGGAGTGAGTACCAGATCCCTAGGAGCAGAGACTCGTTGGCAAGTACTCACGCAGCAGTTCCACGTAGGAGATGGCACTGGCGCTGAACGGAGGCAGGCCCTCATGGAGCGAGTACCTGGTTCCAGGGAAACAGTTCTGAGGAGTGGATGGTAGTAGTACTCACAGATGGTGTCTGTAACGAATTCTTCCAAGTAGAAGAGGAAATGGACACAGGCAGCGAGTCAGGGAACATGGGCCCTCGAGGAGCGAGTATCGGTTCCTGATAGCAACCTGCAAGAAGCAGAGAGGCCCCCGAGGAGCGGGTACCTCGTTAGCAGAAAAGAGTCCAATAGAAGTTGGAGGCAGAGTAGCTGGGTACGGAGAGCGAATCCCATCCGTAGGAAATCCCTTGCTAACTCAGCGGCTAGCATGTTATAAAATCCGGGGTCGCATGCGCAAGGGGTTGGACACGTGCACCTTGCGTGCGCCGAGCCCGAGGGAAGCCCGATGGCTTTCCCCGTTCCCTCCAAGGCCGTTCGAAAATCGGAGCGGCCTTGAAGGGAACATTTTTTTCGGTCCCCCCACCTTCCCCTATCTAACCCACCCCCCAGCCCTCCCTACATCCCCCCTTCTACCTTATTTTATTTCTTACACCTGCTGGCCAGCTGCTGGCACGCGAAACTCTGGCACGGCCGCACGAAGGAGGCCTCGGGACCTCCCGCGGACCTGCCCCTTTTCCGAAGCCCTGGGACATATGCACGTCCCGGGGCTTGTGCGCGCTGCCGAGCCTATGCAAAATAGGCTTGGCGTGCGCAGGGGCAGATTTTCTCATGTTACGCGCGTATGTTACCCGCGTAGCCTTTGAAAATCTGCCGCTATGTCTATGATGAAAATATAATAACATTTGATACTGTTGTTCAAACATGAGATTAAAATATCCTGGTCAGGAATGGTCTGTGGCTCACTATGCTGACAACAGCAGTGACAGACTGTGAAGTTAGTGAGAAGATTCTGAGAAAATTGGAACTGTAAATTTTGATATTGGTTTAAAATAAGCAAAATAAAAATGTCAGTTAATATTGTAACATTACTCATTATATAGGTAGTTTTGATTTTAAAACTTCAACTGGCAGCAGTAGGTAATATTACATTAGTAGTAGCCTGCTTTGCCTTAATGAAGCAGTAGAGCTCTGAATTCTCATGGAAGAAGCTTAGGATATGAGGGGGTATTTATATTCAAAAGAAATCAATGGTAAAGTGATTCAGAATGAGAGAGGGTAGTGAAGAAAGAGAGAAATGAGGTAACATTTTTTGAAGTAAATGGATGAAACATGGTATGCTTGATTAATATAAAATACCGGACATTTGAACAAATTGAGAAAAAAAATAGAAACTAGGGAAACATGTATTGTATGTTTTTATTTGAATACTAGCTAGCTCAATCAGTTACACCAGAGCATTTTGAATAGTGTGGGAACACATTCATCTAGTTTGTGGAAGATCAATTGGTATCTTTTCGAGTTCTTTCAGTGTAGGGAAAAAAGGTGTACTTCAGTGCATTCATCAAGATGCAAGCTTCACTGATATCCCCTTATTAACACCTGATTGCTTTCAGCCTCATTAACCAACTAATTTTAACCATTATCTTACTATATGAAATTACCCAAGTCTCTTTTGCCCTGATTGTATTTCTTGATTAGATTGTAAGCTCTATTGAACAGGGACTGTCTCTTATGTACTGTTTGTACAGTGCTGCTTACATTGAATAGCGTTATAGAAATGTTAAGTAGTAGTAGTAGTAGAGTATTTACACCCTGACCAGTCTGAAGAATCCAGCTGAAGTCATTTCTTGCATGTTGCCCACCAAAAGAAACTGTGAACTCACAATTCTAAGCACACATTTTCACCATTTACATTAAAAATACATTCTGAATATAATTGTATAAATTTAAACAAGTGAAGATAATTTTCAAAAGGGTTTTATATGTGTAAATGTACTTTAGCCTTATAATTGAGATTTTGAAAATTGCTACTATAAATGCCATTGAATTGTCCATAGATTATACACACGTAAGTGAACTTTACATGCATAAATGGTTTTTGAAAATTGCTATGATATTATGTTACATGTTTAGCTCCTTTGAAACCTCCCCTATATTTACCTGAGTAACTTTCTGTGTGGGGAATAACCTGAGAAAGAAACCTACCTGAAAAGGTTTTGGGAAAGAATCGTTAACAATTAATGCAGACTTTTGTTGGTAAAAGAGTGAAGTTAAAAAAAAATATATCTCAAAGGGAAAATGTGTGCATACCTTTCTTATGGAATTTGTTCCGGTACAAAGTTGGTTGGTTCTAGGATTCTGTAAGCTACTTCTAGCGCTGAAAACATAAATAGCGGGTAGTTTACGCTTACAGCAATTGTAATGACAGAGGCAATGCTGGAGTGCTGAGAGCAGTTAAGTGTTTTACCTCGCTTCCAGCAGGGATTTTGCAATATCAGGAGTGGATGGGAAGGAGTCCCGGGGGGGGGGGGGGGGGGGCAACCTGGATAGATATTGAGGGTGGGAGGTCTAGATGGGGTGGTCTTCATGTTTTTATTTTTGCTGAACTGGAAAAGGGTCCGAGACAGATTTGAGGACCGAGATGTGCTTACATATTTAGGAGGGGTTGGAGGGGTGGGGAGTGCACAGCCCAACAGGGCCTTGTTGGAAATTTTGAGGAGAAGGGAGGGGATCAGGCCAAGTGCCCCTTCTTTGTTTTATATGACAGTGCTACTTAACTGGATATCTTTTGAAGATATCCGATTAAGTAGGAAGTTATCTGGCCAAACAAGGCTGGAGAATTTTAGACCTGCTCTGAAGCAAGTCTTAAGTTATTCGGCTAACTTAGCCGGTTATAGTTCAAAATCAGCAAAGTTAGCTGGATAATTTAACTCCGCCCTGAAACGCCCCTAGAACACCTTTTTTTTTTTTTATCTGGCTAGATTTTAGCCGAATAATATCTGGTTAAAATCTAGCCAGATAACAGGGCTCAATATTAAAAAATTTGCCATTTAGATGGATAACTTCTGAGTTACCCCACCTAAATGGCTTTGGAAATTGACATCTATAAATTAAGTGATACTGTTGAAATATTGAACTTCATAGACCTTACCTATTAATCTGAAAAATTCTCCATCTATTATTATTATTATTATTATTATTATTATATAATCCCTGATACTGCCAAAAAAGGGAAAATAAAATGTAACACTTGTTATACTTCGGTGTCTGTTTATTTGAACACAGCTCTGATAACACTCATTAATACCAAGCAATTTCAAACTGTTTGGCTTTGTGTACAATCATCACCTGTCCCAACCTTCCTTTTCCACTTCTCGGAATGTCTTTAGCAGTCCCAGGAGGTGGGACTGGGAGCTTTAATAGGGCCCCTTTTTTATAAGCCACTGTTGGGAGCAGGAGACTGCAGTTAACACCTATAGTACCAGCATAGAAATCCCTAGTCATTGGGTAGTGGGTAACCCTTTTTGCTCCATAGGTCAATCTAATGAAAGGAGTATAGCTCCCAAAAGCTAGGCATGAAATGTATTAAGATAATCCAATAAAAAAGTATCATCTTCTTAATGTTTATTTCTGTGTAAAAATCCAGAAAGACTTTTCAAAGTGATAAAATAGCACCCATGATAATTACGTAGAGGTATGCAGTGACAACAGCTCCAATGAGATGAAGTTAATCCTGCCCGAGAAAGGACTACAAATATTTATTTATTTATTTATTATTTTTGCTATACCAGCTTTCATGACAGGTATCACATCAAACTGGTTTACATTTAACAGGGTGTGCAAGATATAGAGAGCTCGAACAACTGTAACACGTGCATGGTTAGCGGAATAGCAGTTACAATAAAACAGGGAAGTACATAACTGGGAGTGGAAGAGAGAGAAGAGGAGGGAGATTAACTAACAGCAAATTATTTACAGTATTGCAGAATAAATTCCAATGTAGTACAATTGATATAGTGAAAGAGATTGATTATACTGAGTTGGTGTTGTCAGATAAGTAAGTGATTTCTATTTGAGTCCATTTTTAACAATAAAGGCCGGATTTTATAAAATTGCGCGAGTGCGTACTTTTGTTCGCTCACCAGACGCTGGATTTTATAAGATACGCATGTAGCCGCGCGTATCTTATAAAATCCGGGGTCGGAGCGCGCAAGGGGGTGCACAGTTGTGCAACCTGCGCGCGCCGAGCCCAGCGCGCGCTGCCTGTTCCCTCCGAGGCCACTCCGATTTCGGAGTGGCCTTGGAGGGAACTTTCCTTTGCCCTCCCCCCCCACCTTCCCCTCCCTTCCCCTACCTAACCCACCCCCCCGGCTCTATCTAACCCCCCCCCCCTTACCTTTGTTGCATGATTTACGCCTGGGTCGGGTGATGGTGCGCCAGCGGGCTGCTGGCGCACCATCACCCGACCCGGGGGCTGGTCTGGAGGCCTCGACCACGCCCCCGGGCTGGCACCACGCCCCCCCAGGCCCGCCCCCGCAACACCGCGTCACGCCCCCAAAATGACACACCCCTGACACGCCCCCGATACGCCCCTTTTACAAAGCCCCGGGACTTACGTGCATCCCGGGGCTCTGCACGCGCCGGCGGCCTATGCAAAATGGGCGCGCCGGCGCGCAAGGGGCCCTGCCGGATTTACGCGTGCAGGGCATTTAAAATCCGCCCCTAAGTTTGTGATGTCGGGTGAAGGGATCAGTCGATGTCCGGATAAGCTTTTCTAAAAAGCCAAGTTTTCAGCCTTTTTCTGAACATGGGTAGGCATAGTTCCTGTTGCAGGTCGGCTGGGATTGAGTTCCATAAAGGTGGTCCTGCTGTTGAGAACGCTCTGTCTTAGTGTCTTTGAGGGATTTGTGTATTTGTGTATAAATTTAGGTCTGAAAACTCTTAAATAAATACCACATATATTTGTGGGAGGCAGGGCTTTGGGCAGAGTTTAGGTCATTAGTTGAGGTTTATTATAACCCCTACTGCTTATTTGAATATATTTTTCAGGCTTCCACAGGTATTTTTAAGTGAATATTCAGTGAATATCCTCCTTTATGATAAAAAAAAAATCCAAATAATAAACTGATAGTTTTAATGGGTAATTTTCAAACTGGCCATTATGCTGCAAAATCAACAGGTACTTTTTATCTGGAGATGTTACAGAAAATTCAAATTTCAAAGAGAAAATATGTTCATACATTTCCTATGAAAAGTACTCCGGTACAAAGTACCCATGGATTTTTACCCTATATTTTTTGTGCAGGTAGATTTTTCAAAGTAAATATCTTGCATAGATTTTAAATCAAATCCATACATGTTATTTTCCCATTCTTGCTCAAACCATATTCCTATGAATGTCTTCCTACAGCATAGCTAAAAATATGCACTTTGTGGAACACTGTGCTTACTGTTAAAAAGATTGAGGGTTGGCAATTTGCCCCGTAAGTTACTTTAAAAATTATATCCATAAAATCCTATTTGTTTTTCAGTGGGCAAAACTACTCCACATTAATGCAGCCCTTTATCCAGAGTCGTAGCATTTCCTGCATTACTGATAGTGTACTCACTCCTGGACCTTGGGCAAAAAATACATTAAACACAGGGGTGAATTTTCAAAGAGTTGCATCTACTCGTACATGCTATTGTATAGACATCAAACATATGCATGCATTTTTGCTTTCGCACGTGCATATACGTGCATAAAAAGGGGATGTCTGGGGCGGGGCTAACATTTATGCACATAAGTTACTATTTTAAAAGATGTGCATAAAGGATAACTTTAAAAGGTACACAAATGTGCCTATATATATATATATATATATATATATATATATATATATATAAATGGGCACATGCAAAACTGCTCCAGTATTTTATAACCTGAATGCATATGCTGTATGCAGTTTATATCATATGCATAAATATATTTGGGAACATATCTGTAGAATCAAAAACCATACAAATACATGTTTGCGCTTATCTGGATAAATTCCAAGTTATCCAGCTAAGTAGCAGCACTTATCTGGATAAGTCTTAAAATGCTACTTATCCTGCTAAGCCAGATAGCCAGACAAGTCAAAAAACATTCTACATAGCCAGTTAAATCACATAGCTGGATAACTAGCTCTTTTTAGAATTATCCGGCTATCTGACTTAACGGCTAAGTAGCATTTTAAAACTTATCCAGCTAAGAAGCGTCTTTGCTGCTACTTAGCTGCATAAATTGGAATTAGTCTGGATAAATGCCAGTTTTTAGCTGCATAAGTAGGAATGTAGCTGGATAAGTATGCGCAACTAGTATACCTGTATATTATTCCGTCTAATTTTAAAATGATAGATGAATAGATTTAATACACGTAAATTAAATTCATTTACCCCCCCCCCCCCCCCCCCCCGATAAGTTTGCTTTTACATGTGTAAGTTGGGAAATTTTACAACTTGTGCGGCAATGAAATTACCAGTTTTACCAATTAGTCTACCAATTTGCTCAGTCCATCTACAGGTCATTGAGACCCTCCTGTCTCTAAAGCCTGTAGTCCCCCTATTTTACCCAGACACCCCATGATCACTTAAAAACATAGAAAATAAATGAGCAAACGGTCCATCCAGTCTGCCCAGCAAGCTTATGGTAGCATCTGCTGTGCCATACAAGTCACCCCCTTACTTAGTTTCCCAAGTCGTCAAAGTCAGGGCCTTTGCTGATTGCTGTCTGAGTCCAATTCCCTGTTACCTCTTGCTGTTGAAACAGAGAGCAATGTTGGAGTTGCATCCAAAGTATCAGGCATGTTGGTTAAGGGTAGTAACTTCCACACCAGCAAGCTTATTTGTTTTCCCAGGCCATAAAATCCAATGTCCTTGTTGGGTTGCTGTCTGAATCTAATTCCCCTTTTCATCTTTTCTCCCTATCGTAAAAGCAGAGAGCAATAATGGAGTTGCATCATCAGTATGAAGGCTTATTGGTTACGGGTAGTACCCGCCACACCAGCAGGGTACCCCCATGCACTCTTTTTTTCATTTCCATCCTTTAGTCCTTAGGGATCCACAGTGTTTATCCCATGCCCCCTTTGAAATCTTTCACCGTTTTTGTCTTCACCACCTCCAGCAGAAAGGCATTCCAGGCATCCACCACCCTCTCCATGAAGAAATATTTCCTGATGTTGGTTCTGAGTCGTCGTCCCTGGAGTTTTATTATGTGACCCCTAGTTCTACTGATTTCATTCCAACGGAAAAAGTTTGTTGATTGTGCATTATTAAAACCTTTCAGGTATCTGAAGGTCTGTATCATCTCCCCTGCATCTCCTCTCCTCCAGGGTATACATCTTTAGGTCCTTCAGCCTCCCCTCATAAGTCATTTGATGGAGACTCCCCACCATTTTTGTTGCCCTTCTCTGGACTCCAGATATTGAGCAGGAGTAAATATACGTGACTCAAATTTACATTTGTAAATTGCTTCTAAAATAGCAACTTACTCATATAAACGTTGGCACTCCTCCAGAGCATCCTTGGCCCGACCCTTTTTTACACATGCAGAGATTTATTCATTTTCAAGTGTATGTTGCAAATGTGCTATTTTACATGCAAAACTGCTAATTTTTACATGCACAACTTTTGAAAATTCACCTTATAAATTTGCCAACTTGTGTAATTTTACATCTGCTAATTATCTTGAGTATGTGATATTAAACGTGTTTATTGTGTACTATTGGTTGGGTGGGAGGTCTGGGTGAATTGTAGGGGGTTCAGGCCAGGAGGGTCTCGATATGCTGGAAGAGTGGATGAACTGGTGGAGTAATTGGTAAAACTGATAATTTCGATTACATGTGCGTGTTTTAAAATATACCAATTTATGAGTGTAAATTCCAATTTACACAAGTACGTGCTACTTTATTTTTGCACCTGAAATATATGCGCGTTCCCTCCAGTTGCCAAGTAGTTAGACATACCCTTGTAAGGTCCCATTGATTCAGCACAGAGCATGCCCTAATTAGTGCTAATATACAAGGCGAGCAATAGAGACAATCTTTTGCTGTTACAACAAATTCCTGGGCTACATCCTTCAGAATCTCTGTTTAGCTGACATTCTTCCTGCTCTATGTTCAGCTCTTCAGTCTTGCTTCAGTGTTCCTGTTCTGCACCCAACTCTGCAGTCCTGTGTCAGTACTTTAGCTACATGCCTCAGTACTTTACAAGTTAGGCCTGGCCTTGGCTACTCTGCTGGAGTCACCATTGGGCCCCCTGCTTGCCTGGGTAACTGCCGCTCAATCTGCAACCGTCATCCTTCTATCCAGCTTCTTTAGCTATGCCTTTTCCTAATGCACTGCCCTGACCCTGACTGAGAAACATATTTTTTACTTCATTTTCGGATCCTAAATTTTGATTTGGATCCTTGGATAGAATCTGAATAGGATTCTGCCTTTTTGGATGACAGTCATCATGATCCATTTATTGGTTCATACCTAACATAAAAGTTTTAATTATGGTCCTACCCTATTTATAACACTCTTTGTACTGAGCCTGTTTTTCACTTGCTCTTTGTATATTTCTGATTTCCATATTCCAATATGATGCTTGCAAAGGATTCTAATAAGCCTCAGCACTGGAGCCTCCAGATTTACTTGGGCTCATAATGGTAAGGATGAGTATGTGGGAGCTTTCACAAATTCAAAACACTAATTTATCTCGAAAATAAAATAATCAGAATGAAAAAAGGGAGAACTAGGTAGATACCTAATTATTCTTCTTTCTTTTTCTTGCTCTGCTGATTTAAATAAATTATTGGCTTTGTCAAATTTGAAATCATAGTTGAATAAGATGTCTTACATTTGCTTTACAGTATTTAAACATTGTGTCTAGGCCTGCTAGAAATGATCAACCTAAATGCAAAGATTCTAGGAAGCAATTTGATATAATCAGGATGGTGTGCAACTGTTTGGGGATGGAAAATATGTCTATGCATCTATGGTTTTAATGTCTTTTATTTGGTGTTTTTATTTAAAGCTCTCTCTGGTTTAAACCTTTATAAAGCATTTCCTCCTACAGTTATTATATTCAAACCAGCTGTGCAAATTCTGGTACCATAGATTATGCTTCAGGTTTACCATAATATAAGTGGCCTTCATGTTTCAATCTATTGTGTTAGTTGTTAAAGGCAGCAATCAATACAAAAGTATTTCACATTCTAAAGAATATAATAGCATAGTGAAAATACGTGTTAATGTCTAATGAATCTCTGCTCTCTTACATTGTATAAGAGTTTCATACAGAATAGACTTTCAGAACTACTACCACACTTGCATTCTCTCAGTAAGAAAGCAAAATGTTTTTCTCACATTCTGTCTCTGCAGTGATAAATGTGTTAGAACAAAGTTCTTCTTTAAATGTTTACCTTAAGTTCCAAGGCCAGAAAAGAAGCAATATAGCATGGCTGCCATGCAATCCATTCACACTTCCTCTTCTCTCTTCTAATGAGGCTGATGCCAGCAGGTGATTATGGGACCTATGATGCAAATTTTCTCTTAGGTCCTTCCCAGAAGGCCATACATTCCAGGCTTTGTGGCCCCATTGGCTACCAGGTTGGTGCATGTAACTAACGGGAGGTGAGCACATGAGGTTTTTTGGGAGGAGGATAGTGGAATTTCATCTCTCAGCTTTGGAGAAGCTAGCTACTCATGACCTCTGCATCACCAAAGTAAATGGCAGTGAATTCAAAATCATATTTGGCGAATACAATTTTTTCCTGCTCTAATGCTGTGCTACTGAGAATATATGTGGCAATCCATTCAGTCATTCAGTAACATCAGTATGAACGGGAAAGGCATACTGGGGCTGTGTGAAGCAATGCCCCTAGTGTTCCCCAATTTACCTGTACAGGACCAGGCTAGACGCCTGGTCCAACTTAAATTCCTTAAGGAGAGTATGCTCTATGGGTGGGATCATGTGGGGTAGGTGGGGCTCAGTGGGCATAACTAGAAACTGGGAAATGAGAGCGAGGATAACCAGACCAAGCCCAGGTCTCCAGGAAGAAGGCAGCTCCTGTAACGAAACACTGTCCAAACACTGAGTTGTGATGAAGCTGAACTGTGAGCACTGAGGGAAGCAATACTGAACTGTTAGTAAAGAGAATACGCTGTTGTGAAAGGGAGGCAGTCTACTGTTGTACATGTGTGAAACTGTAATAAAGATATAGGGCCGGATTTTAAAAGCTCTACATGTGCCGGGCCTATTTTATAAAGGCCCGGTGATGCGCATACAGCCCTGGGACGCATCTAACTCCCAGGGCTTTAAAAAAGGGGTGGTCTGGGGCAGGGCCTGGGTGGGGCCAGAGGTCTCCGGCCCAGCAGCCATTTGCCGCTGTGCTGGGGGATCATGCTGTCAGGCTGCCGGCATGTGCAATCTGCGACTGTCCGGAGGCAGGCGCAGAAAGTAAAATACAATTTTGGGGGGGGTTTAGGATAGGTTAGTAGAAGGGGTGGGAAGGTTAGACTAGGAGGAAGGGAACAGGTGAAGGCCTCGGGCGTCGGCTTGAGCAGGGTGCACAATTGTGCACCCACTTGCATGTGCCGACCCCCGATTTTATAACATGCGCGCACCTGTTTTAAGCAAGGCTGGAATCAGACTAGTTTGTCTCCAGGCTTGTGGGAATCACCGCTTGTTCCCACATATGGTGGCATGAATAGGATTTTTTCTAAAGCTTTGCACAGAAAAAAACCCTCCATCCTCCAAGAAAGTGTCTGGAGTACAGAAAGAGTTGAGAAAAGGATCTATGGTTCTAAATGTAGTGAAGAATACAGGGGGCATGTGGCCCTAAAACAAAGTACAGAGCGCAGGGGTGCATAGTATCTAGTGAAAGGGCATGGCTCAGAATCTGCACTGAAACCCCCCCCCCCCACCCCCCAAACTTTAAGAATTTCAGGTAGAGAGGAAACTGCAAGTGGGTCTGGTTGAAAGGACAGCCAGGAAGTGGTAGATTTATACTGGCTAACGGGAGAAGCCGGGCTGGAGGTAGATAGGGATTTAAAATGATTTAGTCAATGCTGGTTATACATGCTTTTTTTTTTTTTTTTTACTATTCTTTGTCTTGAAAAAAGAAAAGAGGAAGGAACAATGGTGAAGTAGGGCTGTACTGAACAGGGTGTGGCCCTGGAAAAAACTGGTAAACTGGACTGTGAGTGTGGTGAATGGAAACAGGGCAGGGACCCTCTTCAGCAAGCAAGCTACTCTGCAGTTTGAGGTATGCAACCACAGGAAAACCTGGAGTGGAGCAGTCAGGGGACTGCAGCAACCGGTGAAGCAAAAGCAGCAGAGGGCTGGAAGGAAAGAACAGCATAGATATCTGTGTAGTGGGAGTTCCTCAGTCCCAAGAGCCAGGTCAGAGGGAGGACCTCGAGGTTTAGTAGCTGGAAAGGCCAGCCAGGTTAATGGAGCGAGGGAACCCACTCCTAAGAGCCCAGGCCAGGCAAGAAAGTGATTGCCTAGACTGGCTGGAGTACCAACAGCTCATGGAGGAACTGGATGAGTGGCTGACAGAGGGCTCCAGCAAGCTGACTGTGTTGTGGTAAATGTCTGATACTGGCGCTGCAGGTGGTCCTGAGGAAGACCCTGTAGGGTGCGCAAACAGTACTGAGAGTCCAGAGACTGCTTCCATGAGAGGCATAGAGAAGGGGGCTGTGAAGAGCCCTGAGAGATGGGTTACAGAGAGCCCTAGGGACGCAGACTGCCCAGGAGGGGGTAGTATGGGAAAGTTGGAAGTCGGCGCTATAGAAGGTCCCGAGAAAGGCCCTGTAGGGTGCCCAAACACTACCGGCAGTCCAGAGACAGCTCTCTTGAGAAGCCCAGAGAGGGCGGCACCGGCCATTTTTCTCTCTCTCCCAGTAGGGCCTCCTCTCCTTTCTACCCCTGGATCTAGGGATGTACGGAATCAGGCTGGCCAGCCCAGACCCCTTTCAACACCTCCCACCATCTTCTGCTGTCCTGCCTGTAACTCTTCTGGATCAGTGGCTGGAACAGGATCTCCAGGCTGTGAGCTGATGTCAGTGGAAGCTTTCGTACAGAGCGTGCAGTTTTCAGCTAATAACTATAAGTTTCATTTACTACAAGAATTGATTTGATCTTACTGCAACTGGAAAATATAACTATATATCCTATTAATATACCGCAAGTGATTTTTAAAAACAGCTAAGGAATGCTTTTAAAGTCAATAGCTTCTCTTCTTAGCCTCAGTTAGATTATATGGCCTCTCTTTCTGTTCTATGCTTTGTTTAAAATTGTGGTTGAGCTGGTTGCACATCTTTGAGAGACTGGTATAGTATTTGTAGGGTAGGTTTGTCACTATTACCTTTGAAGGACAAAATAGATTTGCTCAAATCTGAAAACCTCTGTCATGATTAATGTTGCATGCCATGTGCCGTACTTAAAGGACATCTCAGCCTTTAAAATATTAAAGCAGGTAACAGATTGATCAAGAAAATCAGCTTACTGCAGAACAGCGTAATGACTGCAAAATGATAATTAAATTTTGCCTTGTAAAAAAAATCATTTTCAATGAGTGAGCCTAGACAAGTGTTAGCTGCAAGCTAGATATCTGTTCTGCAGGCTTTACTGTTCATTATTAGTTCTTGACATTTAGTTTGCATACATGTTTGTTTCATTGCATAATACTGTTATTTGAAGAATGTTTATAAATTTAACTTACTTTTTTTTCCTTGCAGATGATGCTATATTGTGATATGATATCTAACTAGATAAACGACGCTTGACCGACGTGCCGCAAATGCGCAGTAGAGAGCAGCTCTACTGCGCATGTGCGGGCGAGCACGTCGGTCTTAGGCAGCGTCAGGAAAAAAAAAACATGGTAGCGGCGGCGGGCGGCTGCGGGCGGCAGCGGCCAGGAGGGAGGGAGGAGAGAGAGAGAGGGAGGGACGGACTGAGTGGGAGGGACGGAGAGAGAGAGAGTGGGAGGGAGTGACTGAGTGAGAGGGAGGGACTGAGTGGGAGGGAGGGAGGGATGGAGGGAGGGATTGAGTGAGGGGGAGGGACTGGGAGGGAGGGGACTGAGTGAGAGGGAGGGAGGAGTGGGTGAGTGTGTGGGAGGGAGGTAGGGGGGGGGGAAGAGTGAGGGGAGAGGGAGAATGAGGGAGAGGTGAGAGTCAGGGATGTAAGTGGAAGGGGGAGAGGGAGAATGAGGGAGAGGTGAGAGACAGGGATGTGAGTAAGTGGAAGGGGGAGAGGGAGAATGAGGGAGAGGTGAGAGACAGGGATGTGAGTAAGTGGAAGGGTAAGAAGTTGTGGAGCAGAGAAAAAGGGAGTGGAGGAGGGCTGAGGGGGAGGGGATGGGATTGAGAGAGGGTGGGGAGTGACTGAGGGAAGGGGAGAGAGGTGGGAGTGACTGAGGGAAGGGGAGGGAGGTGAGAGTGAGGGGAAGAAGGCAGTGGGAGACAGAGGGTGAGTAAGACTGAGTGGAGGAAAGGGGAGGAGTGAACGAGGGGAAGGGGGGAGAGAGGGAGAAAAAGTGTAGAAGGGTGCTGTGTTAGAAAATGGACTGAAAACAAAATGTAATGTAGCCCGTTTTAACGGGCTTAACGGCTTGTTAGTAATATAAGCAACTGTCAAACTGTTAGGTTTCATTGCATTTGAAAATTAGCAGCTTTTTACCTATGTGATCTTTCCTGACCAATGGTCAGCATATTATGTTAGGGCTAAAAATTGCCATGCAGAATTTGTGGTAGCATTCGATAAATTAAAATCCATATTGCAGGAGAAGTCGACTGAAAATCTCTGTGCTGTATTAAAGAATTTTTTGGTCTTCACTAATGTATGAAAAATATACCTTTCTACCTTTTTTTTTTTTTTTTTTAACTGTAGGATCGTTTGAGTCCTAGTCTTCTAGTTTTCCAGTCTACTTTTAACCTGTTCTAGTCCCAAATTTGGAAATGATTGGAACAGGTGAACATTGATAATCCTTTATCTAAGGGGCATGAAACGTGGCTTTTTGTTGAATGCAACAAAATGGCCTTTAGTCAACCAGTTAACTGTGATTGGATGGAATTGTTGGGGTTTTTTTTCTAATTCTAAAGGAAGAATAAAAGCTGTATATACTGTAGGAAAGAACATTGAGTGGGTTATAACAATAAGTAGGTCCACATACAATATACTTCACTGATTTTATATTATCTGTATATTATTTTGTTTATTGCTTTCATAAATTATTTTTCTATAACTTTTAACCAAAAGCATTTCATGATAAAGTAAAAGAACATCCTAAAACATTCTCTGGGGCCGATGCAATAAACTGCGTGTAAAAATGGGCATCCAAACTGTTTTGTAATGCATGCACATTCACTTCTCTTGGGCGCCCGATGCAATAAGTAAATGAGCTGCCGCGCTAAAACGGATGCACTATGGATAAATTGTGCATCCCTAGTGCTTCCTTGGCATCGGGCTCCCAGAAGACTTGGCTGTGTGCGGGTTACCAGAACGGATGCTCAATTTATGAGCATCCATTTTGTCCCGCGGCAGCGAATTTACCGGCACAATATAAACGAACAATATATATGGCCTGAAGCATGCATGTTTATTGTATGCGTGTAATTTTTATTTTTTCCGTCAAGCCTTTTTATTTTTTCAGGATGCTGCTTTCTATGGTTCCTCCTATTTGTATCGCGGCGATACTAAGTAGGAAGAGCCACAGAAAAGCAGTAGCAGACATAAAATTTGACAGGCTAAAAAGTGAGCCTTGGGCGCATGGCGATTTTTTTGCATTGCGGAGTAATAGCTAATAGCCTCATCTAAATGGCATTTACATGTGATGAACGCTATTAGCAATGCCTTTGTTTGGATGCATGTTTTGGAGGCTCTGATCCTCTTACTGCTTCAGGGGTTATGGACGCGCGTCCACTCATTAACCTGTGCGCTAGGCTGGTATACTTTATTGCATCTGCCCATCTGTGTTAAAGTTCTCTGGTGTTAACGTAGCATTAATAGCTCAATTACTCAAAATATCTGCATGTTTGCATCCTCTCTTGGAGCCTAACTTTTAAACCTGTTTGTGATATTGGATTTGTATGTGTAGTGGATGCGCAAAGATTTATCCTAGTATTTTATTAACTGGAGCTCTGAAAATGCACGCATAATGGGCCAGATTTTCAAAAGCATTTACTCGAGCAAAACTGGTTTTTGCTCGAGTAAATACACTTTACTCAAGTAAGTGGGCTTTTCAAAATTGCTACAATATATGCCATTGAATTGTCCATAGGATTTACTCAAGTAAGTGCACTTTACTCGAGTAAATAGCTTTTGAAAATTGCTACGATATTATGTCACATTTACATGCGTAACTCCTTTGAAAATGACCCCCAATATGTTTCAGTACATGTGAATATTTGCAATGTAATGAAAGTGCTTACTTTCTCTACCTATTTTATAAACATTATGCCTGCATATTTTAGGTGCAAAGAATATATAACCTGTAAGGTGAACTTTAAAAGTCAGGTGCATGCCAAAACTGGGAGATATGCGCACAAGTCAGGCTGGCACATGCTGAGCGGATTTTAAGAGATGCCCACCTACATTCATATCTCCCGCTATGCACACAAAGTTCCAAAAAAGGGGCAGGGTGTGAGTGTGGTCTGGGCAGGGAATGGGCATTCCTGGATTTCACCTTGAAATTTGCACATAAACACTTATGTGCACAGGCTTTACTTCTGCTATGGATAGTATTCAAGTTATAAAATAAAGACAAATAGATCAGTGGGGTTTTAAGGATCAGGGCTAATGGGGAGAAGGGAGGCTATTAAACTAGGGGGCTCTGAAAGTCCTAATCCTTACCTGGGCGAACTGGGAATGAACTGGTAAAATTGGTAATGGCAGCAGTGTGTGTTTTTGTTTTTTTTTTTTTAAATCTCCGCCACACTTACGCGATAGAAGCAGCTTTTCCGTGCATAAGCACACACCCACTTAATTTGCACACACATGCATGCGGTCAGGCACAGACGTGTATATGTTATAAAATGGCCATGCCCTTGGGTGCGGGCCAACGAACGCACACATATGTGCACCCGTGCGCCTTTTTAAAAGTTACTGTCCTTATATGTAATCCCTATTTATAGGCAGAAGCAGATATTTTATAAAATATGTGCATATACTGTTTTGAAAATACTTACTTGTACGCAGGTTCACCCAATCCATCTCTAGTTTACTTAGATCCTCTAGCACTCTGAAAACTAACCAGTTCACACAAGCCTCCCACTCAAAAATTGCAGTCAACAAACAAGTCTGATTTCACTTGTGGTAGTCAAATAACAGGTGCAAAATTGTATGAATACGTTTTTTAATTTATATGCATTTATCTCTTATAAAATAGCAACTTCCACTTGTATTTTTTGATCCTGCCTCACAATCCTCCTAGAGAGCCCCTTTTTTTTGTGCTGGTAAAATATATACACAGAACTGAAAATATGTTCATAGTTTTGATGTTTATAACTTAATATGTATATGAATGGTTCTGGATCTCTCTTATTGCTCTTCTTGTCTGTACTTTGTAGGAATAGAAGATGTGTACCTTTTTATTATGGTCCTACCCCTTCATAAGAACATAGAGGTCTATATTCAGATGCAGTCCGGATAGCAAAGTTAGCTGGGTAAACTTATCCAGCTAACTTTGGAGGCATAATCAACAGTGCAGCCACACTATTGAATATAGCCAGCTATCTTAATTAAATAGCCAGCTCTTTAACCTTAACCATACTTAGCAGCTAATTCATCCATCTAATTGAATATTGAAGTTAGCCAGTTAACTTAGCCAGCTAACTCAGTTCCTCCCATTTACACCCTTCGGAGTATTATCAGGCAATCTGAAATCAAGAAGAGAGAGTGGAGCCCCCATGGAGCGGGTACTCCTGGTAAGTTTGAAAAGGCCGAGCAGTGGAGAAGGATTCCCCTGGCTGACTCGGATTGTTGTTGCAAGTATCGTGGACGACCGAAGCAAGTCCTGTTGGAGTTCCTTGCTAACTTGTTAGAGGTTAGCAAACAAAGACCTTTTAAAGTGGAAATGGATGACGTCACTATGGAGGGACACCCCCGAGGTTCACGCCCTTATGTCATCAGGAACATGGTGGATCCGTAGCGTCAAGCCAGCCCGGGGACACCGGGGCCAAGAGGCAAGAAGAAGCCACGGCTGCAACCGTCCATCAGAGCCGAAGGGAGTCGCTCCCAAGGTAGGGAGGGTAGAGCGAGGGGCGAGAAGAGTCACGAACACAACACACCCCTAACTTACCCAGCTAAATTCTAGCTCCTTGACTTATTAGCTAGAATTTAGCCAGATAAAGGCTGAATATAGTCAGGTATGTCATTTAGGCCTAGCTTCATCAAAATGCTATAAATTTCACATGAATAGTGCCTATGATACAAAAAGGGGTGTGGTTAGGGTAATTTTTCACTTACTGCAATGTGCTCTATTTTAGCGCTTTGCATAGGCATTTTACCACAATATAATTTAAATTTATTGCACCTGCAATATTCTACTTTGTAAGCTGAGATTTGTTTTGGGATAGAGAGAGAGACTCTTTAAAAGGCTGTCATAGTAGTCAACTATTTATACCACTATAGGAGGGTCATCTAGTAACTCGAGCTGAGGTTTTGGTGGTGGACTATGGTTTTGGGGCCAGTTTTACATGCACAGTCAGATGTACAAACAGTGGTATAAATGACAAACATGTACCACCCCAGAGGCTCTCTCTGTCTCTCTCTGCCCATTTCAGGCATATCGCACAGCTTAATGCCAAGAAAAAAGTTGTAGTTATTTCCAACATTAATGCCCCTCTTTTTCATAAACCCTGCCCAGACTCCTCCCCTTTGACTAAAAACAAAAAATTTGCATTTGCATCTCGCAATGCAATAAATAACGCATGCGTTATGGTGTTATTGTGGGTGTTAGGCCGTTATCGCAGGCGTCAGAGTCCTAACGCATTTTGATGAATGACCCAGACAGATAACTATTATGTTATGCATCTAAATGGATTTTGAATATGGACGTCATAAGAAATGCCATGCTGAGTGAGACCAAGGTCCGTGAAGCCCAGCACTCTGTCTCTGAGAGAGGCCATTTTAGGTCACAAATACCCTGTAAATCCCAGAAAGTAGATCTATTTCTTTTTATTTACTCCCAAGGATAGTGATGGCATTCCCTAGTGTACCTGGCTAATAATATTTTATAGACTTTTTTCCTCAAGTAACTTGTTCCCGAAGTCTTTTAAACACCAGTACTGCTAGTTACCTTGACCATGACCTCTGAAAACAGATTCCCAAAAAGATTGAAAAAGTATTTTCAATCAGTATTTTAAATCGGGTGGTTGTTAGTATCATGGCATGTCTCTGTGTTTTAGTATTATTTGAAAGGATAAATAGCCATTGTTTATTGACCTCTTTATATCCCACTCATGATTTTATAAACTTCTATTAGGTATCCTCTCAGCCATCTCTTTTTGAAAGTGAAGAGCCCTGTTCTGTGTAGCCTGTAATGATAGGGGAGAATTCCATCCATTTTATTGTTTTTGTTGCCCTCCTCTGCATTTTTTCTAGTTCCGCTATGTTTATTTTAGAGGTGGGGTGATCAGAACTGCACACAATACTCAAGGTGCGGATGCACCCTAGATCGATGCAGAAGCAAAATTATATTTTACATTTTATTGTTTATTCCTTTTCAGATCATTTCTAACATTCCATTTGCTTTATTGACCACCAGTGCACACTGAGCTCAGTATTTCAATGTATTGCTCACAAGGATTCCAAGGACTCCGTTTCCTGGCAGGTGACTTCTAATATGAAATCCAGCATCTGGTACTTGTAGTAGAGATTATTTTTCACTGTGTGTATCATTTAACAGTTTTTGATATTAAATTTTATCTACCATTCAAATACCTAGTGTTATACTTATTACCTCTCCAGCACTCCAGTGGTGGAGAGGTAATAGGCTCCTCTGACACAGCTCTCGGAACATCGCTGAACCCTTCAGACACCGCTGATGCTCCCAGGCCACTGCCTTCCCATAGGCATGTGCACATGTGTGCATTATATAGGCCCTGCAGCAGGAAACGCTGAGCAGTGCCCTCCAATGACATCAGGCTGACCTACCTATTTAAGCAAGGGCCTTGAAAGCATTTACCTCACCTCACCTCAGCAATGGGTCTCCTGCATCAGCAGTGCATGGTTCTCCTGCATCTCTTGGTTCCTGATCCTATCTGTGTCCTGGTTTCTGCCTTGCCTTGTCCAGCCTTCCTTGTCCTGTCTGTCTCATTCCAGTGTCTTCTGGGTGTCTCTGTCCACCCTTGGCCTGACTTCTGGATCTTGACTTCTTGTCTGGACCTGATTATCATTGCCTGCCGCCTGGACCTGACATCATGCCTGGACCTGACCACAATTGACTGCCACCCTAGATCTGACTCTTTGCTTACACTTGATCACGTCTGTCTGTAGCCTGCACCAACCTTGGCCTGCCTTCAACTCCTCAAGTCTGTTGTCTATCATGACCCCGGTGTTCCCTCACACTCATGTTTACCTAACCTCCCTAGGGACCCATCTAAGGCCTGCTAGCTGCCAGAACCCAAGGGCTCCACTGCTGGGGAGGCAGCTGGTATTGATGAAGCTTCAGTAAGTCCTGCTTCAGGGCACGTTCACCAGCTGTTGACATAGGACTCATAGTTTCGCCTACGAGGCTGCGGCAACTATGCCACAGCAACAAGAGCTCATACCCTTGCCACCTATCACACCAGTCTTCAGGTATTATGGCTGTTTTAAATTATCTCACACATATTATTAGTAATCTGTAAACCTTTTGTTTGCTGAAGTGGTTCCGTGAGCCAAGACATGGTTGACTCAACCTGCAGGGAGGAGCCCTGCAGGTCCCCACCATCAGCAGGCAGAGCTGGCTGATGCAGTGGCCCAGCAAGAGCTTCAACAATACCAGCCCTCATTCCACTTAGGTTGAGCCTCCGGTGCTGGGATCAGCTGGACTTGGGTGTGGGCCTCTGTGGAGGTGAAGATCCATCCCTTGGAAGATGTGGAAGGCCAGCACAGTGGACAAATGTAGGGTCAGGACAGGCAGCAGGCAACAAAGTCTGGTACAGGCTGTGCTCAGAGGCATGTGGAGTTCAGGCAGTGGTCAAGGCAGGCCAGAGATTCAATCAGAAGTGGTGGTCAGCGGCAAGCAGAGGTCAAGCAGTGTTGAGGTCCAATCCAAGGTCAAGCCAAAAGTCCAATCTGAAGAGGAGAGAAACAAAGAGGAAGATGAAGAACCACGGGGCAAGATAAGGGTACAAATTTAGATTGTAAGACATCTGGGAATAGGGAAATACCTACAATATCTGAATTTAATCCACTTAGAAGAGTTGAAAAGTGGAATATAAATAAATAAAAATAAATAAACAAAATAGAGCTGACCATGAAGATGAGAGCTCAGGAAACAACTGGACTACCAAGGATCCAGGAACAGGACACAGGAACTCAGAAACAACACACTGCAGAAACAGAAAGCAGGAGTCAAGTAGCAGAAAGCAGGAATCAGGAACACAGTGACAAATGCGCCTCTAGAAGGAGACGACCTATTGCCGAGGCACTGGAGGGGCATCTGGGGGAGCTTTATATATGGTTCAAGCAGTGATGTCATCAGTAGGTGCCCTCAGACTGTTCCCTCCACTGGTCCTTCAAGTGTGAGGCGATCGGGTGCACGCACGTTAGGAGCACTTGGATAGGCAATGCTGTGGCAGGCAGGGTGAGTCTGGCTCTTGTTGTGGCCATGTTTGCTTGCAGAGGCATGGCAGATGACCACATTGTGGATAGAGAGACTAGGCCCAGCATCGGGATCACAGATGAGCATGGCGGTCCACAGCCTTGCCGTGTGGACCACCAAGTGTAACACTTTTTCATTTCTGAGTTCTTTCAGGACTCTGGAGTGGATTCATCCAGTTCTTTATCATTATCAAAGATTTATAAGAACATAAGGAATTGCCATGCTGGGTCAGACCAAGGGTCCATCAAGCCCAGTATCCTGTTTCCAACAGAGGCCAAACCAGGCCACAAGAACCTGGCAATTACCCAAACACTAAGAAGATCCCATGCTACTGATGCAATTAATAGCAGTGGCTATTCCCTAAGTAAACTTGATTAATAGCCGTTAATGGACTTCTCCAAGAACTTATCCAAACCTTTTTTGAACCCAGCTACACTAACTGCACTAACCACATCCTCATGCAAGAAAATTCCAAGCTTTATTGTGCGTTGAATGAAAAGGAATTTTCTCTGATTAGTCTAAATGTGCTACTTGCTAACTTCATGGAATGCCCCCTAGTCCTTCTATTAGTCGAAAGTGTAAATAACCGATTCACATCTACTCATTCAAGACCTCTCATGATCTTAAAGACCTCTATCATATCCCCCCTCAGCCGTCTCTTCTCCAAGCTGAACAGCCCTAACCTCTTCAGCCTTTCCTCATAGGGGAATAAACAAGGAGTCAACCGATACATCATACCATCCATAGTAACAGTGGCCATCAGTATTAAGCTTCATCTGGGTTAGGAAAAGCTGTTACATCAGGGCATGTGACAGATAGATCTTTGAAGCTGGTACCCAGCTGGTCACTGGTGATACAGTGACCAGCTGGGTACCAGTCACTTGGTGTATTCCGGAATAATTTCATCAGTGCCATCTCTTTCCTACTATTAGGTACACCTTCACTGTCATAGTTGTGCAACTTCTCTCTCATACATTATACCCTCCTAATCCAAATTCTCACACTCTCTTAATGTTTTGTATTTAGCCATTCCTATTACTGAGTCACGCTCAGTGTAAAACTTCAGAATTGTGTCTTTCTGGGCTTTTAAAAGTTTGTTATTTACCCACCACCATATTTTCCCTGGAGTTTAGCAATACTTGAACACATTTTTTAAGCAGATCCACTTTCTGCTGAATGGATAACAAATACATTTTCCTTTTGTATTATGAACTGATCTCTGATTTTTCCGAAGAGTTTTAGGGTCATTCCTAGTGAGAAAAGTTAAATGGCATAGCAGCATGTTTTCCATGGTGGTACTTCAGCTTTGCAATCATCTTCCTCCTCAATATAAGACTGGAAAGTAATTACCTTCCCTTTAGAAAGCAGTTAAAGACATGGCTCTTTCCAGAAAGAGATATGGGTGGATGCTGAGGTATTGCTGGATAAAGTTTAGAGGTTGAGGTACTGTAGACTGACAATGGTGGTTGGTAGTTTAGCTTTTTTTTTATTTGTTGTTGGATATTCTTTTTTTTTTTTTTATTGTATACCACTTTGGGTGGGCAAGTAGGCAGTTTGTAAATGATTTTATTCAATCAAATAAATAGATATGACTCCTTTTCTGCTGGCCTCACCACTGCTAAAAATGCTGGGAACAGGAGAGGAGAAAGGATGCTGGTTTGCCATGACTGCATCTGCTTAGAAATGATTTGCAATATATTTAGGTCCTTTGGTCCCTTTTCTGTCATGCTCTCCACTGCCAGAAACACTGCGAATAGGAGAAGAAATGCTCCTGATCTGATTTCTGTGGGAAATGTGACCAGTCATCCTCTTGTAGAGGATGGTTCAGTTTTCTGCTACTCTCTATTGATACAAAACAGGGTGCCTTTATGTTCTGTAGCTTTCTCTCATGACACCCAACCTTTCAACTCACAACTGAATTTTAGATTGCTGATCTTCATTGTTTAATATATTTGTCATTTTATCAAGCCTATGTTTGTACTAGTCCTGTAAATGCCAACGGAGATCCTATGTGTCATGTTCCTAAAGACTGTACAGAAACTGAAAGCTAACAGTGCAGGGGTCCAGTTGGAGGCATAGATACAAAGTGAGTCAAGCAACTGAACAAATTATAAAGCCTAAAACAAAAATAAACAAAGCCATGATAAAATGTGTTACTTGGCATGGCTTCATAACCATACCTGGGAACTCTTGGATTGGCCCCAACCACAACACAACACACACACACACACCACACACACAACACACTCGCTCACGTCTCTCCGGATTGCTGCAGGAGAAAAACCAATCTGCTTGGACCCGGGACGGAAAGAAAAGGAACGTCATTTGTCTTGCATGGCTGAAAAAAGGAGGAACGCAACAGTGGATTTCTATATCTCTGGACCTTTTTAAACTCTTAACTTCGCTTTACTCGGGGTCACCACCTTGCTCCTGCCGAGCCTGTCTTTCCTGTATCCAGCCACTTGCTCACCCCATCCCTGTTTTGCCTTGGCCAATCAATATTACAATTTCCTGCCAATGCATCAAACGAGGAGTAAAGAAATAGACAGTGTCCACTTCCGCAGCACAGGAGGAGGAGGAAAAGGCTGCTGCTGCTCCAGGAGTCCAAGTTAGAGTCTGCTGTTGCTAGTGTGTTTCGAAAGGACGGGAGAGAGAATGAATGCGCATTTCTATGAGAGTGAGTGAGTGTGTATTTGTGTAGGAAGAAGAGATCTGAAAGTGATTGTAGGTGAGTGGGAGAGAGCTGAGTGCAAGTGATCATGGGTGTGAAAGTGATTGGGCATGTGTGTATGGAAGAGGGAGAGACGTGAGCGAGTGTGTGTGTTGGTGGAAGAATGGCAGAAGTAAAGGTGTAAATGGACATATGAGAGAATGAGCAGTGAAAGTAAGTGTGAACATGTAAGAGTGTTTATGAGAGTAAAGTTGTGAGCATCCGGTCCCACTGTGCACACACACACATCCTTGGCAATCTCAGGGTGACTGGAAGTCAAAAGTTCCCAGGTATGTTCATAACTGTACACAAATAGAAGTGAAGACAAAGTGATATAAACTGCTAATGATTACTTATGTTTATATGGCTAGCTGGAACGGTTTTGCTGGGAGTGTTGTTGCTGTTTGATAGTGTGTTTGCATGGTGGGTTGTGCCTACCCCGACATCACCCTTAAATTTCAAGACCCAAGGAAAAGGCATCCTTCAACTCAGAATGGTTGAAAGAACACAATTTCAAAGCAGAGAGGGTGAACACGGGCTTTCTCTGATTCCATCTATTGACCGGTTGTTGAAATCTTAGGAAATTCTGACAAGTTTCAGTGGGGCTGAGTGCCCCAAATCGAATGTGCAAATGCATCAACACTGAAGGAAATACCAGTGAACCGAGTGAGCTTTAGTTTCTCTTCTGCAGCCATGCTCTGAATTTATTCATGACGGTATCGAAGCTATAGAGGCCAAATTGTAGCAAGGGTAACTTTCAAAGGCTTTTGAAAATTGCTACAATAAATGCTGTTGAATTGTCAATAGATTGTGCCTGCATTAAGTGCATTTAATATGGTTAAATAGGCTTTTCGTATATTACCTTTCCATTTTTCTTTGAAAATTACCCTGACAGGGATTTGTGTGGATATGAAGCATTTTACCTGTGTAAATGTGCTGTCTGTAAATTGCCCACTCTATGTGGGTTAATGTATGTGCATAATTCTGCAACCCACATACTTTTACCTGAATTGTAATATAGGCATTCCCTCTAGGCAGGGCAATGTTGGGAAGGGGGACGGGGGAGGAAACTACCTGCATAGTTTTGGATACTTTAAAACTATTTGCAGAAAAAGTGGAGGCAAATCTCCGCGGGTACTTTTTCCTTGGGCAATTTTCAAAGTAAAAGTACATACGTACTTTTTATTCCAAACTTTACACCAGTTTTTAAAGTAAAAGTACAAATGGATTTTGCAGCTCTGTGGATAATATAAAAATGTCCCATTTGGTGCATGAACTAATGACGGAAATCTATGGGAAACATGAGAGAAGCCTTTGAGGCAAGTGTTTTTGGTTCAATGTGAATACCAGGCTGAAGCAATTAGCACTAGTTGTGGTAGAGAAATACATGCGACGTTCTAGAATTTTACTAAAGAGCCAAAAAAAAAATGCTTACATGGGGGATCTGACTTCTTTGACAACAGTTTTCATAGCAAAGTATCCAAATCAGCCTTTGCAAGTACTGTGCCTTTTGAAGAATTTGATCATGCAGTCCTGGTGTCCAGTCTTAATGAGAGTGACAGAGGGAAGTGGTGGCTCTGTTGAAAGTGTTAGATGCGCTCCTAAAATGAAAGACTGTGACAGGAGTGAGGAGAGGTTCCTGGAACTGTCCAGCAATGCCCAGGTACCCTTTCTGAACATGAAGATAATCATCTCCTACATATTCTCAATGGGGCAGATTTTCAAAGGCTACACATGTGACATACGCGCGTAACCTGAGGAAATCTGCCCCTGTGCGCGCCAGGCCTATTTTGCATAGGCTCAGTGGTGTGCGCAAGCCCCAGGACGCGCATATGTCCCAGGGCTTGCTAAAATGGGCGGTCTGGGGGTTGTGTCCGGGGGCGTGGCTGCGGTCCGGGGCATAGCCGAGTGCCCCGACACAGCGGCCTGTGTCGGGACCTGGCCAGCCGGCGCGCGCAAGTTACGCCTGCGAGAGGCGGCGTAACTCCATCCTACAAGGTGGGGGGGGGGATTTAGGTAGGGCTGGGGGGGGGTTCCATAGGGAAGGGAGGAAAAGGTGGGGGGGATCCAAAAATGTCTCCCTCTGAGGCCGCTCCGATTTCGATTCGGAGCGGCCTTGGAGGGAACGGGGAAAGCCATCGGGCCTCCCCTTGGGCTCGGAGCGCGCAAGGGGGTAGATTTTATAAATTTCCGCGCGCGCGTACTTTTGTTCGTGCATCAGGCACGAACAAAAGTACGCTGGATTTTATAAGATACGCGCGTAGCCGTGCGTATCTTATAAAATCCGGGGTCGGCGCGTGCAAGGGGGTGCACATTTGTGCAACCTGCGCGCGCTGCCTGTTTCCTCCGAGGCCGCTCCGAAATCGGAGGCGGCCTCGGAGGGAACTTTCTTTCCACCCCCCCCCGCACCTTCCCCCTCCTTTCCCCTACCGTAACCCACCCCCCCGGCCCTATCTAGCCCCCCCCCCCCACCTTTGTTGGCAGATTTACGCCTGTGGAAAGCAGGCGTAAATCTGCGAGCGCCAGCGGGCTGCTGGCGCGCCATCACCCGACCCGGGGGCTGGTCCGGAGGCCTCGACCACGCCCCCGGGCCGGCGCCACGCCCCCAGGCCCGCCCCAGAAACGCCACGGCACTCGCGGCACGCCCCCCGTCACGCCCCTCCATGCAAGCCCCGGGACTTACGCGTGTCCCGGGGCTTGAGCGCACCGCCGAGCCTATGCAAAATAGGCTCGGCGCGTGCAGGGAGGGTTTGGGGTAGGTTTTCGGGGGGGTACGCGCGTATCCCTTTGAAAATCTACCCCAAGGTGCACATGTGTGCACCCCGTTGTGCGCGCCGACCCCGGATTTTATAACATGCGCGTGGCAGCACGTGCATGTTATAAAATCGGGTGTACATTTGTGCGCGCCGGAATTAAAATTGGCCCCAATACCTTTCAGCAGGGATCACACAGAATGTTTTTTTTTTAATTGTTTTTTTTTTGTTCAATGATGATCAGCACTTGGAGACACAAGAGGGACAGAATAGAAATGGACGATGTTACAACAGAGCTCCAGATGTGCAATCATTTTTCAAAAGCATGCAAAGACATATAGTTTAACTTCCTGGTAGAAAAAAAGGTTCTGAATATTTCCCGGAAAGTAAAGAAACAGCAACATTTGTTGCTCCTAGAATCATGAGTAAGTATTTAGGCAGTAATTTGGTAACAGCCTGCATACATTTTCAAATAAATACATGCATAGGGGCAGATTTTCAAAGGGTTATGTGCGTAAATCTAGGAGGATTACGTGCACTAGGCGTATTTTCAAAAGGGCCCGGTGGCGCGCGTAAGTCCTGGGGCTTGTGAAAAAATGGGCGGTCCGGAGCAGGGCGGGGCCAGAGGCCTCTGCAAGGCCACTGGGCTGGCAGGCGTAACTCTTAAAATAAAGGTATGTGGTTTTTTTTTTTTTTCTGGGCTGGGGTGCGGGACAGGTAGGGGAAGGGAGGGAGGAAAGGAAGGTTCCCTCCGAGGCTGCTCCGATTTCGGAGCCAGCTTGTCTCCCCGAGGGCTCGGCGTGCGCAAGGTGCTCTAGTGTGCATCCCCTTCCGCACGCTGACCCCTGATTTTTTAACATGCTCACGACTCCGCGCACATGCTATAAAATCAGGCGTACATTTGTGCACGCCGGGCAGCGCGCAGGAATGTACACCACGCAGTAACTTTTAAAATCTGCCCCATAGGTTACACCAATTTTCAGAGGGAAATTAGGCTTATGCCTTTGGAAATTGCCCATCTACTATGCAGTTAAATGTAGATGCATCACTCCACAAAATGCCTCCTTTTACCTTCATTTTCAGAGAAGCAACAGCATGCATAGTTGTTTCATTGACTGCAGAAAAATAGGTGCAAATCTCTATGGAAGCTTTTTCCTTGGCAAATTTCAAAGGTAAAGTATACTGATATTTTCTTTTGAAAAATGGTGCAAAATGCACGGGTAAAAGTACCCATGGACTTTGCACATGCTCATAAAGTTTAGAAATTGCCCATAAAGTTTTGGTAGCCTTTATAAATGTGGTTATTATGAATTAGCAGTAAAGATGGAAAAATAAATTCATAATGCAGAGAATGAAACCGTTCTCTGATCTTGAGATACTCGATGGTCACCCTTGCTCTGTCTGCATCTGCTGCAAATGACTGGGGATGAGGCTGAAGCACTGGCTTATCATGTCCATGCAGGATTCAGACTGGCACAGCAGGTAAGCATCAGGAATCAGTCAGGCAGGCACAAGAGGCTAGAGACAGGAGGTGGAGGAAAGTAAGGCCGGCAGAGGAGGGTAAGATGCCTGGTAAAGTGATAGTTGTGGAGAAATTTGGGCCAGCATAGGAGGCCCACAGAGGAGTTTGGGGAATACTCAGATGGGTGGTGGGATAACGGGCCATCACGGGAGATTTTCTTCACTTCTGCAGTTAATGGCTAAATCTGTTACAATTAATGGCAGAATCGTAGGCAACTATGGACCCTGAGTATATTATGGAGTAATTTTCAAAAGCATTGACCCACGTAAATGGGCTTTTTGAAAATTACCCCAGGGATTGTGTACATAAAAATATGTGGACGTGATTTTATGTGCTTTTACACAAACTGCAAAGAAGCATTCCTGGCAGAATTGGGGCAGGGAAATCATTTACTCACACGCTTTCAGTTTCAGAAGTATGCATGTTCGCAATGGACATTTACACTGTTCTCTAGCAGGTGTAAATGAAACACACATAAGTCACTCTACGGTACGGTGGGTTCTTCAGCTCTCAAAGCAGACTTATGCGTGTAAATCCAGTTTGAAAATAGAGCTTGAAACACTCAGGTAAGATGTTGCCATACTGGGTCAGACCAAGGGTCCATCAAGCCCAGCATCCTGCTTCCAACAGTAGCCAATCCGGCAACAAATGTTATTTATTTATTTATTTATTTATTGAATTTTATATACCGTCGTTCAGACATACCATCACAACAGTTCACAAAGTTAAAAGGAAATACAATAAAATAATTACAAAATTAAAATTACATATAAAAGTGGTAGAAAAATACTCTTAATCAAATAGCAATATTAATAAAATACATAATGGACATAATGATTGGCAGGATCCCTAACATTAGATAACTCCCATGCTATTTTGATACTTGGACTTCAGCCCTTGCTCTATTTCCAACACACTTAATTTTTTTTCATCACTCTGCTTTATTTACAGTATTCTGCCTTACTCTATTATTTTTTTCCTCTGCTTTTTCTGTGTCCCATGTGCTTTCTTCTGGTCTTCCCTGTTCCATGTTTCTCACTTTCCAGATTCTTACTACTTTGGCATTCTTTCTCCTTTTCTTGTCTTCCCTTCCTTTCCATCACATCCCTTTTTTCTCTTCTGCATTTTCTCTTTTTTCTTTATGCTATTTCTTTCCTGTTTTCAAAATTGAATTCTGTCTGTTTTAAAGCAGGGATTTCTTACCTGGTATACCAGAACTATTACACTGTTCTGATGTCAGGGCTATGCATAGCAACCATGTATTATTGAGTAGTAAGTGTCTGGTACTTTTTCTTATTTGCATTACAACTAGATAAGAAAAGTCAGACCAGAAACAATAGCCCTAACTTTATATTCAGGTTATTTAGATAGCTGACATAAAACAGATTAGAAGACAAACATAACTGCTTGGACTGATTTTTTTTTTTTTCATTCTTTTGAAATTCACCTAAATTGTAGAGTTGCTAGTGGTTTTTCCCTGGTTGTTGCCATATTGAACAGGCCCAGATTTAGAAATAAGCAACACAGGCAACTGCCTAGGGCACACAATTTTGAATGTTCCAAATGCCTGGGCAGAAGAGGAGCCTTCTCTCACTTTAGGGCTGTTTGCACACCTGCCACTTCAAAGAAGCACTACTGTGGTTACTCTGGCCCAACACCCCTCCCCTGCTCTCCAGCCTCCTGGAGTGAATCCCCCATTCTCTGAGCTCCAAGGTAAGATCTCTGCCCTCTCCCTCCAGGCCTGCCTATGGGTGCTCAAATCTTCAATCCAGCCCTGATGTTGAGTCACAGTATTTATCCTTGTGGGAACCCTTGAAACAAATGGATTTTCATCTGTAATACAACATGAACTTGTGAAGAAAATTAAAATTCCAGTGCTTTAAACATTTTAAAAGCTGAAAGTTCTTTTTTTTTTTTCCTATTGAATCAAAGACTTATGCTTTACTACACAAACAAGACTTTTTGTGTGTGTGTGTGTGTGGGGGAGTTGTTTTGAATAATTGATGAAGTTTGCAGTGCACACCTGCACATTTAGCCTGGATACATTGCAATCAATTTCCAAAGGTAAATCGCATAAATTGCTTCTCTTTGAAAACTAGCAACAGCAGGATGTCTGTGTGTGTTGTGTGTGTGCGCGCGCATACGCACGCACGCACTAAAGGTACCCATCTACTGTGAACCTGCTATTTGTACATGTAGTTGATTGGGGTAACATAGCAATAGCATACTTCTGAAAAACAAAAAATATGCTATTTTACTCCCCTGACCTAAACACATGGCCAGGGTACGCACTTACTTACAAACAAGGGCAATTTTCAGCCAAGCCATTTTACCTGGGCAAATAGCTATTTACCTGGGTAAATGGCTTTGCAAATTGTCCTTTCTAAATGCGCTGTAAGTATGGGCTTTTAAGTCATCACATTAATGTGTGGCGATAATTAGCAGTTTTGTAATATGTTAATTTCACATGATGTGTGAAAGCTACAGACTGAGTCCACCATATGGACAGGCATTCTGTAACTTATCAGGTTGACAATGCTGTCAGAATTTAGCTCAGCAAAGCAGTATTGAAGGCATGCAGTGTTCCTGGAAAGTTCTTTGTGCAACCACAGCAGGAAATAGTTTCTCTTATGTATAATTAGATTGCCCTTGTGGAAAATGGTTTTAGTGCAAAATGTGAAGTAAGTTGAAAATATTTCTACAGCACTGCTGTACTATCTGGTCATGGTATCATAATATTGATAGATTTATTTAAGGAAGGTTCAACCCAAACATTTCACTGGTACTTCATAATGCTTGATAAAGAGAACTTCCGTGCCTGACAGTAAAGAATGAAAGAAATCCTTTCCGGCATATAAACAGAGCTGGGTTTTGGGGTGTGCCACCCGTGTGACATCACATGGTGCCAAGCTTAAGAAGGCACCACTTCACACTCCTTCCATAGTCTCAGAAACCCTGTGCAGGAGGAAGAAAGCCAGCAGAGAGAGAAGGTGCTGCTGGGCAGGAAAGGGGAAAGATAGAGGGAGAGAAGATGATGCTAGGAGGAAAGAAGTGAGGGAAATGTTAGTACTGGGCAACGGGTGCATGTAGGGTGGGGGGGGGGGGGGAGAGAGAGATGGGTATTCTGTGCTGGAGCCCCTGCCACTACTGAAGGAGGAAATACTGTGCCAGAGCTGCCAACAAAAGCATGTGTGTGTGGGAGGGGGGGAAATGCCAATTTCTGTGTTTTCACAGGGTGCTGGTTAGCTTAGAGCTAGTCCTGCATTTAAATATCTTCTTTGCAGACAATACAGCTAAATCTGGAAGCTCAAAACAAGCCTTTCCTTTTGCATGAATGGAAATTCTACTGTTTCTATTATCCATATAATTAATATTAATAACCGATTTGAAAAAGTAGTACAGATCCGTTGATGAATATTAAACTTGTCATATGCGTTGCAGAAACATTTAATTAGTTAAAATGACTACTCCTTGATAAAAACGTTCTTTGGGTTAAACTAATCAGTTATTGTTTAACTTGTTGGACATTCTCTTTGTAAAGGATTATAAGGGACTTCACAAAGTTAGGTTCTCATTTTTTCTTTATTCTCTGTTTCTTGGGACGGGGGAGGGGGACCACCTGAGTATTTCCCACCCAAGATTTTGAACCTTTTTCTATTTTTCCTTACTTCACTACAAAATAGAGATGTGCAGCAGTAAATTTTCATTTTGATTTCATTTTTTTGTGATTGGGGAGTTTGTTTACTTGGTTCATTTAATTTTTTGTTTCAGTTCATTTTCCTATCCCCCCCCCCCCACCCCCCCCAAAAAAGAATTAACCCCTACCTAAGCAAAAAAAAAAGGGGGACCTCCCGGAGGCCCTCTGACCCCCACCCCCACAGTGCAAAAGAAACCCAGGGCTTTACAGGAAAATGGCACTCGTCCCTGAGATGGACACCAAAGTGTTATCAATTTGTCACCATCTGGTGGGCCTCTGGAGCCATTTTTAATTCACCAAGAGCAAGGGAAGGAATGAGTGGGCTTCGGTCCTGCCCTTTCAATGTGAGTGGACTATGGATGAGTTATGGTCATTAAAATTGGCCAAGATCTGAAGATCTCCCCATCCGATTTTAAAAGCAGGAGTGGGGCATCAAAGGGGTCTGGGCAGGCTCCAGCTGGGTATACCCAGACCTCAGACTGGTTTTATGCTGGTAAGAATGAGGTTAGAGAGCCTATGGGGGGTGCATATTTTTTTATTCACAGCAAAAATAACTAAACATTTTTAGCTATTTTCATGAGGATATTTTTGATTCATTCCATTTAGAATGAACTGAAAGTGACTTCATGTATTGCATTTTTGGCATTTATTCAAAATGAATGCACATTCATAGGAAAAACTCATCATTGGGGATGCAGTTGGCTGCAATCCAGACCAGACCTTCAATCTGGATTCTCTTCAGCGGTGAAAGTCCCTCATTAAGAGGGATTCCATGAAGGGGGGGGGGGGGGGGTTGCCACCCAAGGAAGGTCCAAAGCTGCGTCCACATGTGACAGCAAATTTTGGGATGCATTTGGAGCCAAAAGCCACAGGGACACTGAAGAGGCTGCCATGTTTAGAGATTTCAACTTGAAAGTAGAAGCAGAAATGCTGGAGGATACGACCTTCAGGTATTCACACATTTGTTTTCATCATGGCTTCCAGGTTGGTTACACTGGTGTAATCTGACCATCCTGTGTGTTACCATTACGCCCTGGGAGATAATAGAATATATTAATTAATGAGGGAGGATCCATTCAAATCCAGTCCTTCTTTTTGAGGGGCCTGGGAATGTCCGTCTCCCTGAGAGGCTTTATAACAGTTCTCTCCTGAGAGTTTGGAGGGTTTGAAGAGTTAGGAGGTGATGGACATTTTCCTTTTGTTATATTTTCAGGCCCAGTTGGAGGGAACAGGCTAACGCAGCCTGGAAATCCTGACCAGGGTTGGGAGGGTGGTCCTGCCGATCTATTCCCTAGCTGGTTTGGATACCCCTCCAGGTTTTCGTGATTTTGACCTTGATGGATACCTGGGCCTTTCCTGAATTCAGGGAACAGGGAACCCTGTGTTTGGGACAACCAGGGAGAGGAAAAATCTTCCCATCTGAAGTGGTGACCTGCTGCAAGGGATAACTCCATGTTATCTTCTATTGAGTGAATAAAGACATTAAGTTGAGATATCCAGGAGGAAGATTGTTTGGCTGCCCCTTCCTTCCTGCAGTGGAGCAAGATAAGAATAACCTTCACCTGGGGAATCACTCCCATTGGGATCTGAGGAGAGTCAGAGACTGAAATAAATTTAAAGAAGTGGAAGAACCTGCTAACCATGAGTAACAGAACTGTAAAGTTTCTAGAGGGCCCTTATCAGGAGTCTTCAGCCCCTGGGGAGAGAGAAAAGTTTGCTCTCTGTCCGAGGATAAGATTTTTTGCCATTCATGGAAGAGATTTTCCTGACCAGCTTAAAAGTCACCCTGCCCATAAAGACCTCCATTTCACCTAATCTAGAAGGGTGGTAGAATCCCTTGCCCATTGAAAGATTCCTGCACAGATAAAGGTGAATACTATAGTCAAAAAAAGAAAGACTGTGGTGCTAGAACGATATTCATTGTGCCATCTGCAATTATTTCATTCAGTAAACTTCAGTTTGGACACTAAGGAGTAGATTTTAAAAGGACTGTACAGGCATCCATGTGTGCGCGCTACTCGGAGCGCATGCTATAAAATCGGGGTCAGAGCATACAAGGGGGTGCATATCAGTGCAACTTGCGCGTGCCGACGCATGCGGCCTTCCTCCGTTCCCAAACCCCTAATCTAACCTTCCTATCCCTTCCCCTAACCCCCCCCCCCCCCCCGACCTTTATCATACCTTTTGCGTCTGCCTCTGGACATGCCTGCCGGCCGGCACACAATCCCCCAAAGTCCGGGAGCCTCTGAATCGCCCTGCCTCCCGGACTTCCCCGCCCTGAACCCCACCCCTCCCTTCCCCTTTTCTGAAGCCCCGGGACTTACTCGCATGGCTGGGCTTTTAAAATAGGCCCGGCACACATTAGCCCTCCTACACACGTAAATCCTTTAAAATATGGGCCTAATCCAGTACTTCCAGTGTATTATTTTTGTATGCAGCACTCACAGAGAAGAGAAGTGACCCCTCTCCCAGGAACAAGTAGAAGGACGTTAGCCGCTCCTGCGCTGGGCCCTGAAAGGACACCTTTTCCCCCAACCAAAAGGATTTACACTCTGGAGAATGGAGAAAAGCTAGTCAGTGTTCTTGCCTCAAAGAATATACAAATACTTTTATGGCCCCACCCATGCAGAACACACACACCAGGGTGGGACTACACTGCCTATTGCAGGATCCTCAGCTGAAGGTTGGGGGAAAGCATGTAGGGGATCTTCAGTGATCTTGTCTTGAAAGTACCTTTATTGTCTCATCAACAGAGTGCAGAAAAGGTGAGATTCCTAAGGAGATTATCTTGGTGGCTATTTGGAATGCATTTAGTCACGTCAAGGCTACTAAATTGGTGAAAATAGAACTCCAACATAATTTTGTCAAGTTAGAGGATTGATTGAATAGCCAAGAAGTTACAATTATTGCTAAGCCTCGTATTCAAACGCCAGATAGCCGGATAAGTAGGACTTATCCGACTATCTAGCAACTTCTGAATATCTGGTTACATTCAGAGGCTGCTAGATAGCTGGATAAGTCATTTATCTAGCTTTCTGGCTAGCCAGCTAACTTGTGGGCAGGCCTGTGCGGATCGGGGTGGCGCTGCTTAGCCAGCTAGGCTTTCAATGTCTATCTCACTATGTCTAAATAATTCACAGATATAGACAGTATTTTTTCTTTATAAGTTTTATGTAACTCTGGTTAAAGATAAGAGTGAATTTTCAAAGGAATTACAAGCGTAAAAGCATATATCCTAGCAATTTTCTATAGCCCATTTATGTGCATAAAATCTTTTGAAAATTCAGCCCTATGGAGTGAATTTTCAAAGGCGTTATACACGTAAAACCTTTAGAAAATTACATCTAATGGGTGGCATATTCAGTACGATGTCAAGCAGATAAATTATCTGACTAAAGTTAACCAGATAACGTGTCCTGGATATTCAGCGGGATAAATGTCCAGATGAATATACTGATCTAAAATGATCCGGGTACATTTAGCCGGCTAACTTTAAAATCATAACCGGCGGTGTCTGAATGTAACCGGTTAGGTTTTAAAGATATCCAGTCTTGTGTGGACAGATAACTTAAGATTTAACATTCTGTATTCAAAAGAATATAGCCAGTTAAGTGGCTTGATAACCATCCCCTCCCCTCCCCTCCAATATTTGGTAACTGGCCCTTACGAGGCAAGCACCCGCCATCTCCCTCCAAATCTCTCCAAATGGCTTTAACAAATGTTATCTACAGGTTAGCTCCCCATCCCCCTCTGTTCCCTTTTTTTTAAATTTCTTAAAAAGGCTCCCTCCTACTCTCCACCCACCCACCACCTCTTAGGCCCAGAACCCTCTCCCGCAGAACTTCCCCTCCCCCCGCCATACACACACACACACATTCTGAAAACTGGCTGGGAGCAAGTTATGTTCTTACCTGCTGCTGGGGCTTCCAGCTTTGCTCTGACTATAAATTTAAAGGAACAGAGGCATTACAACATCTTACAACTGAATCAGAATTGGCTATTAATGTAGCATTGGGATCCAGCATAGGAAAATTCATTTGTGAATAGTTTCTAGACTGAGTTGTGTTCCTGTTGCATATAAAGCACTCTCGTTGGGAGTCCAAGAAGTTGGGCTGAAGATGTAGGTCTTGGGGGAAGGCCTGGCTGAAAAGCCATGCCTTAGATTTTTCCTCAACTTGAGGTAGTATGGCTACAGGTGTAGTTTTCTGTTTTGTGAAGTTGCCTGCAAGTATTACATGCAAATCTTCTCAAACAGACATATTAGTATACAATTCCAAGTAGAAAAGGTATGTAAGAAAAAACTTTGCAGCTTAGTACACTGGCCACATCATTTTAGAAATCTGTCATATCCCCTCTCTCTTGTCCTTTCTCCAAGCTGAAGAGTTTTAACCTCATTAGCCCTTCTTCATAAGGGAGCTGTTCTATTTCCTTAATCATTTTTGTTTCCTTTCTCTGCACTTTTTCTATTTCCACTATATATTTTTTTAGATTTAGTAACTATAGTAGGAGTAGCCCAGTGGTGAGAGCTATAAGATGCCAACCAGAGAAATCAGGGTTTAAATCCTGCTGACACTCCTTGTGACATGGATAAATCACCTCACCTTCCATTGCCTCAGATACAGATTTAGAGCCTGATTATCCAAGGCTTTTCTCCCATTTTTGTCTGTGGGTAAAATGCTTAATAAATCAGGCCCTTAGATTGTAAACCTTCTGGGAATAGGGAAGTACCTACAGTACCTGAATGTAATCTGCTTCAAATTACCACAAAAGGTGGAATATAAATTTAAAACAAATACAGGATAGATAAGAGACATTATTATATTTCTAGTTTTGCTTTCTATTTCTTTTTTGAATAATCCTAGCATTCTATTTGCTTTTTGGCTGCTGCTGCACTCTGAGGTGAGGATTTCATTCTATTGTTTACAATGATTCCAAGGTCCTTTTCCTGGGTGGTGATTCCTTATATGGAACCTAACATTGTATACATATAGTTAGGATTATTTTTCCCTACATATATCACTTTGCACTTGTCCATATTAAATGTCATTTGCAATTTAGATGCCCAGTTCCCAAGTATCACCTACAATTCCTCACAAGGAAGCTGATGCAATACCATGCACAGGGGGTCATTTTCCAAGTGGCTCGCACGCGATAAGGGACGTTTCGCATGCAAAAAGTCCCTTATTGCGTACGATACCAGGATGGGGGTGGAGTCGGCCCCGGAAGAGGAGGAGTCGGGGCGTCACCGGTGCTGACTCTGCGAAGATGCCGCAGATGACGAAAAGGTAAGACCCTTTTCGCGTCCTAGTTCGCGCCCAATAGCTACACCTTCTATGGTGGCGCTATTGGGTGCGAAACCGGCAGCGACCGCACCGCGGCAGTGCGATTACTGCCGGCTAGCGCAGGACCGCACCCCATTTTGGCCCCTCACCACTCGATTAGATGTGCATTTTAGATGCGCGGCCATAACCCTCGATGCAATACAGTGATTAGAGCACCCAAAACGCGTGTCCAAATCACCACTTAGCTAATAGCGCTCATCACATGTAAATTCCATATAGATGAGGCTATTAACTAATGCCAGTGATGCCAAAAATTTCTTGTGCAGCCCATTGCAACGTGGCACATTTAAGCAGCCTGGGGCTGCAGTAAAGGTATGCCATGCTCGAGGGCGCATTGAAAAGAAAAAGAAAAAGTATCGTCATGATACTAAGTAGGAGGAACCAAATAAAGCAGAATTTATTTAAAAATAAAAAAACATTTTTGGAAAAAAAATAAATTCTGGATGCCCAATATACACACACAAGATACACAGTCCAGGCCAGGTAATTTGTGCGTGTCTATGCTGGTAGTGGGAGAAAATGGATGCTCGTAGATTGAGTGTCTGTTTTCCCAACCCACTTGACAGCTACTTCTCCTGTGCGCCTGATGCCAAGGAGGCACTAGGGAAGCACACATTTTCCCTAGTGCTTCCTTTTTTGCATCGCGCACCCAGGAGAGGTGGCCGGATGCGCATTAGGAAAACAGGCGCTCAACACTGAGCGCCATTTTCTGCTCACAAATATTGCATCGGGCTCCAATAAGCTTGTATTTAACTACTTTGAATAATTTCGGGTCATCTGCAAATTTGATAATCTTGCTTATTGCTCCCTTTTCCCGTCATTACTGAATATGTTCGGCATCACTAGTCCCAGTACAGGTCTTCAGGGCACTACACTATTCACCTCTCCATTAGGAAAACTGACTATTTAGTCCTACTTTCTGTTTTCTTGTAACTAATTACCAAGCCACAGCAGGACATTGTCTCCTCTACCATGATTTTTTTTTTTTTCAATTTCCTGAGGAGTCTGACTTGAGGGATTTTGTCAAATCTATTGTACATGTTATTTTAAGATTTAATGAAAGGGTAAAGAGGACTTTCCTATAAGGCTAGGTTGACTAACTATCAAAAAGATGATTGTTTTAAGTTTTCTTGTTTATATTTAAAAAGCTATTATACAGATTCTGTTTCTTTTGATGCATGGTTGTTGTAATCACTTTTAAATTAAATTGGGATTCATTTAATTCACATTTTATGGAACTGCTGATTTAGTAGAGGTACATTCAGCATTCGAATTTTCCAGCTATTTATATGTAAATAGGCAAGTCTTCTGTAATTGGCACAAGAGCAACCTGCTAGCAGCCCAGTAATCCCATCTATCTTGCATGTTTTGCCTCTCTTATCCATTCATAATGGCACTTGAGGGCAAACAGTTTGAGTCTTCTGTCAACATTATTTTCCAAAGCAATAATAGAAAAAGAAGGAAACTTTGCTTTAAGGATTATATTTTTTGCTATTTTTCCAGATTTTACAACCCCAAACATGACATAACCACCAAGCAGAGATCAGAAAGGTCCCATTATTTTCTAAATGCCAGGAGAAAGGCTTTAAATTGTTTGTTCAAACACTCAAGTTACAGTAGCAGAAGGATTATTATGCTTTGGTGCTTTATGTAGCAAATGATATCAAATACATTTAATATTTGAAATAAATGGACTGTTGGTATTCTGTGAATTTTAGCTTTGTGTTACTAAAAATGATTATTCTGCACTTTAGGAAGGCAAATGGTTGAAAGGAGATTGCAAAGAATTTTAGGAGGACAATAATAATGGGCTTTTTTAAAATTGGAAATGGATACTTCATAACTTATATTGTGAAAGGGGTATATAAGAGAGAATGCATCTGAAATACTATTTTCATTTTTTAACTAGAAACTTTCACTTGCTGCTAAAAGTATTTTCACGGTTATACACAGAAAATACTTGAAGAAATAGATTTTTCTAATAGGGTCTAAAGTTTTTATCCCACTTAATATATCATAATAAATCCAATGCAATTTAACTTTTACATAATATGTCACAATTCATAGGACCAAAGTTCTTATAGTTTTATTAATATTGCATTACATTTGTAGGGCAATAATGCAGAGATTGCAGTCTGATAGCTACAGTTTGCGCACAGGCTATAAGCTCATTTTCAAAGGAAAACTCTACTTAGAGTTTCTCTTTAAAAAGCCTGCCGGTGTGCAGAATCTCTGCACTTACTGTGCCTTACAAACCTGCGTACACCTACTTTTTAGAGCATGTGCAAATGCATGTGCTGTGAACCCTGTTGTCTGTAAGCTGCATGTGCTCACAGCTGCATGGATCGAATCAGTCAGGGATAAATCAAACCCCTATCTGATTCGATTAGTGGCCTCACACCTCCTCTTGGGCAGTAGGCGTCGTGCTTATCCCGATGTCATCTCCTGCTACCCTAGAGCAGGTCTCACAGCTCTTTCCGCGAGATTACTCCTCTGGTAGCAGGAGATGATGTTCGGAGAAACACGATTGCTGCTGCCATCCACCCCACAACTTGGGAGGCTGGTGTGGAGCCTGTTCCTTGGCGGCTGAAGAAAGGGAGCATGAGAAGATGTGGAAGCCATAAGCAGACCCCATCCCGCTGGTGGCTGAAGATGAGACCCAGACCCTGTGTGTGTGTGTGTGTATGACTGGGTGAGAGTCTGGGTGGTGGAATGGTAACTGCCTGTGTGTGTAGGTCACTGCTTGTATGTGTGTGGATGAGAGCCAGGCTCTGTGTGTTTGTGTATATGTGTGGGGGGTGTGGATGACTATTTGGGTGGGGGAGATGCTGTGGGGTTCTGTATGGTGAGAGAGGCTGTATGTATATGGAGGTTAAGAACCTGTATGTGAATGGGGATGGGCGGGTGAGAGGCTGTGTGTATGTGCATTTGGGGGGGAGGGGTTGGGTGAAATCATCTGGGTGGGAGTATATGTGTGACTTCCTGTGTGTGTGGGTGTCTTCCTCTGTGTGTAGGGGTAAGGGTAAGAGCCTGTGGGTGGCTGAAAGCCTAGGTATGTGTTTGTGGGTAGGTGAAAGGCTCTGTGTGTGTGTGTGTGTATGTATGTGTATGTGAGAGAGGTAGTGTGTGGAGATGAGGTTTGTAAGCCTGTGTGTGCATGTGGGAGTGAGTAGCTGGGTGAGAGCCTATGGGCGTGTGTGTGTGCGTTTGTGTGACTGCCAGTGTGTGGGTGTTGTTAGAGGGAGGAAGGGAAGAACACAGGTGGAGAAAGTTAAAAATAGAAAGAAAAAAAGAGACCGAGAAAGAGAACGAGAAACAAAAAAAGCCTGGGATCAACCAATTAGAAAACTAAGATCAGACAGCAAAGGTAAAAAAAATATATATATTTAGAATTTTTAGTGATTGGCATATGTTATCTTTGAGAATGTGCATTGCATATTTGTATTTTTGTTCTTTAATAAATATTCCACTGTTCAGAGTCTGGTTTCTCGGGCTTTCCATTTTTTTTTTGTCTGCATGCTTCTGTTTCTAATTTGTAGTCCCTTAATCTATATTAATTAAGAGTCTGTCTGTGTTCTGCATGTGTAACTGAGGTGCAGTATTTCTGTGGACATGTAGTTTTTCTGTAGGGCTTTGTTTTCTTAACCCCAATAGGTGGTGTCTTAGTGTTCTAGGGCATGGTATAATATTTGCATTGCTGCCATGTCATAGATAAGGTTGCTGTTTGAATCATGAGAGGTTTGTGTTACTTCTCAAAGTGTTTGTCTGTGAAGGGTTTTCAGTTACTGAGATGAGTGTGTGTGTGTGTGGAAGAGGAGGAGAACTGAGTGAGTGTGTATGAGGCTTTAGGGAGTGAATGAGAGAGTGTGTGTGTGTGTGTGTTTGTGTCAATGAGCATATATGCATGTGAAAGAGTATGAGAGTGAATATGCAAATGTGTTAGTGTGTGTGTATGTGAGAGTTTGTGGGCATGCTGCTCCAATTTATTTTCTAAGGATTGGGTTGCTGTGAGCATAAAATTGATAGGCTTTTTATATCAAAGAAAATAGTGCTCAAGGGTAAAGATACCAAAAAATTTTGCTCATGAACAAAAATGTTTGCATACAGCCACCCAATCCTTAGAGGAAACATTGGCTGTGAACAATGTAAATATGTATGTATTTATTTATTTATACAAACTTCTATTCCGCTGATCCACAAATCTCAGCAGAGTACAAAAAACATACAAAAGAAAATTGAACAAACAATAACTTAATATTAAGCAGCACTAGCAATTGAGGAGCAAAAGCTACCAGAAACCTGAAAAGTAGGAGACAGAAGGGAATCACATCAGTCAGGGAAGTCCGGGGTAAACAAATAAGACTTTAGCAGCTTCCTAAAATGAAGCAGGTCCTTTTCTGCTCTGATTTCCAGCAGGATGCTTTTTTCAGCATTGGGTGGGTGTGTCAATAATCGAAAGACAGTTCATCATGTATTGCATCAGTTACCCACATAAAGGGGCTGATGCAATACAGTGTGCTCAGCCGAGAGCATTGTTAACCTGCAGTCGGACACAGGTAGAATAGGTGCTAATCAATCCCCTAATGTAATAAGAGGATTAGCGCATATTCAACGCGTGTCCAATGCGGAGTGAATCTAATAGTGCTCATCACATGCAAATGCACGTGATTGAAGCTATTAGGCATTCACTTCCCATGCAAAAAAAAAAAGTGTGTCTCAGACGCATATTTAACTGTCATCTATTAACGCCTGCCTGGAGCAGGTGTTAATAGCTGAGTGCATCTAAAACAAGTACAGAAAAGCAGAAAAACTGCTTTTCTGTACTGCCTACTACTTAATATCGTTGTGAATCTCAGCTGACAAGCATTTGCTTCCTGAACCCTCGGCTTCTGTTTTCCTTGCCGGCGGACGGCCATCATGAAAACCAACGCCGAGTTTATCGGCATCTGTTTTCCTTACTGGCAGATGGCTGAGTCACGAAAACTGACGTCTATAAACTCGGCGTCTGTTTTCATGACTGCCGTCCGCCGGTAAGGAAAACCGACGCCGGGTCTATCAGCATTGGTTTTCATGATGGCAGTCCGATGGTCAGGAAAAGTGATGCCGATAAACTCACCATAGGTTTTCATGACTTGGCCATCCGCTGGTAAGGAAAACTGACGCCGATAAATTTGGCTGAGTCACGAAAACCGATCGGGTTCTCGTTAGCAAGGATGCCCTTGGGTGGTGCAAGTGACCCTAGCGCCTCCTTGCTAACGCGACCCCCCTAATTTAAATATTGCAGTGCACCCCCCTTGGGGGTGCCTGGGGCACATTAAGAAATGGGCGTTGAATGTTCAGTGCCCGCTTTCTACGTGAATTTATTGCAACAGCCCCAAAATGCTTTAATTATTGCCTCCTTAGCATTCTTTGAATTGTTCTATGATTGTGTGAAACATACAATATACTATTGGTAGGGTCCCTAATCTCCTGTGATTCTACAGCCATGGGAAGGGACACAAATTCCACACCTTTCATAGAACTCCTCATTCCTTATGGAATCCCTGTCAGAGCATCCCCGCCCCTTTTACGAAGCCCCGGGACTTACGCGCGATCCCGAGGCTGTGCGCGCGCCGGCGGCCTATGCAAAATAGGCGAACCGGCGCGCAGGGCATTTAAAATCCGGCCCTATATGCATACTATTTCCTAAAAAAGCAGAGCTACAGGAACTGCTCAAAAATATTCATTAGGCTAATAATTAGTCACAAGCTATGCTTTACTTATGCAATCTAACAGTCTTTTGTCATGAACCGCCCTGCCCGCGGGTTTCCCCGCGAGCAGGCCACTCACCCCATGCTGCTGTTTCTTCAGCCGACGCGGCAGAACGCCGCCGTTGGCCCTCCCACGTGGCCGCAGCCACGGACTGAAGTTTCTTCTGCGGCCTGGAGGCCGCCCTGCATCATCCTCTTCACCGCGGCCGGAGCTGCGGACTTTCTGCTTACCCCTCGGGCCGGGATCACTGCCGACGTCATCTGCCTCTTCGTGGTGCCTAGGCCACAGCCCCGGGCTGGAGTAGTGGCAGGAGCCGCCCCCGGGGCCTCCGGCAGCGGCTGGAGCCACTGCTCACGTTGGGCCTGCGTCCCAGGCCAGCCCTGCCTCGTCTGTCACACCACGTCGGTGCAGGCCGCTGTCCGCAGTCTGCACAGCTCCTGCTCTCTTCCTAGGCACGCGGCCGCGTATTTCTTCAATATTTAAAGGGCCAAACACAGGAAGTGCCTTGGCCCCACCTTGGTGACTGTTTCCTGTACCAGCCCTATAAAGGGCTGCTCCGTCAGTTGTTCCTGGCCTTGCATTGTTGTGGAGTCTTCGCTCTGGAGGCTCTGGCCTGCCAGAGCCCATGTAAGGTCTTCTAGTCTTGTGGAGCTCCTCATCATGATGTCTTCTTGTCCTTCCATGTCATGTCTTCGTGCCTAAGGTCCTCGTCCAGGTGTCTTGTTCTTCTTCGTCGTGGTGTTCCTTCCTTCCGTGATGTTCCTTCCGTCGTCTCGCCTTCAACGCTCTTGAGCCTTCTGGTCCGGTAGGCCGGGGGTCCCTCAGATGCAGTACTCCTGGGTGGACTAGCCTGCTGGTGGACGGTTGTCCTGTGCTCCTGAGCCGTCAAGTCCTGGTTGTGTGTTCCTGTGCTGTCCCGCTCCCGTCGTGGTCCGTGACCAGTCTATAAGGGCTGTGTAGGGCGCGTACTGGGACAGGGTGGTCCGCGACTCAGTCCCGTGGGTCGCCTGAGTAGGGCACCCTGAGAGACAGTGCCAATGTCCATGCCTTGTCTTGCCTATGTGGATCCCAAGTGTCTTGTCCGCGATGCCGTCCGCATCAATCCCAAGTGTCTATGTCATGGATGCCGTTGCATCAGCCATGTGTCCTCGCCATGGATGCCGTCGCATCAACCCAAGTCTTCGTGCCATGTGATGCCGTCGCATCAAACCAAGTCTTCGTGCCATGTGATGCCGTCGCATCAATCTCTCGTCTTCATGTCAAGGTCCGTCTGCCCTCAACCTCAGGCCAGTCCTGCTGCTCCATGCTGCTCGCAGCAGGTCCAAAAGGGCCCGGAATGGTCGGAGGACCATTCACCTTCCATCATTCTTGGATGTTGGCCATGGGAGCTTGCCGGCCTGGCCGAGGGCACGATTGTTTAGCCACGCGGAGCCACCGTCAACCTTTGGCTCGGCCCAGAAGGTCTGGTCCGGGCTGAGGCCCATGGGCACACGAAAAACACCGATCTCAACATCTTTTAAATGTAAACAAATACTGGTTATATCTGGTTTAATTCCCAGTAGTATGTTTCCTTGTTATTTAGCCCATTTTGTTTCATATCCAGCCTTAAGCAGTTTCTGCCTTGTATGGATATATGAGGAAACTTCTTTAACTTGTGTCTAGGTCCTTGCCAAACATAATGTATCAACACAGGTGTGATCATAACTAGAGAATCCCTCTAGGTTCATCACAGCCTTCATGGTGATGAGGAAGAAAGGTCAAGAAGATTGTCACCCTCCCTCTAATTGCATGCCAACTCAGTCTACAATCCCTTGCTCTTTTGTGGTGCCCAAACCAACCAGAAGCCACCATGGCCATCTGTATGATTTGAATCCACAGCAGATCCATGGATAACCCCAGCTCTACTGATCCTAACTGCCACCTGGCCTCTCCCCCTAACATGAGGTAGTACAAGACCAGTCCTGTTGCCCAAATTATCCTGGGCAACAGGGGATCTGGCCCTATTCACTCAGCATAAAAAATTCTGATTATAATAATCAATAGTGGAGAAGATTATATTACTCTGTAACTTGATAATTCTGCATAAGAGGTCAACTTTCCTTCTTTTTTATGTGTCAAATCGGTGCCATTCATTTAATAGCCCAGCCAGTCATGCATAAAATGAGATCATGATTCTAAGTTATGCCTGATACTGGCATAAATTAAAGTTTTTCTTTGCATTCAGTTTAATCCCCAGAAGAAGTAAACACACAATAGATATCTTATTCTGTTCTTCCTCTTTCTATATGTGTTTTGATTTTTAAAAATCTTTTTTTTTTAAGATCTTTTTTTCAAGAGGTACCATATAAAGTATAAAAGCAGTACAGAATTTAAAGAGGTAAAAAAAATAGGCTCAATGAATGGGCTAAAGAGTTAGAAAATCAGTTTGATAAGTGAAAATAAATGATGAAATTTCAAGTGCTAGAATAAGTTACCTAAATTGTTAGGCTGAGCTAGTTGATTCCAAGATGAGAAAAAGATAATTATATAGAGAGAGAATCTGGAAGGGAAGCTGAACCAAGAATGGAATGAAGAAATCTTAAATAGCATGTCAAGGGGACTTTAAAACACCTTAATGTGCATTGTATTCCTGCTTCGGCATCTAACGCACTTAAAAACTATGTTCACAGGCATTAATGTTAATGCACAAGCATACATTATCCCAGGACAAGCAGGATGCTAGTCCTCACATATGGGTGACATCGGTAATGGAGCCCTATGTACGGAAAACTTCTGTAAAAGTTTCTATGAAACTTTTGACTGGCACCAGAGTGCCTACTGAGCATGCCCAGCATGTCATGATATTCCCTGCCACAGGGGTCTCCCTTTAGTCTTCTTTTTTCCGCGAAGCAATTAGCCTCGCGGTTATCAGGAGTCCTGTGGGATTCTCCACATATTTTCCTTACGGAAAGCTTTAAAAAACTTCAAACGCAGAGGGTCTCCCTTAGTTTGATCATCGCGGTGAGTTTTTCCCGTTCTCGCGGTTCCGTGCCGTTTTTTGACTAAAAACAAAATTTACCTGAGCCTTAGGCCGTCGACGGCTGCCCGGCCACAAAATGGCTACAGGTTTTAAAAAATGTCCGAAATGCGCGAGAAATATGTCTATTACAGACCCTCACCAAGACTGTGTACTTTGCCTTGGTGAAGGTCATGATGTAAAAAATTGTCCCTTATGCGCTACGATGACCTCGAAAGGTCGACGTCTACGGATGGACAAGATGGAGCAATTATTCAAAATTCAACTGATTACTGCTCCATCTACTTCCACACAATCGTCTCCGGCTGGGGCGATTAGGAAAGTGGTCTTGAAGAAACGTCACTCCGGTGACTCGGGAGACGCTCCTTTTTCCTCCCCCTCACCATCGTCCAGAGCGTCCACATCGAGTAGCGAAAAAGGGCGCGAAAAAGATAAACATCGCCATCGGCATCGCAGGCCGCAACCAGCAACCATCGCTCCGATACCCGGCGAGCCATCGGCGGAAGACGGGGCACCGAGTAAGAAAGCCCGGCTCCAAAGTAAGGCTTCCGAGCCACCGACAGGCCAACCCTCGCCGATTCCGGCGGAAGGAATCGTACCTCCTCAGGGCCCTGAGGTCGTACTACTGTCGCCACCACCGCCTCCCCCCATGGGTGCTCTGTTCACATCATCCATGCGGGCGGAACTTGACAGTTACATACGTCAAGCGGTTAAGGATGCCTTTATCGAGGCGATGCCACGGCCTGCCACTCCGGTTCTGCCATCGACACCGGTCATAGGAGGATCTCCGGTTCCATCACCGATTCCTTCACTACCGATGCCAAGGAAATCACCGCTCTCCTCGATGGCGCCGATTCCATTGCCGGTTCTACCTAGGCCGCAGCCACCGGATTCAGCATTGCCGATTCCCCGAGTACCATCGATTCCACCACGGCCATCGATCCCGATGGCACCTTCGATGCCTTCTCAAGAGTCCATTTTTCAACCATTGATGGACAAGCTGGACTCATTAATACATTGCTTCTCATCTCTACCACATCCTATAGATGTAGATGACAGTCAAGAGCCAATACCAGGTCCTTCGGGTGTCCCACCACCCCTCAGACCTCAGACTCCACTTTCTGAAATGCCAACTAAGCCTACTAGGCCGTTGGAGCTCCCTCTGGATGATAGTGACGAAGAATTCTCCTCGGATGAAGACCTCCTTTCTGAGCCTTCTCCCCCAGAAGATAGAAGAAAGTCACCACCGGAGGATCTCTCTTTCTCCAACTTTATTAAGGAGATGTCTCAAACAATTCCCTTTTCTCTCATCTCTGAAGTGGACAGCAGACAAAAAACCTTGGAGGTGCTTCAATTCGTAGACCCTCCCAAGGAAATTCTTGCTATTCCTGTTCATGAAGTTTTACAAGAACTTATGTACAGGATATGGGAACACCCTGGGTCGGTGGCAGCTGTTAATAAGCGGGCGGATGCCACTTACCTAGTACAACCCATCCCGGGGTTCCAAAAAACTCAACTACCGCATCAGTCAGTGGTGGTCGAGTCGGCCCAAAAGAAGGCCAAAAGATTAAAGCAACATGCCTCCATACCTCCTGGAAAGGATAATAGGTTCTTGGACAATCTTGGTCGAAAAATCTTCCAAGCTGCTATGCTGGTAGCTAGAATAAATTCATACCAGCTTTTTATGAACCAGTACCAGCGTGACCTATGGAAGCAAGTTGAATCCCTGTCTCAGCAGTTACCTGACCATCTTCAGGAAGGTTTTCAAAACCTAGTACATAAGGGCCTAGAGGCGGGGAAACACGAGGTTCGGGCCACGTATGATTCATTCGAGACAACCTCCAGATTGTCTGCAGCTGGAATAACGGCGAGAAGATGGGCCTGGCTTAAATCATCAGAGCTCAGACCAGAAGTACAGGAGCGCTTGGCGGACCTGCCTTGCTTAGGAGAGAACCTCTTTGGCGATAAGGTCAAGGAGGCAGTAGCCACCATCAAGGACCATACAGAAACCCTCAAACAGCTTTCTCAGCTGCCACAAGAGGTACATCAACCTTCTAGGAGGCCTCCAAGAAGGGAACAAAGAAAGCCATATTACCGCCCTAGGCGGTATTATCCGCCAGTAGCCAGGCCCAGACAACAAAGACCTGCTCAACGGCCTCAGCCTCGCCAAAGACCTGCTAGGCCTCAACAACCTCCGCCTGCGGCGTCCACTTCCGGATTTTGAAGTTCAACCAGAGGGCATGAGTCATTATCAAAATCCCTATCCACAAGTACCGGTTGGAGGCCGAGTTGCTCACCATCTTCAAACTTGGACCTCCATCACTACAGACCAATGGGTACTCTCAATCATATCTCAGGGGTACCACTTGGACTTCCTCACTGTACCAAAAGACAATCCCCCTATTCCGTCTTGGACAGTGTCTCATCATTACACAATCCTGCAAGCAGAATTATCTACCCTCCTGACTGCCAGGGCCATCGAAAGAGTTCCCAGGCCTCAGTGGGGCACAGGATTCTACTCCCGATATTTCCTCATTCCAAAGAAAACCGGGGGTCTACGTCCTATCCTGGACCTAAGAAATCTCAACAAATTTTTAAAGAAGGAAAAATTCAGGATGGTGTCCTTAGGCACCATGCTACCTCTTCTTCAAAAAGGAGATTGGCTCTGCTCTCTGGATCTTCAAGACGCTTACGCTCACATTCCCATATTTCCACCTCATCGACAGTTCCTACGATTTCTGGTACAAGGTCAACACTTCCAATACAGGGTGCTACCTTTCGGCCTTGCCTCAGCACCTCGAGTGTTCACAAAGTGTCTAGCAGTAGCGGTGGCACATCTTCACAAGCAACAAGTACATGTGTTCCCCTACTTGGACGATTGGCTCATCAAGAGTCATACACAGAGCGGAGCTGTCACTTCTCTCCATCTCACAATAAGATTGCTTCACTCCTTGGGATTTCTCATCAATTACGACAAATCCCATCTCACACCATCTCACCAGTTGCAGTTCATAGGTGCAGATCTCAACACCATCACAGCAAAGGCTTTTCTTCCGAAAGACCGGGCTCAATCGCTCGTTCTCCTAGTACATTCTATTCGCAATCAATATACAGTCACAGCTCATCAGTGCCTCATCCTACTCGGACACATGGCCTCAACAGTTCACGTCACTCCCATGGCCAGACTGACCATGCGACTAATGCAATGGACACTCAAATCTCAATGGATTCAAGCCATTCAACCACTGTCCACTCACATCCAGATACCACCAGAGCTGAAGTATTCCCTTCTCTGGTGGACATCACCACTCAACTTGCTCAAAGGCCTACCTTTTCAACAACCAGTTTCACAAGTGACTTTAACTACAGATGCGTCCACCTTGGGATGGGGAGCGCACATTGCTCATCTGAAAACACAGGGCAAGTGGACAAAGCAAGAAGCTTCCTTTCAGATAAATTTCCTGGAGCTTCGAGCTATACGCTATGCTCTATATGCATTCAAGGACTGCCTTTCACACAAGACTGTTCTGATCCAAACGGACAATACAGTAGCCATGTGGTACATCAACAAACAGGGTGGTACGGGCTCGTACCTCCTTTGCCAGGAAGCGGCTCAAATATGGGACTGGGCCCTAGCACACTCAATTCTACTACGGGCCACCTACCTAGCAGGCATCCACAACACAGTAGCGGATCGCCTCAGCCGTCACTTTCAACCACACGAGTGGTCCCTCGACCCAGCGTTAGCAATCAAGATATTTCAACGCTGGGGTCAACCAACAATAGATCTCTTTGCGTCACATCTGAACTACAAAGTGAACAATTACTGCTCTCTCCTCTTCCGGCAGAACAGCTTACCAAAGGACGCGTTTGCCCGCCATTGGAACTCAGGCCTGTTATACGCGTATCCACCAATACCGCTCATAACCAAAACCTTAGTAAAGCTACAACAGGACAAGGGGACAATGATACTCATAGCCCCATATTGGCCTCGACAAGTATGGTTCCCCACACTGCTAGATCTCTCAGTCAGGGATCCAATTCGCCTGGGAGTAGCTCCCAATCTCATAACTCAGGAACAGGGTCAGTTGCGCCATCCCAACCTTCAATCCCTGTCCCTGACAGCATGGATGTTGAAAGCCTGATCTTACAACCATTCAACCTTTCAACTAATATATCTCAGGTACTTATAGCTGCACGTAAACCTTCCACTAGAAAGAATTATTCCTACAAATGGAAAAGGTTTACTTTATGGTGCACTCAGAAAGATTTAGATCCTTTCACTTGCCCCACTACCTCGCTACTAGATTACCTTTACCATCTCTCAGACTCTGGTCTTAAGACGTCATCTGTAAGGGTACACTTAAGTGCAATCTCAGCTTATCATAACAAGCTAGGAGATACATCGATCTCCACGCAGCCTCTCGTCAGTAAATTTATGAGAGGCCTAACTCACATTAAACCTCCAATTCATTCCCCAAGCATTCAATGGGACCTGAACGTAGTTTTAACCAAGCTTATGCGTTCTCCATTTGAACCCATAAATACCTGTGACCTTAAATTCCTTACTTGGAAAACGGTATTTCTTATAGCCATTACATCAGCTAGAAGGGTCAGTGAACTGCAGGCCCTAGTAACTTACGAACCCTTCACGAAGTTCCTTCATGACAGAGTAGTCCTCCGTACACATCCAAAATTCCTTCCTAAGGTTGTCACGGAATTTCATTTAAACCAAACCATAGTTTTACCTACATTTTTTCCTAGGCCTCACTCTCACCAGGGAGAGAGAGCCTTACACACTTTGGACTGTAAGCGTGCGTTATCTTTCTATTTAAACCGCACTGCAGCCCAAAGAAAATCAAATCAGCTGTTTGTGTCCTATGATCCAAACAAACCAGGTAAAGCAGTGGGTAAGCATACTCTGTCAACCTGGCTAGCAGATTGCATACAATTTTGTTATGAAAAAGCAGGCCTTACTCTCCAAGGGCGAGTAAACGCACATTCAGTCAGAGCAATGTCAACCTCAGTAGCACACCTTCGCTCTGTACCTATTCTGGACATTTGTAAAGCAGCAACATGGAGTTCTCTTCACACCTTTGCAGCTCACTACTGTCTAGACAAAGAGGGAAGACAAGATTCAGCATATGGACAATCTGTCTTAAAGAACTTGTTTCCAGTTTAACCCCAACTCCTTCTTCATCCAACCTGCTGGGATTTCGACTGATTCATTCCAATAACAATACCTTACAGTCGTTTCAGCACCGAATGAATCAGCCTCTAGCTCGCTAATCACCCATATGTGAGGACTAGCATCCTGCTTGTCCTGGGATAAAGCAAAATTGCTTACCTTGTAATAGGTGTTATCCCAGGACAGCAGGATGTAGTCCTCACGAAACCCACCCGCCACCCCGCGGAGTTGGGTCCGATACGTTTTATTGTTTTATTTTTGGCTAACGCTATTTGCTACAAACAAAGACTAAAGGGAGACCCCTGTGGCAGGGAATATCATGACATGCTGGGCATGCTCAGTAGGCACTCTGGTGCCAGTCAAAAGTTTCATAGAAACTTTTACAGAAGTTTTCCGTACATAGGGCTCCATTACCGATGTCACCCATATGTGAGGACTACATCCTGCTGTCCTGGGATAACACCTATTACAAGGTAAGCAATTTTGCTTTACCATTCATACACAAAATAAATCTTATTGTTGTCAATATTTTAATAAGCTGCATTGTATACAAATGCTTGAAGATCAGCTCATTACTATTAAAATGGATTGATACATTACATTGAGTTTCTCTGATTTCCAGTAAGTTAAAAAAAACAAAAAAACCTCTATCTCAAAAGGTGTAGTTAAGTGTTATGAGAGTATTAGCAGGCTAACACATCTGTCAGTGTCTAGACTCCAAACTTCCCCTCACCATGTGATACCAAGGCTATCATCAGGCCAATGTCTTTCCCCTACCCCTCCCCGCCCCAGCTGCAAAAGAGGTTTCATGCCTTCATGTGCCCCACCTCTCAAACACCACCACCTCCTGAAACAATACTTCATGCCCTTAGTTCTCCTTATGGCCAACCAAGGGGCTTCATGCTCTGAGCTTGCCCCCTATCCCTGAAGTCAAGAAGAAGTTCTAAGTCCTAAAAGGTATGTATTTATTTGAAAAATGTATGTGCCACATCATCTAAAATTCTGAGTGGCTCACAATAAAACATACATAATGATTACATTTTACAATATGCATAATTTCCACTACAAACAAAGGGGTCTATGCAATACTTTGGCGCAGAAAGCAGGCGCTGAACAGTCAGCGCTCACTTTCTTAATGGCCCCCAGGCGCCCCCCCTGGGGGTGCCATGCAATATTTAAATTAGGGGGTCGCATTAGCAAGGAGGCGCTGAGCACTGTATTGCATCGGCCCCATATAGTAAAACTAATAAAATAAATCATAAAAAAGACATAAAATGAGATGTTAAAACAAAAAATAATAAATAAAATGATAAAACAACAAACTACTGCTCTCACTGCTAAAATAAACTAGTTAAAAAATACCAATTCAAAAAATGCATTTTGAGTTATTTCTTAAAAGTCTTAGAACATTCCTGCTTGTGTAATGTTAGTAGTAATTTATCTCCTCCATCTATCGTAGCTTCCAGGTGTAGCAGGCAGGATTGATCCTCACTTGCTTCTACCCCACTCATGCCGAAGGTATGAATGGTACAGGCTGTTCTGATGCTCTCTTTTGCCTTGCAATGTGCAGAGTGTGTTGCCCAGGTATGAATTTAAAACCTGCAATCTCTGGTAAAATGTAAAAAAAACAATAAAGAAGACATAATAGAGACAATTTTCAAAGGAGTTATGCGTGTAAATGTAATATACAATCTTACCAATTTTCAAAAGCCCACTTACACTGATAAAGTACATTTACACATGTAAAACCCAGTTTTATGCGTGGAATTCCTTTTGAAAATTACCCCCAATATGTTTGTAATATAGGCCTCATGCTAGTACCATTCTGGTTTGCATTACTTCATAATTTCTTTTGTTATGAAGATTTCATTATTTATTGTAATTCAGTGTAATATGCAAGTATCTAAAACTTATGTGCTGTGTAAAACTATGGAAACAGTTACAATGTAGGAGTAAAATTAAACTATGACTGTCAGTCAACAGAGAGAACATTACAATGTCAGGGTAGTGAAAAACAATGTCAGGGCATGCCTGTTGAGACCAAATTATGATGATGACAAAGGAAAATGAAATAAAGTGAAGGAATGTCAATGCAAATCTATAGAGACAGCATTGTAATACCAAAATTAAATGATGTCAGTGCAAGTCTGTAGAGATCATTGCATGATGTAGAAATGAAGTGAGACAGTGTTAATCCAAGTAGAGTACTGCTTCATAAAATGAGTTTCCCAAATATGCAATGTTATTTAAAAGAGGAAGTATGAAGCCACAAAAGAAAGGAATTCTGTTGGATCAAGCACAGATACAAACATTATCTGTTAATAACACTATTATTTTAATGAAAGAGGCCAATGTAATAAAACCATAATTAAAACCTGTACTAATTTTTAAACCAGAATCCAGTAAACTAATGGCATGCAAAAAGACCATATTAAAAAAAAGATCACTAAACAGGAAAAAAACCCACAAAAGATATGAGTAAAAGAGAAAATCTGTGCTAAAACATGAATAATTCAGAAAAGTATGCTAAAAGCAGGCATTTGTGAAGCAGATACCAGAAACTAACTTATTGTCCCTTAATGGTTGGAAAGTTAGACCATCTCTGAGAGCATGCACTGATTTTACTTCCCATGCCTTGGAAAAATGGGTTTGCATACAAGACTGTGCCCAAAGTCCAGATGAACTGCACCAAATTCCATATTCTTTAGTTGTAGGTGTCCACCCCAGAGAGCTTACACTTATGGCCGGATTTTAAAACCCCGGCGCGTGTAAGTCCCGGGGTTTACGTGGGTGGTCGGGCCTTCCGCGTGCCAGGCCCATTTTTAAATGAGCCCGGCCACGCACATAAAGCCTGGGACACAAGTAAGTGCCAGGGCCTCAAAAGGGGCGGTCCTGGGGCAGAATGGGGTGGAGCAGGGTGGCCTGGAACAGCGTCATTCCTCACTGTCCTGGAGCCTCGCATGCCAGCCGCCTGCTAGCGCACACATGTTATAAAATTGTGTGTCTATGCCACATACTAAGAGGAAGGCCAGGGTAAGGAAAGTAGCAACATCGTCCCCCTCTCCCGAAGTGCTTCAGCCGAGAATTGAGACCTTTTTTGCCCAGAATGTGAGTATGAAGCCGGTGGAGGCAGCCGCAGCAGAGGTAAGCGTGGAGTGGACGCTAAACCTGCAGGCTGACAACATCTCCCTGAGCCCCGGCGCACCAAACACCCCTCCCCCACCCTTGACTGTGGAAGAAGCAGAACGAGAGGGACGAAGGAGCCGAGAGAAGCAGTCAAGCACTGCAGAGCTCGGAGGTATGAAAAAGATTGTAAAACCTGCTGGAGAGAAATCTTCCAAGCGAGATGAGGGATCCTCTTTGGGAGAGTCTGCTGGAGCCACGGAAGAGGAGGAAGAAAGACTCCGGGTTGAGACTGAAACCAAAGGTAATAATCCTTGAATCTCTGTGGGGAGGACTGAAAGATCTTGAGTCAGCTATACTAAATTTGATGAAAATTACAATGGAAACTAATCAGAATTTTCAGAAAATGGATGTGATGATTAAAGATCATGAGGAAAAAAATTGAGAAAATTACCAATAGAGTTGTGAAACTTGAAGAGAATCAGATTGAAATTTTGAGAATTGAGAATATAAATTTAAAGAAAATTGAGGGTTTAGAAAATATGGGGAAGTATTCCAACTTACCAATATTGAACTTTCCTTACTTGGAGGTAATTTCCCCATTGGAGATGTTCAAGAAATATCTTATTCAAATATTGGAACTTCCTAAAGAAATATTGTCTGTGTTTAATAAGATCTATTATCTACCTGAAAGAGAAGAAAAGAAAAATAAGAATCAACAAAATTTACAAGAAGATTTGAATCTATCACAATTTTTGGAACAATCATCAGAATCCATGATAATGAATAGAAGAACTCTATTTGTATCGTTTACTTTGATATCAGATAGAGATCTGGGGCCAGATTTTCGAACCTACGCACAGGCGTAGATTTTATAACATGCGCGTGCATGTTATAAAATTCGGGGTTGGCGCGTGCAAGGGGGTGCACACTTGTGCACCTTGAGCCGCCGAGCCCTAGGGGAGCCCTGATGGCTTTTCCCATCCCTCCAAGGCCGCTCTGAAATCAGAGAGGCCTTGGAGGGAACTTTCCTTTCCCCCCCCCCCCCCCCACCTTCCCCTCCCTTCCCCTATCTAACCCACCCCCCAGCCCTACCTAAATCCACCCTACCTTTTTTATTTAAGTTGCGCTTGCCTCCAGGCAGACGTAGGTTACGCGCGCCGGTCAAGTGGTCCTTTGGAGACCTCTGACCCCAACCCCACTCCGCCCTGGACAGCCCACGTCCCGCCCCTTTTTTCGAGCCCCGGGACATGCACACGTTTAGCTCTTAGATTTTACTTGCCATACCTTGCCAAAATGAGCTTGCATGTGAGATTGTGCCCTTCAGGATATACATTGTTAAAGTGCCTCTTTATAAACAAAGGGGCAGATTTTCAAAGGCTACGCGCATAACCCGAGAAAATCTGCATAGGTTTGGAGGTGCGCAAGCCCTGGGATGTGCGTATGTCCCAGGGCTTGCAAAAAGGGGCATTCCGGGGGCAGGGTGCTGGGGGCGGGACCGAGGCCTCTGGCACAGCTGCCGTGCCGAGGGATGGTGCGCCGGCAGCCGGCTGGCGCGCGCAAGTTACGCCTGCCTGGAGGCAGGCGTAACTTTCGAGATAAATGTCAGGAGGGGGTTTTAGTTAGGGCTGGGGGGCGGGTTACATAGGGGAAGGGAGGGGAAGGTGGGGGGGGGGGGGGCGGAAGGAAAGTTCCCTCTAAGGCTGCTCTGATTTTGGCCTCGGAGCAGCCTCGGAGGGACCGGGGAAAGCCATCGGGGCTCCCCTAGGGCTCGGTGTGCTCAAGGTGCACAAGTGTGCACCCCCTTGCGTACACTGACTCTGGATTTTATAACAAGCGTGTGGCTCCGTGCGTATGTTATAAAATCGGGCGTAGATTTGTTCACGCTGGGTTGCGCGAACAAATCTACGCCCTCGCGCTGTTTTTAAAATCTGGCTCAAAATGTGTGCATATATAGAGAACAATTTTCAAAGATTTATACTTTGTATATCCAGGTTACCTAAGTAAAAATGCCTTTTGAAAATTGTTCTCTACCCCTTCCTCCCCCAATATGAGTTTCATAGCATGTGTACTTTTTCGCTCATGTGGGAAAGAGGTAGGACTGGCATGGGATGTACAATAATTGCAGAGTGTACTTTGTGCCTGCTTCAAAGCTGGTGCAAAGCATGTGGGTACAGGAATACCACTGATCCCTGCCATCTTTGAATTTTCAAACAGAAACTCTATGGGGAGTTTCCCTTTTAAATGAGCTTGCAGATCAATGTAGTATGCACCAGTGAGCTTCTCAGAATTTTTTAAAATTGCCCCCATGTTGTAATCCTCCATCAAAAATTAGATAATCACAAGATATTACATGTATAGGATAAATACCCAAATCTAATACCCAGAATAATTATGTTTTATCTGAGGATAAAACTGACGAGATGGCATTGTTCTTTAAAAAAGAAAAAAACCTTATTAGTCGCTACTTTCCCCTCTAATTCCAGTCAGGAAGTCAAGATGACTCCAAAAATAGGTATGAATTGGAATACATTTGAAATTACCTCAGCCTTAGAAATTGAGGCAACTAAAAAAATCTAAATCCAGCAAAATACCCACTTGACCATATTTCAATTTTCACTCTTAAAACAATTGCCAGGACTATCACCAAGCCAATTGCCACAATAATTAACTTCTCACTAACAGAAGGCACTTGCCCTGACATTTTAAAAAGTGCTATCATTAAACCCATTCTTAAAAAACCCAAACTTGATGTGTCACAATCAAACAATTTTAGACCTATATCAAACCTATCTTTTATAGCCAAATTAACTGAAAAGATTGTCCAAAAGCAGGTAGATAATTATTTAGAATTCAATAATATTTTATTTCCCAATCAATTCAGATTTAGAAAACATTTTAACACTGAATCATTATTAATTTCCATGACTGATACGATTCTTAGAGGTTTTGACTCTGGCCAGAGTTATTTTTTAGTCCTTTTAGATCTGTCAGCGGCCTTTTATACCATTGACCACACTATTCTACTCTCTCGACTAAAAGAAATTGAAATAAATGATAGCGTTCTGAATTGGTTTACATTGTTTCTGAAGAACCGTTTTTTTCAAGTTACGATAAAAAATTCATTGTCTAGTAAAATACCTCTTGAAACAGGAGTACCGCAAGGGTATTCACTTTCGGCTACACTCAATATTTATCTTTTACCTGTCTGCCACTTTCAGGTCTAGGCCTTAATTTTTACATCTATGCCAATGACATACAGTTTCTTGTACCCATTGATGTGTCAATAGAGCAGTCTTTTAAAATCATAGTAGTTTATTTAAATGTGGTCAAACAATTACTAAAACTCATGAAACTAGTTCTAAATACAGATAAAACTAAGATACTATTGTTAGAACGAAAATGCTTGAGGAATAAAATCCCCTCTCTATCTTTAGATAATAATTCCAAGATAAAGCCATCATAGTTACAAGGGATTTAGGAATTACACTTGATACCGAGCTAGGACTAAAAAAACACATCACATTAAAATTTAAAGATGGCTATTTTAAACTGCTTACGTTGAGAAGATTGAAACCTCTACTTGAACCCAACAACTTTAGGACTGTTCTACAATCCCTGATATTTTCGAACATCGACTACTGTAATGCCCTATTGCTTGGTCTCCCTTATAGTACAATAAGACCGCTTCAAGCATTACAAAATGCTGCTGCAAGGGTTCTGTCCGGGGTTAGAAAATGCGATCACATTACCCCCCATTTTAGTTTCCTTAAATTGGCTCCCCATAACCTACCGCATACAATACAAAACGGCCTGTATTCTGTATAACATAATCTATGGAAACAAGACTGAATGGCTCAACGTGGCAATCCGGTTACATATTCCACAAAAAAACCTGAGGTCTGCCAACAAAGCTTTATTAACTATCCCCACAATAAAAACCGCAGGACTCAGTGAAGCTCATGAGAGGGCAATCTCCATTGCAGGTCCCAAGTTTTAGAACACGCTGCCCGCACAAATATGGCTGCAAACAGACCTAAAGAGATTTAAAATCCGACCTAAAATGTGGCTTTTTACATGCGCCTATGCAGAGATTGGTTAAACAAACATTATGTTCTTTCTCATAATTTTGCTAATTTATTATTTATTGTTTTTACTTTGTGCTTCCATAATTGTTAGTTTGATGTATATGTATTCTTTTATCATTCAATACTTTTAGTCTAATTTTAACAGCTATACTTATTGTTTTATTTTCTTACTTGATATTTTAGCTGTTATTATTCTTTTATATTATTATTATTGTATTTCCTTCTTTTTAAAAGATTGTACACCATTGTGAAGGTTTTTACTGATGGGACGGTATAAAAATCCAAATAAACCATAAACCTATTATTTTGATATCATTGGGGCCCAATATTAAAGATATTCGGTTATCTAAGTTTTCTGGATATTACTTATCCAGATAACTTAGAAGGTATATTCATCTGGACAGTTATGCTGCTGAATATAACCAGATAAGTTCTAGTTATCCGGATAAGTTATATCCAGATAACTTTAGACCTACTATTGAGCAGGTCTAACTTATTCCGTTAATTTAACCAGATAAGGCTGAATATAGACCCTTATCTAGTTAAGATAATCGGATAAGTAGTGCCACCCCACTCCACCCATTCTCTGCCCATTGACTATCTAGTTATCTAAGTAGCCGGATAAGTGACTTATCCGGTTAAGTGGTGGCTGTTGAACATAGCTGGATATTCAGTGGCCACCACTTAGCAGAATAAGTCCTAATTATCTGGTTATCTAGTGTTAAATGTGCTTTCAGTATCAGGCCCATGATTTGTATAGCCTCATTACTAAAATGCAGCTGATTTGGAGCTGGCCCCATCCTGAGATATACTATGCAGAATGTAGGGCCCCTTAAGTTTGTTTTTTTTTATGGCAAACGCCTGTCCTTTAGCTAGTGATATTCCTCTAAGTACCCTTTATCTGTTTATCACACAATGCAATCAATTTACTTAATCTGCTTCCCTGAGATTTTTTTTTCTTTTAATTAGCCATTTCCAGTTCTCAGGAGAATATACTCCGGAACAATTTCTTATTAATATACCTACCACCCAGGTCTCTCCCACACTTATCAGGCCAATGTAATAATGCATTCTGACATCAGTGTGGGTTTTAACTTGTATTTTCAGTGCTATCTTAATCCAAATATTTAGTAGGGCTTTTTAGCACTTTGAAACAGGAATTAATCTGCACCAAGATTAGTGTTTTATACTTGCAAATCCCATGTTAATGAAGGTATTAGCTATTATTCAGCAATACAAGAAGGTGCATTAAAGATCAGATGCTTAGCGCACATTTTCTTAACACTGGAAAGTTAACTTCTGGATCTGAGGTGGAATAAAGATTAGCTCATATTTCTCCTGTGCCTAGCATGATAGTGTCTGGCTGCTTGTATTTCTGCCAGCATGATTTACTTGTGCCTTTTCATGTTGCTTGAGGGTAAACACAGTAATTAGAGCAGCAGAAATTGAAGAACAATGAAGAGAGAAGGATGAAAGACAAAGATGACACATTATTGAAGAAGAGAGAAGGCAATGAGATGATCAGGCTGTTGTCATGGATGTGAGCCTTGGGCTGTGGCGTGGTTGACGCAGCCTAGCAGGTGAACCCACTAGGTCCATGCCGACAGCTAGTGGATTCACTCTTATTGGGACTGGAGCTGGGGTTTCATCTATACCAGCCCTGTTCCCTGCAGGTTTAGCCCGTGGGTTTCAGGGGCCGGCAGGGCTTAAGTGAAAGACTTAAATGGAGCGGTTAGAGAAGTTAGGATATGGGTCAAGGTCAGGGCTGTCAGCAAGTAAATAGGGTCCAGGTCCAGACCGAGGTTTGGGCAGGTAGAAGTCCAAGGAAAAGTTGGTTTCCATAGCGGAGCTCAGTACCAGACAGCAGGCAAGAGAGTGGTCACGTCCAAAGCAGAGATCAGTACCAGGTGGAAGGCAAGAGAGAGTGCTCAGATCGAAGCAGAGGTCAGTACCTGGGTATCAGGCAGTAAGAATGGACAGGACAAGACAAAGTACTGGAATGAAAGGAACACAAGCAGCAACATGCACTGCAAGGCAGAGGGACCTGTTGCTGAAGCGCCAGCCGGTTCAAATCCTCAGCCCGTGCTAACATTTTCTGCTGGGGCTGCTGCTGTTTTACTGCCCTGGGATCATAGGGGCACCCGAGGAGGGAAGATGGCGGCATCCATGCCCTATCAGTGTCGGGGGTAACTGCAGCTGGTCGCGGGTAATCCCGCAGCCGGCTAAACATTTTAGCTGCTCTGGCTTGAGTCATTCGCAGAAAAGCATTATAGTTGCATATATTCCACCTGAAGACTACACTGCTGGGGTTACTGAGACAAAAGTGGTCCAAAAGTAAAGACTGAACTTCATGGCGATTCTGTCTGTCTGCAAAGCAAATATAAATGATGTTTATCCTTTATCTTCATGGTTTTCAAACCAGTCCTCAAGCCACGCCTAGCCAGTCAAATTTTCAGGATATCCACAATTAATATGCATGAAGAAGAATTGCAAGGACTGCCTCCATTGTATGCAAATATGTCTTTTCATTGTTTTCTTTATCTTTATTTGTATTTATAAACCACCTAAAGCAGAAACTAGGTGGTGTACAAGTAAAAACAATCATAAATTAGTTTACACAAACATGCATAAAAACACATATGCGAGACCAGCTCAGTTCTAGCTAACACATACAAGTTTTTCTATTAAGCATACATCCTAACACTTGGAGCAGGTTACAATAAAAATCCTTATAGTCTGACTTGATATGTCCCGAGGACTGGGATGAAAACCCTTACTCTAACTGATCATTGACATGCCACATCAGGCTTGGTCAAGCTATTATGTACCTTGCATTTTCTTGGCATTGTCTCATTCCAAAATAAAATGGTATAGTAGGTAGAATGGACCAGTCATCATTTTAAAGGCATTTCAGTTAGGTACTGTGGGTCATGATGACTAAGTATCCCCATCAGTGTATGCACAGAAGGAGATGATGCATGCTTTTTATGAAATAGCATGCCTGTAATGGTGTGTGAACCCTTGCACTGAGGTGAGATTGGTGTTACCCAACTGGTAAACTAGCTGGGCCCCCACTGGCAGTAGGTAGACTCACTGGAACTGAGACCAGGTATACCAACCTTCTCCACCAAGGCTGGCAGGGCTTAAGTGAGGGTTCTGTAGATACCAGACAGAAGAAGTCAAGAAACAGACCAAGGTGAGAGCAGTTGAATTCAGGTTCCAGGCAGTGGTCATGTCAGATAGATAACAAGTGGCATCAGGTCCAGGCAATGGTTAGGGTGGGAAGATAACAAGCAGTCAACAAAAACAAGTTGTGTGCTGCGATAACTTATAGTGGCTAGTTAGTAAAAACAGTAAGTCAAATAAAATTTTTAACAGGGTGAATATCACTCAACATACAACATCAAAATTTAAAAATGGATTTAATTGAGAATACATTTTTACAGTTTTAAAGGTGTACAAAACCATCGTGTTTTTACACCTTTAGAACTGTAAAAAATTATTCTCAATTAAATCCCTGTGACATAGTAAGTGCAAAGGCTATCGGCGCCATTTTGAATACTGGCAGCCGACAGTCCGAGTGCAGATCGCTCCCGGATCCCCGCTGGACCACCAGGGGCTTTTGGCAAGTCTTGGGGGACCCTCCTGACCCCCACAAGACTTGCCAAAAGTCCAGCGGGGGTCCGAGAGCGACCTCCTGCACTTGGACCGTTGGCTGCCAGTATTCAAAATGGCGCCGATAGCCTTTGCCCTTACTATGTCACAGGGGCTACCGGTGCCATTGGTCAGCCCCTGTCACATGGTAGGAGCACAAGATGGCGCTGGCCATCCAGTGCTCCTACCATGTGACAGGGTCCGGCCAATGGCACGGATACCCTGTCACATGGTAAGGGCAAAGGGCCATCGGCGCCATTTTGATTAGTGGCAGCCAACAGCCCGGGAGTGGGAGATTGCTCCTGGGACCCCCACTGGACCACCAAGTACCTGTAAAAAGTTTTTTGGGGGGTCGGGAGGGTGGGGGAAGCTAAGGGATTAGTTTTAAAGGGTCGGGGTGGGTTTAGGGGTTATTTTTGTGTGCCGTTTTTCCCGCCCTCCCCCAAAACGATAAGAGAACCCCCACGATCAATATCGTGGGGTTTTCCTATCATTTTGGGGGAGCCTCCGATTTCTGACGATTTTGAAAATATCGTCCGAAGCCCAATTCACATCCCTAGTTCTGAATTCCCCTGTAATATCAAAGCAATGGGTGAACAATGGGGCTACAGACACTGCTCATTCATTGAACATCATTTGGTCTCTCAAACTGTATTGGGAGATGGATTTTTTAATTTATACTATTTATTTTGGCATGTGATACTCATAGTAAATTGTATTACCAAATAAATTCTGTGAGATGAGCAAGTTCGATAGTGGAAGACATGCAGGCTATTAACTTTATATAGCATTGCTAGTAAAATTTTTGTCCTTACTTTGCATTAATAATTTATCATCATTTTTAAGATGTAGGTGATTGTTTTCTTTTCTTATTCCCAGTGAGAGGTTTGTGAATTTTTATAGAAGAAAGATGTAGTTGCTGAGTTCATTATTACTATGCTGTCAGTGTTTTATTGAAATTGAGACTTACTGGATTAGTAAGAAAGATGATTGAGCCATTTTTCCCTTAGACAAGCAGAATTAGAATTTTTTCAGATTGCTGCACTAGTGATGTCATAGTCTGATATTACTATTACAGGCACTATTACTTCTGACATTCTGTTTTAGTCTGCTGCATCCTGTTCTGCTTAGAATATCCTTAAATAAGTCACTTGAAATTGAATTTCAGCACAACAAAGATATGGCATTAATAATGAACATCGCATTATAGCTTGGTACAGGAGACGAAACACTGAAAAAAATTAGTCTTCATGCTCATGTGAAACTACCTGTACAAAGTAATGAAGTCAAAATGCTTTTTCCAATCATTTTAAATTTGATATGATGATCTAATTTGATGGGAGGTACCTCTGCATTTTATGACAAGGAAAACTCATCCTCTAAAAAAACAAAACATACATTACACCATACAGATCATACTGTCCAAAGGAGGATGGATTAAGGTAGTAGTTCTGAACCCATTTATTTTGACAAACTCTGCCAGTTGAGTTGTCAGGATTTTCACAATAAAAATACCTAACATAGATTTGCATATAATAGAGGTAGTGAATGCCATTCTCATTCATATTCATTGAGGATATTTTAAAAACCCCATTGGCTGGGTGTATCCCAAGAAATGGGTTGAGAATCAGTGTATTAGGGAATGGAGAAAGTGTGGTCATCTGGATTGGATAGTGTTTCCTGACCCAGTCTTGGAGACATGCCTAACCATTGTAGTTTTCTGAATAATCACAGTGAATACGCATGAGATAGATTTGCATACACTGGGTCTTTAATGTATGGAAATCTATCACAGGTATATTCATCACAGATATCCTAAAAACCAGACTGGTTAGGTATTCTTCCAGGGCAGAGTTGAAAATCGCTTTACTCATTGTTAGGCCATTCCTTCAGTGAGATGGGAGCCTATGTAATACCTCAATGTTCTCATGTATATTATAGCCTTACAGAAAGTACTGTGTTACGATATGCCTGGAATGGTGCACCTAGCTACCCCTCTGGCTATATTCAAGTTTCACCTAATAGGCTACCTTTTTAATTATTTTATATTTGTATTTTAACACAAAATAAGCAAAAAAAAAACTTCTTGCATTAGAAAACACAGCCAGAAATCCCCCCTCCCCCGAGAAAAAGCTTAAGCAATATCATTTTTCATTAAACAATGCTTCTTTTTGCAAGTCCACAAAATAAAGCGATTCAAGCAAAAACTCAGGAGCGAAGAGAATTACATAATAGAAAAAAGAAAATTATTAGACAAGAGGAGAACATCAAGTCAGAATACTTTAGACTTTGCTTCACTTCCCTTAAGCGGCCACATTTCTATCAACCATTATTGACTTAGGACATATTCAGTCTTTTAGAGTTAAAAGGAAACCAAAATTGAAATGGCTCAAAAAATACATATTTTGCAAAATTCAGTTTTAACATGCTCACATGGGTGACGTAAAACAAACACACCAGGAGTAATAGGTTCCTGGCACATTGCACACATTTTTTTCCTGTGCTCATGTAGTTTTACTCAGATCTGGAAGTAACCATACTTTATGGTCAAGAAATATTTGACTTCTGAGAAAGAAGAGGCATATAATCGAATCCCAAACCTGGGGAAATATGAAGGTAATAAAAAGCGTTCGCCTCTCAACTTCTTCCCCGTCTGAAGATCTCTCTACAGGCCAGTGATGACGAGACTGTCAACCAGCGGTGGCCGCCTTCCTGAGGGGTACCTTGATCTCCCACACACTGTCTAGATTGTAAGACCTGCTAATGAATGATAGGATTTCGGGTAGAAGATTAATTAATTCCCGGAGATATCTCCCAACCAGTTCATGTGAAGCACTGCAAAAAATTCCAGTAAATTTCAGCACACAAACATTTAAGTTTCTAGCATGGTTCTCCAGGTTCTCCATTTTGTGGCCTGGGGCCTGCATAGGAACATGCCCTTTCTCATGTGCTGTAAAGTCTGTAACTATGGACAGCTGGTAATGCTAATAAGTTTGCATCTGAGGATTGAACTGAAAATTGTTGTGGATATCACCTTTAGAAAGTTTGCTATTGATTCAAACTGCAGTCACTGGGAGCTTTTGCACTTTATGAAAGTCTGCTTTTGATTCAGACTGCAGCAATTGGAAGCTAGTGCACTTTATGAAAGTTTGTTTTGATTTTAATGATACTTTGTTGAAAGCTGAATGCAAGTGGATAACTTCTCTGTGTTCAGTGGACTGCTAGAGCCTGCGTTGTGAAGTACCAAAGAAAGGTGTGTACATGATCCAAATGTCACAATCCAATAGCTGTTCTACTTTAAGTTGCAGTTGTGTGCTTGGTGAAACTGGTTATAGAGATGCATTTATAAAGAGTTGAAATCAACTTTTAAGTTTGTGCTCCAATTACAGGACCAAAAAAAAGCCTCAAGAGTGCCCCTAGGCCGGGTGAAGTTCCTACAGCCAGTACTGACCAATGTGAAAAGTTTGTAAATGTCTTTTCTAGTAAGGTTATTGCAATTTGTAACAAGTTTCCATGTATACCCACTGATACAGATGTCATGCCTCCATGTGGTGCTATCAAATGGGAGATTATTTTGCCAACGTCAACTGATGAAAATTTACAGATTATTGGTAAAATAAACTCCTCTTATTGTCCATTGAATCCTTGCTCCACTACTTTACTAAAAATTATCAGGAATGATATTCTTTTATTACCAATTTGGTTAATATGTTCCTTCAGGCAGGTGGTACCTTTCCTCCTTCTGAAAAACAGGCATCTATCCATCCTCTCTTAAAAAATAAAACAAATATGAACCAATCTGTACTTTCTAATTACTGTTTGATTTCATCCCTTCCTTTCTAGCCAAAGTAAGTGAAAAAACTGTTTATCACCAACTCTATGACTTTATTGAAGATTATGCAAATATTTACATACATATTTTAGTACAGAAACTTTGCTTTTGTCCTGTTCTGATACATTTACATGAGGTTTTGACTCTGGCACTAAATATATCATGGTATTAATTGATATTTCTGCCACCTATGATACAGTGAATCACGACATTGTGATTTTCTGTCTTGCTGATATAAGTATTGGTGGTATTGTGTTATCATGGTTTAAATCCTACTTATTAGATTGCATACAACAGATATGAATTGAAATTGCTTTCTTGACTTGGTATTCTGTTTCCACTGGTGTTCCATAAGGATTGGCACTCTCTGCTCCCTATTGAACATATACCTTACTCCATTATGTACATAAGAACATGCCATTCTGGGTCAGACCAAGGGTCCATCAAGCCCAGCATCCTGTTTCCAACAGTGGCCAATCCAGGCCATAAGAACCTGGCAAGAACTTACTAGGAACTCTTAGGGTAAATTACATGCAAACTACATCCAATTTTTTGTTTCTGTGATGTCCTCTTGGCAATCCACCTTTAATTTTATTACTATCTGCCTTTTAACAATCAAATTGTGGTTATTCTGCAACAAATTATCCCTTAACATTAATAAAATTGAATTTCATATTATGTCCAGATATCCATCCATTGATAGTCTCTCCGTATACACATTTGAAGATCATCCATTACCTATTAATTCTCATGTTCATAATCTAGGTGTCATTCTAGACTCAACTTTATCAGTGTGTGACTATATTAGATTTGTAGTAAAACTGCTTTTTTCAAGTTGCAGATGTTATGCAGACTAAAGCTATTATTGGAGCTTACTGTGCTCCCCCCACTTGAACCCCTTCAACTCCTCTGGCCCATACAAATTCTCACTACCTTTTTCCACCTTTCCATCCTACCTATGGTACCCATTGCCTAACACAATAGAAACGCCTCTTCCTCCCCCCTCCCTGCAAAAATTCATACTCAGACGCCCTTACTCCACTGCTCTCTCCACTTGCAAACAGCTATGTGCACTTATCCTATTCCCACCATCAAGCACTATCCCCTCACACTGCAACCCCCTCTTCCCAAACCATCCAGTGAATGCCATAGAAACCTCCTCCCCATTATGGCCACCCCACTCACCCAAATACTCGGCTTCACGACCTTCACCATTCTCTTACTGAATGCACAATCAATCATAAAAAAACTGCCCTCATCAATGACGTCCTACTGGATGACAGTCCTGATATCCTAGCCATCACTGAAACTTGGCTAAAGGAAACGGACGCTATACTACTTAACCAACTCCCACTAGAAAGGTATGACATTTTCTCCATTCCCAGACCCAAAAAAAGAGGAGGTGGCCTCCTCCTTGCATCAAAAAAGGCTTTTAAACTAACAAGGAAACTTATTCCCACCCCACCCTGCTTGAAATCGGCTTATTTCATGCACACAACCTTCAAATCTGCCTAGTTTGTGCCCCACCAGGACTCCTAGAGGTTAACCCCTCCCCCTTGATAGAATTCATCTCAAAAAATGTAAACATACATGTTCCAGCAATTATCCTTGGGGATTTCAACCTCCATGTGAATGCCACCCCCATCTCGGCCTCCTGTGACTCACTGCTTACTGCCTTAGATGCTCTCGGCTTCACTCAAACTATCTCCCAACCTACATACAAAGCAGGCCACATGCTCGATCTCCTATTCACCAGTTCCCAAATCCATACTATCCCCCCATCATGCACACCTATCCCCTGGTCCGACCACTATTGCATTAACGCAACATGTTCGGTGGTTAATACCTCCACTCCCACTCAAGCCAATAAAATCATACACTTTAGACGCAGTTGCAATCAAGAAGAGTTAATAACAGACTTAACCACGGACATCAACACCCTCGACCTAACAGATGCAGATACGGAACTCACCTCCTGGAACCATATCACCAGCGTGATTGCTGATAGGATCTGCCCCATACAGGAATGCGAAATTGACACATCTAATAGACACAAACAACCCTGGTATACCCCAGAGTTAAAAAATATGAAACACAATCTTAGAAAGCTCGAAAGAATGTGGCGCAAAGACCCCACCCCTGCACAATTAAGCAAATTTAAATCTTACCTTCACACTTACCGAGTAGCTATCGATAATACTAAAAGAGATTTCTACTCGCAACGTATCCACCACCTGCAATTCAATCCAAGAGCCTTATTCGAATTAGTAAGCAACCTAACAAAATCCTGCACGCCTTCCGCACCTGACATAGACAACCAGGCCAAATGTGAAAACCTAGCCGCCTCCTTCCACAATAAAATAAGCAACATCATGTCACATTTCCCCTTTATACAATCATCCACAGAAACCCCGCAATGCCAAACTACTGCTAGACTCTCCACCTTTGACACGACCTCATCATTAGAAATCAAATCCATTTTAAAAAAAATCAGACCCTCTACGCACCATCCGACACCATCCCCACAAAAAACCTCCTCACCATCCCCTGGATCATCGCTAAACCCATCTCGAACATCATAAACAGATCCATTGTACTTGGCAGTATTCCCAAAAACCTTAAACATGCCATTGTAAAACGCATCTTAAAGAAACCCTCCCTGGACCCCTCTGATCTTGCTAATTTCAGACCTATCTCCAACCTGCCAATGATCACAAAAATCCTTGAGAAATCAATCAACAGACAGCTCTCAGACTATATGGACGAACATAATATCCTCTCCCCTTCACAATATGGCTTTCGCAAATACCATAGTACAGAGACCTTGCTCATTTCAATCTCCGACCATATCCTAAAAAGCCTTGATAAAGGTCTTTCACACATCCTAATTCTTCTTGAAATATCCTCCGCATTTGATACTGTCAACCACCATATTCTATATTTATTTAACAGTAATTCTAAGTTTATCTGTTACTGTAAATAAGCCATGTTTAACGTTTTCAATGTAAAAAGTTTCAAAGTTTTAATGCAATGTTATGTAAGTTTAATGTTTTAATGTAAACTTAATGTTTTAATGTAAAAAGCCCTGGCCAGACAAGCCCCGGGCGAGTTCCCGTTCTCTGTAAACCGGATTGATTTGTATCTCATACAGGAATGTCTGTAAAAAAAAAAAAAAAAAAAAATCAAAAATAAATAAATAAATAAATTAGAATGCCTCACTGACATTGGCATCTCAAGCTCTGCCCTTCAATGGTTCCAATCCTACCTGATCGAGAGACAATTTAGCGTACAAATTGGAAATTGCATTTCCAAGCCTCTTGCACTAGCGCAAGGAGTACCCCAAGGCTCATCCCTATCCTCTACACTCTTCAATATATACCTCCTCCCCCTCTGCCATCTCCTTAACAAACTAGGCCTTCCGCACTTTATATACGCTGATGATGTGCAGATACTGATACCGGTAACAAACACAGTACACAAAGCTATGGAAACCTGGAAATCCGCCCTTTCTGTCCTCAGCAGTTTGCTATCTAACAATTTTCTCGCCCTCAACACCGCTAAAACAGAACTCATCCTCATTTCACTCCCCAACATCAATCCTTCTATACCAGCGAACCATGCTCCATCCACTAATTTCACCTTCCCTCCTCATGTACGCAGCTTCGGCGTCACCATTGACAGTCATCTTAACTGCAAAAAATGTATCAATAACACTCTGAAAGATTGCTTCTTCAAATTGCACACGCTGAAAAAACTCAAACCTCTTTTACATCTCAATGACGTTCGTACTATCCTACAAGCCCTCATCCTATTGAAAATAGATTGCTGTAACTCCATGCTTCTGGGCTTACCTAAAAGCACCATCCAACTCTTCAACTACTCCAAAATGCAGCAGCCCGTATACTCACCAACACCCACAAAAATGACCACATAACCCCTGTACTCAAACATCTACATTGGTTACCCGTGGCATCCAGAATTACTTACAAATCTCTCACTCTAATACACAAATCCCTTCACAACCAAAACATGCACTGGTTTAAAGAGCATTTCACCTTTCACAACAGGCCCGACGCGTTCCCACCTCGCCCGGGCCTGCAGGCTCCTCTGCCGCCCCGCTCCTGCTCCGGCGGAGCAGCCGGCGTCTCGCCGCGGCTGGTTCCGCCCCCTAAGCGCGCGCGCGTCTCGGGCTCCCATTTAAAGGGCCAAGCGCGGGGGAACTTGGTTCCTCCCTCGGATGACGTCAGAGGCTGCAGGGCTACTTAAGCCCTGCAGTTCCGGCTCTCAGGGCCTTGCAACAAGGTTCCCTGTTTGTTCTAGTTCCTGTTGCGGAGTTCCTGGTTCCTTCCTGGTGTTCCCTGGTTCTTGACTCGGATCGGCTGACGGTATCCCTTGGTTCCTGACTCTGGCCTGGCATTCGGTGATTCTCTGGCTTCTGACGTTGGACTGGCTTACGGTGATCCCTTGGCTCTTGACTCTGGACTGGCAAGCGACGATTCTCTGGCACACGACTCTGGACAGGCAAGCGACGATTCTCTGGCACACGACTCTGGACTGGCAAGCAACGATCCACTGGCACTCGACCTTGGACTCCATCTGACTCGGCCCCCGCGGGCACTCCTAAGTCCCAGCGGCCGGGTCCCTACGGGCTCCTCCTGGGGGGATTCCGGCTTCCAGGGTGAATCTCCTAAGTCCCAGCGGCCGGATTCCTACGAGCTCCTCTCGGGGGAGGATCGGCTTCCAGGGCGAAGACCATCTCTCCACAGCGCCAGTACCACCTTCCTCCTCCTCCTTGCCAAAGCCCTTGGTCGCATAGGGCTTCCTTGGTTCTTCCTCAGGCCATCCACGAGTCCGTGCTTGCCGCCTCCCGGTCGGGACCACTGCTGCAAACCTTCACAGCATCCCATCCATCGGTTCCAGTCGGCCCAAGGGTCCACGAAGCTAACAGATTGCAAGGCCATGGACCCGGCGGACCTTGCCGGCCTCAAAGCCATTCCGGGCATAGCCCAGAAGCTACAGCAGCAACAGATCTGCCTCGACACCTTGATGTTGACTGTTCAACGCCTGGCGGATCGTGTGGATGGGGCTTCTGCAGCCGCCTCTGTGGCATCCTCGTCTCAGGCCAGTATGCGTTCCACCGCTCCTGTACAGATGCCTGCACCAGCCCGGTACTCAGGGGATCCGAAGTCGTGCCGAGGTTTCCTCAACCAATGTTATATCCACTTTGACCTGCTGCCCGCGCAATTTCCCACGGATCGAGTCAAGACGACTTATATGATTTCCCTCCTTGATGGAAGGCCTTTGGCCTGGGCTTCGTCCCTCTGGGAACGTCAGGATTCCCGACTGAACAACCTAGTGCAGTTTGTTAAATCCTTTCGGAGAATCTTTGATGAACCGTCTCGCGCCTCCACAGCCGCCTCGGAACTACTCCAGCTGAGACAGGGGAACCGGCCTCTGGAAGAATACGCGATGGAGTTCCAGACCCTCGCCTCTGAACTGGTCTGGGGGGAGGACAGTCTGCATGGAATTTTCCTGGAGGGGCTTTCACCACGGCTCCAGGACGAACTTGCGGCTCGGGATCTTCCTGACGACCTCCAAGAATTGATTGAGCTGGCCGGGCGAGTCGACCGACGCATCCAGCGTCGCTTCCGTGAGCGTAGACCCACTCCAGGACAGACCAGCCGTAGGACCACGCCGCCTCGGGTTCGATCATCACCACCCGCGGCCACTGCCGTTCCGACGGAAGAACCCATGCAGTTGGGCCGGGGTCCTCTCTCGTCCGAAGAACGGAGGCGCAGACGCTCGCAGGGGTTATGTCTCTACTGTGGCGGTAAGGGGCATTTCCTAGCCCGCTGCACCTAGCGCCCGGGAAACGCCCGAACCTAGAGTCTAGCGGGGAGTTGATTCTAGGCAGTACCTCACCTCACTCCCCATGTACCGTACCGGTAAGACTGGATCTCCCGGAGGGTGGTTTTGACACCCTCGCCCTGCTCGACTCTGGGTCCGGGGGGGAATTGTATCCTTCGAGACCTGGTGCAGCAGCTTCGACTTGGGGTTATCCCCCAGGAACCGCCGGTACGAGTCTCTTCCATTCAGGGGACCCCGCTCCCTGGTACCATCTCTATGCGCACGAGTCCTCTGAAGCTTCAGGTTGGCATCTTACATCAGGAGGAGATCTCGTTTCTGATCCTGGAGAGATCTATTCACCCCGTCATCCTGGGTCTACCCTGGCTCAGGGAACACTCGCCAGTAATAGATTGGGCTTCACTTCAGATTACATCCTGGGGCCCTGCGTGTGCCCAGCATTGTCTTCCTGTTCGTCCTCCGCAAACGCTTCCGCTCCTTACGACCCCGCTGACAGTACCACCACAGTATCACGCTTTCAAGGACGTCTTCTCTAAAGAAAAGGCGGAACTACTCCCGGAGCATAGACCCTTCGATTGCGCAATAAATCTGCTGCCAGGAGCAACACCACCTCGAGGGAGGGTCTACCCATTGTCTCTGCCTGAGACTCAGGCCATGTCCACTTATATCAAGGAGAACTTGGAACAGGGTTTTATCAGACCATCTAACTCCCCAGCAGGAGCTGGTTTCTTCTTCGTAGGGAAGAAGGACGGGTCTCTCCGCCCCTGTATTGATTATCGGGGTCTGAACCAGATCACTCGTCGAGATCGCTACCCACTGCCTTTGATCCCAGAGCTCCTGGATCGTCTCCATGGGGCCCGAATATTCACCAAGCTGGACCTCAGGGGGGCGTACAACCTCGTAAGGATCCGCCCAGGAGATGAGTGGAAGACCGCTTTCAATACCAGGGATGGCCATTACGAATACCTCGTCATGCCTTTCGGACTCTGTAACGACATCTTATGAACGAGGTACTTCGCGACCTTTTGTACACCTCAGTCATCGTCTATCTTGATGACGTCTTGATTTACTCCCGGGATCTGGAGACGCATCGTCAACACGTGCGCCAAGTCCTGCAAAAGTTAAGGGAGAATCGGCTGTACGCCAAACTGGAGAAGTGCCAATTCGAGCAGGAATCCCTACCTTTCCTGGGATACATTGTCTCATCTACCGGCTTCCGCATGGACCCAGATAAGGTAACCGCCATCAGGAACTGGCCGCAGCCGTTGGGAGTGAAGGCGCTCCAGCGCTTTTTAGGGTTTGCCAATTTTTATCGCCAGTTTATCCCGCAGTATTCCAGTCTGGTGGCGCCTCTGACAGCCCTCACACGGAAGGGTGCGGATGCACGTAGGTGGACCCCTTTCGCGGTACAGGCTTTCCAGCAGCTTAAGGAGGCTTTCCTACAGGACACTTGCCTCAGACATCCTGATCCTCAGCGCCAGTTCATTGTTGAGGTTGATGCTTCAGACGTTGCGATAGGGGCTGTGTTAGCCCAAATCTCCAAGAACGGCAAATCGTGGCCGTGTTCGTACTTCTCTCGTAAGTTTACCCCTGCGGAGAGGAATTACGGTATCGGTGACAAGGAGCTACTGGCTGTTAAGCTAGCCTTCGAGGAGTGGCGCCAGTGGCTGGAGGGAGCCCAGCACCCTGTCATAGTTTACACCGACCACAAAAACCTAGAGTACCTATCTCGCGCCCAGAGGCTCAATCCCTGGCAGGCACGCTGGTCACTTTTCTTCAGCCGGTTCAACTTCTCCCTCCACTACCGGCCCGCAGCCAAGAACGTTAGGGCGGATGCTCTCTCCCGCGCCACAGAGCTCGAAGATGTTTCTGAACCTCCTCAATACATTCTGGACCCGGCTAGAGTTCAACTGGTCGCCACTGAACTCGGACCGGCTGGGAAAACGGTGGTTCCGGCTCGCTCAAGGAGGAGGGTCCTAGCTTGGGCGCATGATTCTCTGACGGCGGGACACCCCGGGATTGCCCGGACCCTCGAGCTCCTCACTGAATTCTATTGGTGGCCACGGGTGAGGGAGGACGTCCGGCACTATGTGCAATCATGTCCCACCTGCGCGCAGCAGAAACCGCTACCTGGACGCCCCTGGGGCCTGCTCCAGCCGCTCCCTATTCCCACGGAACCGTGGACGCACATATCCACTGACTTTGTAGTGGAATTACCTCCGTCAGCGGGACTAACCGTGATTTGGGTCACGGTAGACCGGTTCTCAAAAATGGCACATTTTGTGCCTCTTGCCAAGCTGCCTACGGCCCCTGAACTGGCTGACCTGTTTGTCCATCATATATTCCGACTACATGGATTACCATTGCATATTACCTCAGAACGGGGGCCCCAATTCATGGCTAAATACTGGAGGGCACTATGCAAGAAATTCGGGATACAGCTAGACCTCACCACTGCCTTTCACCCTCAGGGCAATGGACAGGTAGAACGGACTAACCGCACCTTGAAAACCTTCCTCCGAGCCTTTGTAGGAGAGCTTCAAGACAACTGGGTCCACCTCTTACCTTGGGCCGAGTTCTCATATAACCGCCACAAACATTCTGCTACGTCACAACCTCCCTTCCAGTTGGTTTATGGGAGGGTTCCCAAGCCTCCGCTACCGTTGCCAGTGCGGGTTTCCTCTCCAGCGGCGCAGCTAACGGCCAGCCAGCTCCATCATCTCTGGCACGCCACGCAGGAGAAGCTTCAGAGAACCGCGGCCCGCTTCAAGGAGTACGCAGATCGCTCTCGACGGTCCGCTCCGGTCTTTTTACCTGGAACCAGGGTATGGTTAAGTACCAAGAACATTCAATTGCGAACTCCATCCATGAGATTGGCACCTCGTTATATCGGGCCCTTCCCGGTGGCCGAACGCATTGGGGCAGTGTCCTACAGGTTACGTCTGCCTTCTACGCTCAAGATTCATGATGTTTTTCACGTATCACTACTCAAGCCGTTGGTCCTCTCCAGATTTCGAGCTCCCCCGCCAGAGCCCACGGTTACCTCTTCTGATCAGGGTGACACATATACAGTGAAAGAGGTGTTGGACGTCCGCTGCCGCCGCCACCGGTGGGAATACCTTCTGTCATGGGAGGGGTATGGCCCAGAAGAGAATTCATGGGAACCCTCTTCCCATATCCTGGACAAGGACCTTCTTCGCCAATTTCATTCCCAGCACCCGGACAAACCGCGGCCCCCCGGGAGGGGGCGTAGGAGGGGGGGTACTGTTGCGATTCCGGGCCGGCCTCGGAATCGTCGCTTACCCCGCGGCCGCCCCGGGTCCGGGCCGCCTTCCCCGTGCCTCCTGAGACCGCTTCCGCCGCAGGCCCGACGCGTTCCCACCTCGCCCGGGCCTGCAGGCTCCTCTGCCGCCTCGCTCCTGCTCCGGCGGAGCAGCCGGCGTCTCGCCGCGGCTGGCTCCGCCCCCTAAGCGCGCGCACGAGTCTCGGGCTCCCATTTAAAGGGCCAAGCATGGGGGAACTTGGTTCCTCCCTCGGATGACGTCAGAGGCTGCAGGGCTACTTAAGCCCTGCAGTTCCGGCTCTCAGGGCCTTGCAACAAGGTTCCCTGTTTGTTCTAGTTCCTGTTGCGGAGTTCCTGGTTCCTTCCTGGTGTTCCCTGGTTCTTGACTCGGATCGGCTGACGGTGTCCCTTGGTTCCTGACTCTGGCCTGGCATTCGGTGATTCTCTGGCTTCTGACGTTGGACTGGCTTACGGTGATCCCTTGGCTCTTGACTCTGGACTGGCAAGCGACGATTCTCTGGCACACGACTCTGGACAGGCAAGCGACGATTCTCTGGCACACGACTCTGGACTGGCAAGCAACGACCCACTGGCACTCGACCTTGGACTCCATCTGACTCGGCCCCTGCGGGCCCTCCTAAGTCCCAGCGGCCGGGTCCCTACGGGCTCCTCCTGGGGGGATTCCGGCTTCCAGGGTGAATCTCCTAAGTCCCAGCGGCCGGACTCCTACGAGCTCCTCTCGGGGGAGGATCGGCTTCCAGGGCGAAGACCATCTCTCCACAGCGCCAGTACCACCGTCCTCCTCATCCTTGCCAAAGCCCTTGGTCGCATAGTGCTTCCTTGGTTCTTCCTCAGGCCATCCACGAGTCCGTGCTTGCCGCCTCCCGGTCGGGACCACTGCTGCAAACCTTCACAGCATCCCATCCATCGGTTCCGGTCGGCCCAAGGGTCCACGAAGCTAACACATACGGCCTCTCAGGTAGGTTTTAGGCAATTGCTCAGGAAGGTATATTCATCTAGGCTAGATTTTATGCTGAGCCATGTGTTTTTAATATTGTTATGCTTGTTTTATTGTAACCCATAGAAACATAGAAATGGCAGCAGAAAAGGACCAAATGGTCCTTCCAATCTTCCCAGCAAGCCCACAGTAGCATCTGCTGCGCCATGCAGGTTTACCCCCATACTTAACTGATTCAAAGTCTGTAAAAGTTGGGCCCTCATTGCTTGCTTCTGGAATCCAATTCCCTTTTCCCCTGCTGTTGAAGCAAAAAGCAATGATTGGAGTTAATTCAACAATATGAAGGATTATTGGTTAAGGGTAGTAACCTCCACACCAGCAAGTTACCCTCATTGCCTCTTACCAGATCTTCATGGGCTAATATATGTGGGATCTGCTGAAGCAGATGAAGGGGGTAGCTCATCAGCTTCCTCAGAAGCAGCAAGATGCTCTCCAGTCACTAGTGGGCAGGGGACTGGAAAACACATAGTCCACTCAACCTTTGGTATTTTTGAGATGGCATTGTGAATCTCTGTTGTGGGAAATAGTGCTCTCAGACTCAACTGGCTGCAGGCCTCCGACCTCAGACCAGAGGTCTAGAAAAGACTCACGGATATGCCATGATCTGAAGAGAATCTCTTTGGAGATAAGTTGAAAGCAGTGGTAGCACAGATCCGTGGACATTGTGCAACATTATAGCAACACCCCAATGCCTCTCCAAACATCTTCTTTGCTTCCAGGAGGTATCAGAGGCTAGGGCAGAGAAGGTTATTTTTCCAACCAGGAAGTTCTATTCTCTGCCCCCTCATTTCCAATCACAACAGGCCCTGCAGTGCCCATCCAAGTCAGCAGATGACCCCTAAGCCACAGCCCGCACCCCAATCAATTCCTGGGATGGGGTTTTGACTGGATTACTGAGAGCTTAACCTGCATCCTGATACTCATGCCAGAGGACCTTCAGGTTGGATGCTTAGTGTAACTTCAGACCAGTGGGTCCTCTAAATCATAAGAAGAGGGTGAAAATTAAATCTTTTTGGTATTCCACCAAATCAGCCCCCAGACCCAAAATGGGGTCGCTTGCCACATTAGGAAATGCTTTGAAAGGAGCTCTCTTCCCTCTTAGAGACCAGAGCAATTGAACCTGTTCCACCAGGGGAAAGAGGGCAGGGATTCTATTCCAAATATTTCCTGTTTCAAAAAAACAACCAAAAAACAAAAAAAACAGGACTCTGTCCCATCCTAGACTTAAGGGCCTTGAACAAGTTCAAGATGTTTTCCCTGGGCACCTTACTTCCCTTTCTTCATAGAGGGGACTGGCTATGCTCTCTCATTCTCAAGGATACTTACACTCACACAGTAATAGTCCCCTGTCAAAGGAAAAATCTCAGATTTGTGGTGGGGAATCAGGCCCTCCAGTACTGCATACTGCCCTTTGACCTATCATCCTCACATGTTTTTACAAAATGGTGGCAGCACACCTAATCAAACTGCAGGTGCATTTGTATCCCTAATTGGATGATTGGGTGGTCAAGAGCACATCACAGGCGGGAGCCATAGAATTGATGTGCAAGTCCATTTAGGTGCTGGAGTTAATAGGATTCATTCTCAACTACCCCATATTCCAGTGGAGTTTATGGGAGCTCTGCTAGACAACTCAGGCAAAAGCCTTTTTTTTTTTTTTTTTTTTACAATAGAGGGACATCACCTTGTTGTTCACAGTGGAAAGGATTTAAATGAGTCAGCAAACATCAGTATGGCATTTCTCCATAAGAGGAGATTCCAATGGACCCTCAAATCTCAGTGACTGATGACCACCCAGGATCTATGAGTCAGCATCCATATCACACAACCACTCAGGGACAACCTGTTCTGGTGGGGGGACAATGCCAGTCTGATCAGTGATATACCCTTCCAAATCACTCTGGTCCAAAGTCCTTGTCACTGATGCATTCAACTTGGGATGGGGAGCTCATATAGAGAGGCTCCATACCCAGTGCCTACTCATGTGAGGCCTACTCAGAAAAGGTTTCATCAAATGGACTTCCCTGAGCTGAGGGTGATCTGTTATGTGCTAAAGGGTTTCAGAGATACAAAATGGTCCTAGTGCAAAAGGACAATCAGGAGGAGATGTATGCCATAGAAAGCCCAAAATTGGCAGGCAAATTACATTTCCTTCTGTTATGCCCAGGCAGGCCTGACTTTGGTGGTCTATATCAAGGATCCCTCTGTCCACGCCATGGCACCATCGCTGGCTCACCTACAATCAGTCCCTATGGTGGAGATCTGCAAAGCTGTGACATGGAGTTCTCTCTACACATTCATGTCTTACTACTGCTTGGATAGAAATGGCTAACATGTCAGTAGGTTTGGCCAGTCTATCCTACAGAACTTGTTTGAGATGTTGAATCCAACTCCTTTCCTTCCTATGGTCCATTGCTTTTGTTCCAGGCTGCCTCTCAGGGATAAGTTAAATATACACAAGCAAAAGGCTTGTTGCCAACAAAAAAATATTGCTGTGCCTGTTGGCATTTGTTATTCTTCTTTTCCCCTTTTTTCATTTGGAATGGTCTTTGCTAAGGATTCCCCAGGTGTGAGGACCCCCATCCTGGTTCTTCAGTGAAAGAATTGCTTGTGTGTAACAGGTGTTCCCTAGGGCAGCAGGATATCAGTCCTCATGAAATCTGCTTGCCTCCCCTTGGAGTTCTCTTCAGTTGTATATGCTATGTATAAGACTGAAGGGGCCCCACGTGGATGCATGGTATATTAGCATGCATGGGTGTGCTCACTGTAGCACAGTCAAAGTTTCTGAAACTTTGACATAAAAAATCCATTATATCCTGCTGTCCTTGGAGAACCCCTGTTAAAGGTAAGCAACTCTGCTTTATTGTGGCAAATCCCATGGGTAAAAAAATATTTGCAGTGTCTGTCAGAATACAGGTAATTGGATTATCTATCCCCTTATCTAGTACATTTATGTGGTATTAATTATTTCTTTTTAAGAGGATTTTCAAATTACCTCTTAAGATTATGAGTATCTGTCATTAGCAAAGTATTTAAAACCAACAGGAAGCAAAGTATATGAAAGTTTAATTCTTTTTTTAGTTTTTCAAAATCCCTTTTTGGCTCTATTATTTAGCCAGCGCTGTATTTACTGCTTATAGAATCATTAAGCACTTAAGCACTTTCTGTAATTCTAGTGATGCTGAAGAGTGTAGTAGAGTACAATGGTCTTTTATAATCCTCTGAAATTTATGTTGTACTTTTGCAGGCTATTTATGTGTCTGCTCCAAAAGTAACATATTTATATACCATCTTAAAGAATAATGTTTCTGGTTTGTTTCTTGTGCTGTCAGACATATCTTTAAAGTTTTTGATAATGTAAAGGACTACCATAAACATTATTGTAACTGAATACTACCATCATGATCAGAAGGAAAGTTGCCTCCGAGGCCACTCCGATTTCGGAGCGGCCTCAGAGGGAACGGGGAAAGCCATTGGGGCTCCTCTAGGGCTCAGCACACACAAGGTGCACTAGTGTATACCCCCTTGTGTGCACATGTTATAAAATCGGGCGTACATTTGTGCGCGCTGGGTTGCACGTACATCTTAAAATCCGGCCCAATGCCTCTGAAAATTACTCTTATTATGTCATTCTGTGATAGTGGGAACTTGATTCCAGTGTCACTGCATGCATGAAATTAGAATTGCATCCCTTCCAGAAGTTACAGGGAACCAAAACCTTGAGCAAAATATGTACAGTATCAAAACCACAAGCAAATTGACTTCCAGGATGTTTGTACTTTTTCTACCCTGTGTTTAACCTGTCCTTAAATCTAGCCTAAGAGGCTTTAGTTTGCAACAGAATAATTGACACCTGTAAAAGAATTCCAGGAACGTAGAAGGAAATTAGTGCCCTAGGTAGTCCAAAGATTTTAATAATCTGTCACATTTGGAATGTGCCTGCCATGAAGTTTCATATATCAGTGATGCCGAAGCTTCATTGACTGTACGCAGCAGTGTGTAGTAATATAAAAGTATTGCACCCCTTGGTGTCTGAAGTTGCAAAACAAATCCAGAGCCAATATAACATGTTTATTTTATAACATCAAACATTTTATTAACCATTCTACCAACCAAACCAGTTACATGTAGCTAGTATAAAGACTTCATGGATGAGAAGAATCTTAGCAAATTACTTGTTAAATAATAATGGGGGATTTAAGAAAAATCTGAAAAGTAAATTTGCTACTGGTCCTGATGATGTGCAAGTCTGGAGATTTTGGGCCGGAGGGATCTTGAACAGTGGGCAGAGAGAGAGAGAAACAGAGACTCTTTTAAAAGGCATTTTCAAGTCAGGGTGTTTTGTTTTTTGTTTTTGTTGGGGGGGGGGGGGGGGTATTACATTGGTCTGCCTAGGGTAGTAGACCCTTGTAACACTGCCTCCCCCCCCCCCAAACCCACCCTGAGTTGAAAGTGCCCCTCTTACAGTGGGATATATAGAGAGTGTCAGATTGGCCCTTTAAAAGAGTCTCTCTCTCTCTTTCTTGTCACTTGTGAGTATGTGTGTAAAGGCTCCAACACAGGTGCGGTAGGGATATTTTAAATGATACTTGCAACACATGATATAAAATTGAGCTTATTTTTGAGCGCACGCGTGTACCTTTTAAAATGTACTTGTTAGTTCATTAGACCCTTAATTAGTTTATTTAGTCCTGTGTGGTTCAGTGAGCTTCTCACTTAAATGTTGCATCAAAGATCAGTATGAAAAGAATTCAGCTGTTGCCCTTGTCCTATTGTGGCAGTGAAATGGAGAAGTATAATTGCCATGCAGTGGGTAAAAAATTTTCAAGTCTTGACACTCAGCATATTTACATGAAATGTAAATTTGACAAGTGGGAAGAACTCTCTATGTGCTTTCCTTTGTTTTTCTCACATTCATTTTCATCATAATTGCCATTTCAAGTTTTTACTGTCTGGTATATTAGCAAAGAGTAGTGATCTCTTTAAATTGCCTTTTTTCATTTGTAATCCTTCTTGCCATGAATGTATTATGTTTTTCTCCCATTTCTTCTGTTACTATTTGATAAATATTATGTATGTGTTGCTGTAGTTCAGCTAATTTATCTCTCTCTCTATCTTTTCCCCTATTTTTGCAGTTTTACATATAGTAAATATTTTCATTATTACTGTCACGGATGTGAGCCCTTAGACTGTGGCATGTTTGATGCAGCTTAGTAGGTGAGCCCATTAGGTCCACACTGACAGTGGGTAGGATCACTCTTACAAGGACTGAAAAAGAGCTTCACCTATACCAGTCCCGTTCCCCGCAGGTTGACCCCTTGGGTTCCAGGGGCCGGCAGATGAAGTCAAGTATCGAGCCGAGGTCAGGGCAGGCAGCCAGCAAGTGGTGTCTTGATAGGCCAAGATCAGGGCAGGTGGAGATCAGGCAGTATCAAGGTCCAAGCTGTAGTCAGGATCAAATCGAGAAGTCAGACAGAGACAAACAGATAAGAACATGAAGCCCGGACATGGCAGGAACAGACAAGGCAGATAAGGGCAACAATATGAAGGCAAGGCAAGACAACAACAAGGAAGTAAGGCAAGGAGACAAGGCAAGCACAGGGACAGTAAAGCAACACTTACTACAAGAGCAGGAGAACCTATTGCTGAGGTTGGAACAATGGCTGAGGTTTAAATCCCCAGACCGCATAGATATCATCCAGCAGCGCCGCTGTTGTTTTGCGCTACGGGATCCTTATCCAGCATGCACGGTGCACATGCAACTAAGGGGACCTGAGGAGGAGGCAAAATGGCAGCATCCTTGCTATAGTGTGAACAATGGCATTGGGGTGAGTGTGGTTGGTCGCAGGGCCGTCCTGCAGTCGGCCAGATGTTGCACTTACCCTGTAAAAAAGAGATTCCTATTGAATGTTTACTAGAGAATGTGATTGTTGTATTATCAAATGAGACTAACAAAAGGATAGTTGCAATCTCCTTTTAATCTATGACTGTTGCGGTCCCGGGCCGTGCCCCGGTCCCTCCACCTACCTCGGGGGCGGCCCGGGCCGTTTCGAGCATTCCCCAGGGTGTTTGCAGCAGGCCCCGGGCCTGCAGGCCTTCCAGCGCGTCTCTCCGACGCGGCTGGCCCCGCCCCCTGACGCGCGTGCGTGGGGAGGAGTCCCATTTAAAGGGGCCAGCGTGGGAAATACCTCAGCTGAGCCGGGAGTGACGTCAGACGCCCTCAGGGTACAAGTACCCTGCAACTAGCTTTCTTCTCTGCCTTGCAACAAGGTTCCTGGTTTTCGGCCTGCTGTAGCTGTGTTCCTGGTTCTTCTCTTCGTCCTGCTTCTGCCTTGCCCTCCTTGCTGGATTGCTTCTTTTGGACTTCGACCCCTGGATTGGCTTTGGACCGCTCGCTGGACTTCGACCCCTGGATTGGCTTTGGACCGCTCTCTGGACACTGACCCCTGGACTGGTTGTGGACCATTCTTTGGATTCCAATTCCTGGACCGACTTCTGGATAACCTACGACCTGCTGGAGGCGCCAGCCGTCCGGACCATCTTCCACCGTCGGGGAGTCGCCTAAGTCCCAGCGGCCGTGTCCCTACGGGCCCCTCCTGGGGGGACTTCGGCTTCCAGGGTGAATCTCCAAAGTCCCAGCAGCTGGACTCCTAAGGGCTCCTCCCGGGGGAGTACCAGTCTCCAGGGCGAAGAATCTTCGACTTCCGGGGTCCAACGCCTGCCTTCCTTCCAGTGGGTACAGAGTTCTTGGTCGCATAGGACTCCTCCGTGGTCCAGTGTCTCAAAGCACTCCGGCCTTCCGAACCACCTCCTGGTTGGGACACCTGCTGCAAAGCACACAGCACACCATCTTCTGTCCCAACCAGCCCAAGGCTCCACGAGTATAACAATGACCTCTTATATGGCAAACTTGGAAGGAGATTTTCTTAACCCTGGAGGGAAAAATATCACAGGATTCACTAACCTGTGTTTCTCACTACCTCAGATTTGTAAATCATGTAACATGGATAAATGTGAGATGTAGTATAATGGATTTTTGGAAGGCTTTTGACAAAATCCCTCATGAGAGGCTTCTAATAAAATTAAAAAGTTATGCGATAGAAGGCACTGTCCTTTTGTGGATTGCAAACTGTTAAGCAACAGGAAACAGAGAGTAGGATAAAACGGTCAGTTTTCTCAGTGGAAAAAGGTAACCAGTGGAATGCCTCAGTGACCTGTATTTGGATTGGTGCTTTACAGTATATTTATAAATATCTGGAAAGGGGTACAAGTGCGATGATAAAATTTGCAGATGAGACAAAATTATTGAGAGCAGTTAAATCACAAGTGGATTGTGATAAATTGCAGGAGGTCCTTGCAAGACAGAAGACTGGATATCCAAATGGCAGGTTAAATTTAATGAGGACAAGTGCAAGGTGAAGCATGTAGGAAAAAATAACCCATGCTGTAGTTACTCAGTGTTAGGTTTCATAATAGGAGTTACCACCTAGGAAGAAGATCTAGGCATCATAGTGGACTATACATTGAAATTGTTGGCTCAGTGTGCTGCAGCGGTTAAAAAACCAATAGAGTGTTAGGAATTATTAGAAGGGAATTGTCAATAAAATGGAGAATGTCATAATGACTCTGTATCGCTCATGATGAGACTACACCCTGAGTACTATGTGCAGTTCTGGTCACTGCTTCTCAAAAAAGACATAGTTGAACTGGAGAAGGTACAGAAAAGGGTGACCAAAATGGTAAAGGGGATAGAAAGGCTTCCCTATAAGGAAAGGCTAACGAGGTTAGGGCAGTTCAGCTTGGAATAAAGATGGCTCCGGGGTGATATGATAGCAGTCATTAAAATCATGAAAGGACTTGAACGGGTAAATGTGAATCAGTTATTTACTCTTTCAGATCATATAGGGACTAGGGGGCACTCCATGAAGTTAGCAAGTAGCATATTTAAAACAAATGGGAGAAAAATATTGCTCGCTCAATGCACGATTAAGCTCTGGAATTGATTGCCAGAGGATGTGGTTAAGGTAGTTAGTGTAGCTGGATTTAGACAATATTTGCACAGGTTCTTGGAGAAGTCAATTAACTGCCACTAATCAAGCTCATTTAGGGAATTGCCACTATGTATTACTGGCATTAGTAGCATATGATCTATTTAATGTTTGAGTACTTGCCAGGTATTTGTAACCTTTATTGGCAACTGTTAGAAATTGTATGCTGGGCTTGATGGATCCTCTGTCTGACTCAGTATGGCAACTTCTTATGTTAAGTTCACAGAACAAGAGCAGGATCTGGGGGTGATCTTAGGTTGGCCAAGCAGGTCAGAAAGACAGTTGGGTGTATATATAAAGAGGCAACCACCTTTTTTCTGCTAATCATTCCTTTCCATAAATCTCTGGTGAGACTTTATTTGGAATACTGTGTATAATTATGCAAAAGGATTTAAACCTCATGGAGTTGATCCAGAGGGTGGTTACAAAAATGGTCAATAGTCTTCATTTTAAAGCATATAGGGATAGACTTAAATATCTAAATGTACTTTACTTTAGAGGAATGGCAAAATAAGGGGGAGATATGATGGAGACAGTTAAATACCTCCAAAGTTGCAATACACAGCAGGCAAAGTTTTTCAATGGAATGAGGAGTCTTTGGATGATAGTGAAAAGGGGTAGACTGGGGAATAATCTAAGGAATTTTTTTTTTGCAAAGAGGGTGGTGAATATATTGAACAGCCTTGCAGTGGAAGTGGTAGAGTCAAGGACAGTATTTGAATTGAAGAACGCATGACATAAGCACAAGGGACCTCTGAAGGAGGGAGTGGTAGGGTCTGTACAGTTGAGTAGTTGATATGAATGGGCAGGCTAGATAGGCCATACGGTCTTCTGTGCCATATTCTATGTTTCTATATCATAATGCTTCTCAGGCTGATACAGTAAAATTTGCAGGAGAGCGGGCGAATGCCTGCTCTCCCGGCGCGCACACAGTAAGAAAAAATATTCAAATTAGGGCCCGCAGTAAAAAGAGGTGCTAGGGACACTAGCGCATCCCTAGTGCCTCTTTTTTGACAGGAGTGGTGGCTGTCAGCGAGTTTGATAGCCGACGCTCAGTTTTGCCGGCGTCGGTTCTCAAAACCGCTGACAGCCACGGGTTTGGAAATCGGACGCCGGCAAAATTGAGCATCCAGTTTTCAATCTACAAGCTGCGGGCTGAATTTAAATTTTTTTTAAATTATTTTTTACTTTGGGACCCCCGACTTAATATCACTATGATATTAAGTCGGAGGGTGTACAGAAAAGCAGTTTTTACTGCTTTTCTGTGCACTTTCCCGGTACCAGCAGAAATTAATGCCTACCTTTGGGTAGGCGCTAATTTCTGAAAGTAAAATGTGCAGCTTGGCTGCACATTTTACTTACTGAATCTCGCGGTAATAACTAATAGGGCCATTAACATGCATTTGCATTTTGCAGGCGCTATTAGTTTCAGGGGGTTGGACGCGCGTTTTTGTCGAAAATGCGCGTCCAACCCCCCCGAAACTAATAGCGCCCGCAACATGCAAATGTATGTTGATAGCCCTATCAGTTATTCCCATGCGATTCAGTAAGTAAAATGTGCAGCCAAGCCGCACATTTTACTTTCAGAAATTAGCGCCTACCCAAAGGTAGGCATTAATTTCTGCCGGCACCGGGAAAGTGCACAGAAAAGCAGTAAAAACTGCTTTTCTGTACACCCTGTCTGTAAAGATCATTGTTTCTCAGTTTCTTCATGCCAAAGGCACACTTACATTAACAAAAATGTTGTATGGCACACCAACCTAGGAGGCAGTACAAATATGAAGAAGACTTATGGGGTAATAGCGTGTCGAAAATGTGCATCTAACCCCCCGAAATTAATAGCACCCGCAACATGCAAATGCATGTTGATGGCCCTATTAGTTATTCCCACGCGATTCAGTAAGTAAAATGTGCAGCCAAGCTGCACATTTTACTTTCAGAAATTAGCACCTACCCAAAGGTAGCACTGTACTGTATCGGCCTGTCTGTAAAGATCATTGTTTCATTCAGTTACTGTTGGTATTTCCCTATCCCCAGATGACTTACAATCTAAGGGGGTTATTTTCCAAGCTGTGTTATGGGCTTTTTGCATGTGTTTAGGTGTTTTTCGCATGCGAAAAGCACCATAATGCATGGTATGATGCTAATTTAGAAAAGGGGTGGCATTTGGGGCGGGATTTCTGCACAGTTTTAACGCAGCAAACAACTACACCTCTTTCATTTGCGCTAAGCTGTGCAACATGGCTTCAATGCAATGTGCGATGTTTTCGCACATAGCATTTTCTTCAAGTTAGGTTGAGAGTACATTTACAAATCTCATTTTGTGGGAGTTTCCTCATTCCAAAGGACATCAAATCGTCACAAAAGTATACTGTTCTTTTCGTATGTCTCACTCTACATGTAAAAGTGGCCCCAACCCCTACACTACTACCTAAACCTCACCTCGAGTTACTAGGTGGTCCTCCTATAGAGATATAAATAGCTAACTACTGCAAGGGCCTTGTAGATAGTCTCTCAGGTTCTCTCTCTCCCTCTAGTGGTGAAATGAACACTTTGCAAGTCGGAAAATACAATTACATAGGTATTACCTCAAAGGGGGTCATTTATCAAAATGTGCTAAGGTGTTTTTGCATGCGAAAAGCCCCGTTCACGCATGCAATAGGCCCTTAACACATGTGAAAATGCCTGTAACGCATGCGATAGCACCATATTGTATGGTGTGATGCAAATCCAAAAAAGAGGAGGAGATAGGGGTGGGCTTGCCAGTCTACGAAGTGCTATCGCACAGACTTAACACCAATTTTAACTACACCTTTTTCGGTAGCGTTAAGCCATGCGATAGCTTGCGTTATGGCGCGGTAAGGTGTTAGCACATTTCGTGATGTCTCCTGAAAGGCCTGTTTTAGTAGGTTTGAAGCTTCCGGAGCCCCAGCCTAGCCATCTAGAGAGAGAGAGAGACTGACTTGCCCTAATGCCCTCTCCCTAGATAATGCAATGTTCTTGCACAAATATCATCTTGGAGTGAGTTTCCTCACTCTGAAGGTCATCAAATCTTCACAAGAGACCACTGTTCTGTTTGTTTGTCTCACTTTGAATGTCAAGGTAGCCCCTAATCCCCTACACTAATACCTAAACCTCACCTAGAGTTACTAGGTGGGCCTCCCATAGGGATACAAATACCTATCTAGGGAGAGGACATTATGGCTAGTCTCTGTCTCTCTCTCTCGTCCCCCAGTGGTTGTATGCAGGAAATACAATAGGTCTAGCACTTATCGCAAAGTCTGAAAATGTTATTGTAATTTGCTCCACTTAGCTCTTCGCATAGGTAATTAGTGCAAATTGCGATAAACTTTCTATTATCATAAACCACACCACTTTTGCTATCGCATGCAATACTTATCGCATTTTGATAAATCCAGGCCAAAGTGTGTTAACTTTTTGCACTTTGCGGTAATACCTATGTGAAGCACACATTGCGATAATTAGGCTATTACCATACAACATGCCCCTTTTTCTATCATATGCAATATTTACAGCAGTTTGATAAATCTAGGCCTAAGTTTGTACCTGAGTAATGGAGAGTAAAGTGACTTGCCCAAGGTCACAAGGAGCGACTGTGGGACTTGAACCCTGGTCTCTTAGTGGTCTCATATGAACATATGATACATATGAACCCATCACCAGGGACAAGATTTCTCTACATACAAGTGCAGAAGAAGGGAGAAGTTGTGAGGTGCAGGTAACCAGCGCAATTAGTTCCCTTGACTGCTGTATGTGTCTACTAGAGCTCATTCAGTGCTCAATTCATGCTTACCCCTGTCTCACTTAGCCTGGGGATGAGACAAAGGCTGGAAGGTCTGGAAGATGAGGAGGTGTTGTGTGCAATGTTTGTGCTGCATAAAGTGGGTCCCATCTACCCATGTCCTGCATGCTGCCTGGAATGAGGAAGAAAAGACATGCATGATTCTTATACCTGTCCTCAGAAAAGAGTTCTTGTATGTTTAAGAGCCACCACTGGTGTTGCTGAGAGCAGAGCCCAGATGCTGGCCTGGCTCTGAGCTTCAGGCAGTGTTGATTTTTTCTTGTCAAGCATGATCAGGTATAAAAGCACACCAGTGTGCCATGGCATACTGATTGGGAAATACTTCTTTCAGTTTTTCATTTACTGTGTAATTTTTAATATGGTTTAATATGGTTTAATATGCTGTCATTCTCTCTAGGTTTCTGGTCCATCTTGCTTTTATTGAAATTAAATTATTATTTACTTATTTTTCTCTAGGATTCTCTAGATTCTAACTGAATCCAGTTCCATTCCTTACATTATCACTCCAGAAGTACATAATGCTAATTTTCCATAGAAGAAAATATGATTGAAGAAGTTTCAAAATCAGACTTTTTAAACAAAAAATGTCATTTGTTATCCAATATTTAAGGAATCTATAATCTCTAGTGATATTGGTAAATAGTGTACATCCTGTTCATAAAAATTATACAAGTAACAATATATGATAGAAATGTAATGAGATCTGTTAATGGAAGACATATTGAAGAACCTGTATTACTAAATTGTCTTACCAATTATCATCTTGTAGGAACACATTGACCATGAAAATGCAACAAAATATTCATTCAACCATAGAATACCGGGACCATTTTAGTATAAAAAAAATCATGTTTTGCTTTCAAAATATTGTTAATGGCAATTTGAGCTACCAGATTGTTTTAGGGATGCATTTTCAAAAAAGGCAGTCTCATCTAGGTGGCTGCCTTGGTTTATACTAATTTATAGCCAAAAACATTGGTGGCGAAGTTCAGCTGAAAATGTTCTAAATAAAGGGGACTAAAATATGGCCACCTAGATTTAGGATGCTCAGACTTGGTCACCTAAGTTTCACTGGACAGTGCTGAAAATCAATGTGAGCTGGCTAAGTAGTCAACAAAGAATTCCCTCCCTCACCTCACACACCAGAGCTCTGATCTCCCTTCCCTTCATCCTGGCACCCTATCTAAATCCTGAGCTCAGATACCCTCCTAATAAAAATTGCCTCCCTATTGATATCCCAGTGCCCCCTGGAACCCCCATCTTACACAGCACCCTTCCAGAATCAGCCCTTAAGATTCTATAGAGCTCCCTCTGCACCAGCAGATGGTACAGAATCAAGGCTCTCAGCTGAATGATGCCCCCTACTGGCACTTTACTGTTAATTTGATGAAGCAATCTTTGACATGGATGTTTGGTAGATAACATTTCATTTTGTTCTCAGAATGTACTATGTAAGGTAATTGCCATATTCAAATATAGCCAAAGGCTTTCTAGTAGTTACCAATTTTAAAATCTACCTTTCAGCTTACAATTTTAAAGAAAAATTAGTCAATAAGATGGTTCTACCTTACTATTGCTGGGAAATTTTAAAATGTTAGGGGATCTGCAATTAATTGATTATGAAAGGGCTAAAAGTAAACTAAGCATTTTAGTTATTTTTTAAATCTAAACTATTAAGCAGTAATGTAAAAAAAAAAAAAAGAAGATAAGCAGTCTTTACATTCTCATTACACTTGAGAGGAGGGGAATGTTCTTCCAAGGAAGCTTGTGAATTGCAGATGAAGCACTTATGTTGCTTGATGCATGACTGACAAATCTGAATTTGTGCATAATAAAGCCATTCTTTGCTATTGCCTGAGCAATTTGTGACTTAAAGCTGTGAATTTGATATTTTTGTCATGCATGTGACTGATGCCGAACATGAGGTTTTGCTATGGTCTAAGGACTCCTTTCTTTTCTTTTTTCTTTCTATTTTGTTCCGTTTTCCTTTGTGGTTTTACAGAAATACTGCAAGCCATTTGATTTGAGAGATAGACGTGGTGGCAATCCTCTGGATATGGAATTTGCCTTTATTTTTCACCTGAGAGAATCAGTTTCTCTTTTGTTCTCATTGATGACTGCTTGTCTTTGTATTACCTGCAATGGGAAAACATACATAAAAAGATTCATATTATAAAATCAGAAGGATAATAAAATCAGATTTTGCTTTCCCACTTTTCATGGCATTTTATATTTTTTAATTTAGCAGGGAACTGTAGACGTGCAACAATATTATATTAGAAGTAAAAGAAAATATGAACATTAGGCACAGATGCTGCGCACAGGCTCTAACCAATGTCATGTAGGAACATAGAGGACAATTTTTAAGTGGTTTAAGTGCCCAACTTTGGTTAGGCTCAAGTTTTGTTTTATTTTTTCTTTGATTCCCAAATGTTCTGATTTGTTTTTCTAATAAATTTATATACCACATAATTAACTACTGCTATAGAAGTGATTTACAAGTCAACATGCATAAAACATAAATAAAATATCAAAAGAAAACATAACCACAACAAGACTGAACAACCACAATAATACAAATAAAAATACAAAAACATATAGTATAAGCCTAAGAACATACTTCTAATGCTAATTCGTAACAAAGATAAACAAATCAGATTCTGTTTTCTAGACTTTGAATAGTTTAACTCAGATTTTACATCAAAACGTAAGCTGTTCCAGAGTTGGGGTGCCCGATAGAGTAACATTTATGTTGCATTTTCTTGTCTGAGGTGGAAGGCAATAAACACAAGCAACCCTGAGAAGATCATAACAAATGTTTGAGTGTACTAAACCAATTCTTACCATAAATAACTGGGGTCATTGTCCCTAATAACCTTAAAGGTTATCATCAGTAGTTTAAATTTGGCTGTCTCAGCAATAGTTTACCAGTGTACAAGAAGCAGCATAGGAGTTGCTCTCTCCCTTTTTATTTCCTCATAATCAAGTGTGTCATTGCATTCTACAACAAATGCAGCTTGCATATAACTTTTTTTCAGTAAGCCCATATATAAAATTTTACAATAATCCAAGATCAAAGTAGGTTCAAAACTGACAAATTACTTTAAGCTGAAAGTAAGTTCTTTGTGTGACTGATCCAATATTTATGTCCATCAGAAAATTAGACTCTGGATATACTCTGAGACATTACTTTAGAGGACAGAGAAATATCATAATGCTTTATAATTGGACAGACTGACATTGTCTATAATATCTCAGTATTATTACCCATATAAAGAATCTCTGTTTTACTTTTGTTCAAAACCAATATACTATCAAGCAACCAATCTAACAACCAAGCAAAATTTGTAATGTTTAGTTTGGTCTAGTCATAACCTTGATATACCACCACTATTTCAATGTGATATCAAAGCAGTTTATACCAGTGGCATAGCCACGGGTGGGCCTGGGTGGGCAGCTGCCCACCCAATTTAGACCCAGGCCCACCCAACTGACACCGGAACTGCAAGGCTGTCGTGGGATCCCATCCCCGCAACAGTGAAGAGGAGAACCCATGCCTGGCACGCCATCATGGCACACGTGGAGAAGCGTCCTGCAACCATATGGCCGACCAATCTTCCTGTTTGTGGGGGGGGGGGGAGCGGGGAGCGGAAGCACCGTGCACAACTTCCAATTCCTCTCCCAAAGCAGGAAGATCAGCTGGCCTCTCCTGCTATCTTCGGGCCGTACGGCTGACCGATCTTCCGGGGGGGGGGGGGGAGAGTGGAAGTGCCGCGCACAGCTTCTGCTTCCTCCCCCCAGAGCAGGAAGATCAGCTGGCCTCTCCTGCTGCCACCGGCCTCCTGCGTACGGCCGACCGATCTTCCTGTTGGGGGGGGGGGGGAGGAGAGTGGAAGCACTGCGCACAGCTTCCGCTCCCCCCCCCAGCAGGAAGATCGGTCGGCTGTATGGCCCGAAGATAGCAGGAGGCCAGTGGCAGCAGGAGAGGCCAGCTGATCTTCCTGCTCTGGGGGGAGGAAGCAGAAACTGTGCACAGGCTTGAATGTGTATGTGTGGATGAGAATGGGAGCCTTGGTGTGTGTGTGGGTAAAAATCAGAGCCTGGGTGTGTATGGGAGTGAGAATGGAGTCTTGAATGTGTGTGGGTGAGAATGGAAGCTTGAATATGTGGGTGAGAATGGAAGCTTGAATGTGTGTATATATGGGTGAGAATGGGAGCCTGGGTTTGTGTGTGTGGGTGAGAATGGGAGTCTGGGTTTGCGTGTGTAGGTGAGAATGGAAGCTTGAATATGTGGGTAAGAATGGGTGCTTGAATGTGCGTATATGTGGGTGAGAATGGGACCTTAAATGTGTGTATGTGTGGGTGAGAATAGGTGTATGGGTTTGGGTGTGTGTATGAGAATGAGTGCTTGGATGTGCCTCTGTGTGTGCATAAGAATATAAGCCTGGGGAGGGGTGAGAAAGTGAGAGCTTGTATGTATGTCTGCAGAGAATGTGAGCTTGGGGCGGGGGGCGGAGAGAGCATACGAGAGTGAGAGCCTGAGTGTGTGAGGGAGTCTGTGAGAGAAAGCATGTATGTATTTATGTGTGTGTGTGGAAGGGAAGAAGACAGTAGTAGAAAATACACTGAAGAGGAATTAGGAAATGAGCGACAAGGAAAAAAAATGGGAAAAAGAGACCAGGACCAACTGATTAGAAATATACAAAGATCAGACAACAAAGATAAAAAAATATATATATAGAGAGAGAGAGAGAGATGTTAGCAATTTAAATATGACTCAAAAAAGAACGTAAATAATTTCCAACAAAAACCAAATCAGCAATAGGAAAGGAAATGTCAATTTGTATGCCGTTTCCCAATTAAGTTGGTTAATAATTTTTTAGTTTTCTATTTTTTTATTTTTTATATAACAACCGGCCGAAGTTTCGCAGCTTATGCTGCTTCATCAGGAGCTTGAAATATAAAACTTTGTCAAGCGGCATTTAACTCTTCAAAACAGGACGACCTCGTCTCATGACATCTTGACGTCTCTGTTCATTTCAAGATGTCATGAGACGAGGTCGTCCTGTTTTGAAGAGTTAAATGCCGCTTGACAAAGTTTTATATTTCAAGCTCCTGATGAAGCAGCATAAGCTGCGAAACTTCGGCCGGTTGTTATATAAAAAATAAAAAAATAGAAAACTAAAAAATTATTAACCAACTTAATTGGGAAACGGCATACAAATTGACATTTCCTTTCCTATTAGCAATTTAAATATGTCATCTTTGGGAATGTGCATTCTTATATTTTTGTATTTTGCTCTTTCTTAAGTATTCCACTGTTCAGACATTTTAGTTTCTCAGGCTTTCTATTTTGGCTTTATCTGCATGTTTCTGTTTCTAATTTATAGTCTCTTATTTCTATATTAGGTAAGGGTCAGTCTCAGTTTTGCCTGTGTGTGTGACGGAAATGCAGTATTTCTAGCATATAGTTTCTCTGTAGTAGTAGTCCATCTTGTTCTGTTATTCCAGTAGGTGATGTATTAATGTTCTAGGGCCTGGTGTAGTATTTGCATTGCTGCTTTTTCATAAGGTTGCTGTTTGAATCCTGAGAGTCAGTGCTGTGACTGTATGGCAAGGTTCCAGATGCCTCTTTCTTTGCAAGAGTTTGTTACTTCACAAAATAGCAGTGGAGGGTTATTTTTTGCTGAGATGACACCAGAATTTGAATTTTTTTTTTTTTCATGTTACTTGTAATGTGAATTGCCCTAGCTCTGCGCTGCACCTGTTCTGATGATTAATTATGTTTTATTGTATTTATGAAGATTTCTGGGTCTCTGCAAAGATGGTTCATGAAAGAATACATTAATTTTTGTTTTATTATATGATTGGATTTGATTGTTTTCTATACTTGAAATAATTGAAGTAAAGTATATTAAAGTTTCATACATGACACATAATGGCTGTTGCAAACTACTTAGCCATTCTAGGGTGCAGTATATGGCATTATTTATCAGTAAGAAAACAACTAGTAGACCTGCATGCCTTGTGCCCACCCATGTTAACCTTGTGCTCACCCAAAAAATCAATTCTGGCTACGCCACTGGTTTATACATATAATGAAGTACAATAAAAATAACAAATTACTATTAATTGTAGCTAAATAGTACAATTTATAAAACAAATTGTATCATATACTTCATAAATCCTGTCTAAAAAATCTAAATGGAACTCCAGCTAAAACAAAAAGGTTTACATTAAATTCAAACTGGATCCTGATCCAGCATTCTAAATATCATTAAAAGCCAGATTAAAAACCAAAATCTTCTGAAATTTGCAATCGTTGCTTTCTTGGCACAAGGCTAAGGAAGTGAATTCCAAACAGCAGACACAAAGTAACTAAAAGCCTTTTCTTGTTTTCTCCAAGCTAATAATAGTTGATGATGTAACCACTAACAAATCTTAATGTAGGAAACATAAAGTTTGCTAAGGTTGACAGGGATTCAACCCATTTGACAAATATTGCAGGTGACCTGTGTTAACCCCTTTAAACACCAGTGTTAGAACAGTTTTTTATAAGTGAAAAATCATTCGTATAAGGGTGTCAGCAAGCTGGGAACCAGTGTAAGACCACCTCAGAGATGGTAGCCCGGATCTCTCAATCATGTACATGTTGCATTTTGAACACGGTTTAGTGTGTGTTTCACTTTACATGTATTGGGTGAATAATTAAGGTCTGGGCTACCACCGATGAGGTAGTCTTACACTTGTTCCCAGTATGGTGATACCTTTATACAAATGATTTTTCACATATAAAAAACTGTTTGCCAGTATCACATTTGTATATTTGCTGATCCTTTTTGTTCTTTTTGATTAGGCTTATGTCCATGAAATAATTTTTTTTAGAAAGATTTTTTTCCAATTAAAATCACTTATCTTGCCTTAGCGATCAGCTGATATAATCACTCCGACAAGGTCTGCGTTTCAAAATAGTTTTCTGCATCAGGGGTCCTTCAGAACCATGCAGTCAGCATAATCATCACACCAATCACTTATGTGTACAATTCCATGTCTCTCAAATGCCAGCATCTAGTGTCATTTTGGCTAAGGAGCAGGCTGTATGGTTTTCTTCTGCTTGGCAGCATCTTCTCTGTCTGCAGTGGGGTCAGCTAAAGAGATTCCCCTGGATGATATTGCATAAAGGAACAGAATCACACCAGCATGTAGAACCACTGGACAGCTGCAGCATCTTTGCACAATGAATGCACAATTTTAGTCTAGCTTCCTACTAGAAATTTGTCATTCTGGGGCTAACTTTCAAAGCCATTTGCGAGCATAAAACTTGGCATTATGCATGAAAATGGCTTGTTATAAAATTTCCTGAGATTTGTGTGCAGAAAAGTATGTGCATAACCAAATTTTGTGCATACTTTCATGCACAAACAAGATAAGAGTATAGTGGAGTGAAGGAGTAGCCAAGTGGTTAGAGCAGTGGGCTTTAAACCAGGGAGCCAAGCGTTCAAATCCCACAGCTGTTCCTTGTGGCCTTGGGCAATCACTTTACCCTTTGTTGCCTTAGATTCAAACTTACAGGGTCATTCATCAAAATGTGTTATGGTGTTATTGTGAATGTTAGGGCACTAACAGATGTGTTATTTTTTGCATTGCAAGATGCACATGCATATATTGAAAATGTAGTAAAAGGGGTTTATCAAAATGAGTGTTGTTTAACGTTGCATGTGATAGTGTAACACACGTTATCACACATTTTAACGCCAGAAATAACTACACCGTTTTTCCTGGCGGTAAGCTGTGCTATATGCCCGAACCAGGATTTGTGATATTTATCACAAATCCTGTTTCAGGCAAGGAGAGGGAGTGGAGTGGAATGAGAGTGAGAGAGAGAGCTTCTGGGATGGCACACATATTAGTTATCTATTTATACCTCTGTAGGAGGGTGAACTGGTAACTCAAGGTGAGGTTTTACTGGTGATCTAGGGTTTGGGGGGCAGTTTTACATGCATAGTCAGACATACGAACAGCAAAGTACATATCAGTTAAGATATGATGTGGTTTGGAATGAGGAAAGATACACAAAGATGAGATTTCTACAATGTACTCTCATCCTAGCTTGATGCAGAGTGCAGACTGCATCAAAGTAGGCAAGAGTAATTTCTGTCAGGAAATGCCAGTCTGGCCACTTTGCAAGCTGTGTTGCAGTAAAATACCTATGTGAAGTGCTAAAATAGCATGTGTTACAGTAACTCAAAAACTACCCTAACCATTCTCCCCTTTTTTTTTTTTTTATTGTGGGTGCTATTCATGTGAAAATTATAGCAAAATGATGAATCTAGGCCTTAGATTGTAAGCCCACTGGGGATAGGGAAATACCTCCATTACCTGAATGTAATCCACTTTGAAGTGCGGAAAAGCAGAATATAAACATAAAATAAATAAATAGGAATTCCGGTGGTCAGAGTTGGGGCATTGTTTGGATTTACATGTACTTATTTTAAAATGTATGCACAAGTTATACGCTGCAAAGAGTAGATGTACCCTGCAAAGAGTAGATGTAACTTTGTGTGGGTGAATTTCTACACATTATTTTGGCTCATTTTCAAAGTGAACTAGTTCAGTTTGGAAATTAGCATAACTGATCGTTTTTTTGAACTGCAGAAATTGTGCAGGTTGTTACAAAACTATTCCCCCTACTGTCCATATTCAGACACAGTCCAGATAAGTGGATAAACTTATCTGGCTTACTGTGGACGTATATTAAATAGTGCAGCCACACTATTGAACTGGCTACCTATAACCAGCTAACTTTAGGACAGCTCTTTGGCTGAACCAGACAGGCCTAGATTCATCAAACTATCGCATGTGATAGGGAGAGGGGTGTGTTTTGTGGTAATAGCTCATTTATCACAAAGTGTGCTATCATAGCACTTTGCATAGGTATTACCGCAGAGTGCAATAACTTTTTACACTTTGCGGTATGTGCCACAACTGCTGTAATTCCTATCTATAACCACTGGGGGGGGGGGGGGGGGGGGGGTGGTGGAGAAAGAGAGAGAGTGAGCGAGAGAGAGAAGCCATAATGTACTCATACTAGGTAGGTATTTATACCTCTATATGAGACCCACATAGTTCTCATAGGACAAGCAAGATGGTAGTCCTCACATATGGGTGACATCATCAGGATGGAGCCAATCACAGAACACTTTTGTCAAAGTTTCTAGAACTTTGACTGGCACCTACTGGGCATGCCCAGCATGGCACTAACCCTGCATCCAGCAGGGGTCCCCCTTCAGTCTTCTTTTTTCAGCATAGCAGTAGCCACACGGGTTAAGGAGCTCTCAATACATTCCTGACAGGAATTTTCCTCACGGAACTTCTTCAAAAATATTTCTCAAATTAATACCCCACAGGGGTCCCCCTAGCGATATATCACATCTGCGGCCGTCCGGTAAGTTTTTTTACCAAGCTCCGGTCGCTTTCCGTCGAGTTTTACCTTCGAGGCCTACCGGCCATCGACTTCACCGCAGCTAAATTTTTGTCGAGGTCATGGCATCAGGTTTCCATCGGTGCCCTGACTATACTCGCATTATGTCTATTAGACCCTCACACGGTCTGTGTCATGTGCTTAGGGCACGAGCATGATGTCCTTACTTGCACCTCATGTGCCCAAATGACACCAAAGGGTTGTAAGGCTAGAATGGAGAAGATGGAACTTTTTTTCGCTCACAAACCCTGACTCCGTCTGATTGCCTCGACTTCCTCCGAACCGACGCCATCTAAATCACACCAGTATCAAGCAGTGACTGCTGTCCGACCGGCATTGACGACTCCACGGCTATCGACCTCCTCCGTTGTCCCTTTAGACACAGACCGAGGAGATCATTGAGGAAAACACAGACATCGACACCATAAGGCTCAAGCTATCGACGCAGGAAAATCCTCGACATCGACATCAATTGAGCCACTGACGAAGAAAGCCTGCCCAGAAAAGGCCTCATCCCTTTCTGTGTCTGGGTCACCGAGGCAGTCCCCACCTACACAGGTGCTGGGAGCCGCGATTCCCCCTCCAATGGTGGTCCCTCTGGCTACGCTCTGCCTCCTACTCCGGGATCGGGGCTCCACGTTCCAGTTTCCCATGAGGAATTGGATCAGCTGATCCAAGAGGCCATCAACAGAGTGATGCAAGGCTTCAAGATACCAGTGCCAGTTCCTGAACCGGCCATCGATCCCGTAACAGTAGCCTTGGCTCCGCTACTGGCACAAATGGAAGCACTCATTGCCGCTCCTCCACCAATGGATCCGACAGAACCAGTGGTCCCGGTTCCCTCCTCCCCGATACCCTTGTCATCAACAGAGGAAGGGGAAACACCATTACTACTTCCTCCATCGGGAGTCCTGCTGCCATCTCAGCCATCGATGTTACCGATTGCATCGGTACATCCGATCCGGCCATCGATACCACTGGTGACCCCCTCGATGCCTTCGGTGCCTAAAGCAGGACCTTCTGGGATACCTTCGTTCCTCCCCTCTGAAGATCCTAGGGGAGCTGGAGATGAACCCTATAATCCATGGACTGATGATTCGTCCCAGGATTCCGAGGACCTACCATCTCCACCCTCTCCTCCTGAAGGAAGAAAATGTTCCCCTCCAGAGGACTTGTCCTTCATTAACTTTGTGAAAGAAATGACTCAGATGGTTCTTTTCCATCTTCAAACAGAAGAGGATTCTAGATACCAGATGATGGAGCTTCTACAATTTATTGATGCTCCTAAGGATGTCACATCTCTTCCTATCCATGATGTCCTCTTGGATCTTCTCAAGAGGAATTGGGAACACCCTGGTTCAGTTGACAACAGGGTTTCAGAAAACTCAATTAGACCATCACTCAGTGGTCGTTGAGTCAGCCCAAAAGAAGGCCAGATGCTCTAAACCACATTCCTCAGTTCCTCCAGGAAAAGAACAAAAATTCCTGGATGTAATAGGTGGACGTGTCTTCCACGGCTCAATGCTTATCTCCCGCATTGCCTCCTATCAACTTTACATGACCCAGTACAACAGGGTCCTCTTCAAACAAATACAAGACTTCGCTGAGTCCTTGCCTTTGCAGTTCCAGGATAAATTACATGCCCTGGCTCAAAAAGGATTGGAAGTGGGCAAACATGAAGTAAGATCAGCGTATAATGTTTTTGACACCACATCCAGAGTCTCAGCAGCAGGTATTACTGCACGCAGATGGGCCTGACTGAAGTCTTCGGACCTCAGACCTGAAGTAAAAGACAGACTGTTAGACTTGCCTTGCACGGGGGACAGTCTTTTCGGAGAAAAGATACAGGAAGAAGTGACACAACTCAAAGACCACCATGAGACTCTTCGCCAACTCTCCCTGTTACTTTCTGAATTTCCCACCAAACGGTCATTCAGAAGAGATTTCAAAAGGCCTTTCTGCCACCAAAGGAAATCATATTCTCCACTATCCAGAGGCCGCTCAACTAAGCCTTATCAAAAAGGCCAGTCAAAGCAACCTCGTCCCCAAAAATCGCAAGCAGGCACTCAACCAGGTCCAGCATCTGGTTTTTGACTCTTACCTAGAGAGCAGCAACCAGCCTCCACTATTGCACATACCAGTGGGAGGTCGACTGTGCCATTTTTCGAACATATGGCACACAATCACCTCAGACCATTGGGTATTTGCCATAGTCACTCAAGGTTATCACCTCCACTTTCTCTCCCTTCCGCCGGATTCCCCACCTCGATTGACATGGGGAACATCCGACCACTCAATGCTCTTAGATCAGGAAGTCTCTCTCCTCCTCCAGTCCAGAGCAATAGAACCGGTACCCTACTCCCAACAGGGCCTGGGTTTCTATTCCCGGTACTTTCTAATCCCCGAAAAAAGTGTGCAGTAAATTTGATCTGAGAAAGTTGAGATAAAAGGGGTTTAGGGGGTTTTAAGGTATAGATGGGGTTTGAATGTTGGTTTGTGAGATGGGGTATGAGTCAGGATGAGTGAATGTGTGGTAGTTGTTTTTAAATGTAATAATGTTTATTGAAGGTATATTTATATAGGTTATACGGGTTACAAAGTAAAAATAGTAATAATTAATGAAAAATATAGATTATTAGATGACAAATATAAAAATGTGTTATTAAGTGAGCATAAATTGAGGCCTTGTCTTTAACAAAGTTTGCATACTACTGTCCACCTGGCCAAAATGATCAGACAGTTGATGAAATGCTAAGCGAAATCAGGAAAGCTAACCAATTTGGCAGTGCAGTAATAATGGCAGATTGAGTAAATGTAAATGGGTAAATGTAACATCAGGACATGATAGAGACATAAACTTCCTGGATGGAATAAACAACTGCTTTATGGAGCAATTGGTTCAGGAACCAACAAGAAAGGGAGCTATTTTAGATTTAATTCTTAGTGGAACGCAGGCTTTGGTGTTGCGATCCCGCTCGCGACAGGGCCGCAAGCAAGCTCTTACCTTTGCGGCCCAGAGGCCGCTCTGAAGCCCGGACCTCCCAGAGCGGCAGAAGCCGCTGTGTGCTGCTCCCTCGCGGTCCGGAGACCACTCATGCCTTCCTCGGCACGGGGGGCCGTGCCGCTGTGCTCCAATGCGGCAGGAGCTGCTGTGAGCCCTCATCCTCCGCGGCCCGGAAGCCGCCATCTCTGCTGCTCCTGCGGCTGGCCGAGGCTGTGCCTGTCTGCTCTTCACCGCGGCAGGACCTGTGGACTTGCACTCCTTTAGCAGCAGGGGTTGCCATTGCTGCTGCTGTCTCCTTGCAGGCCTGGAGGCCTGCTCCTCAGTGGCAGGACGCCACCTTACTCCACCTCTCCAGTGGCAGGACACCTCTCCGTGCAGGCCCCTCCAATGTCGGGGCCTGCACGGTCCAGCTCTGGCTCCTCCTCTCTCAGCAGGGCCGCTGTCCAGAGTCCTGCTGCTTTTCCTTCCTCTTCCTTAGATGCGGTGCTGTGCCTCCTTTCATGATTTAAAGGGCCAGTGAGGGAGTGGCCCTCTGGTCCACCCTGATGATGTCACTTCTTGGAACTCCCTCCTTTGCTTACAAAAGGCTCTTCAGGTCAGTCATGCCTTGCCTTCGCAAGGAGCTTGTTCTCTTCAGTACTCCTGCTCTCCGTTCCTGCTGGCATTCCTGTTATTCATCTTGGGATCCCTTGTCATCATTGTTCCTGGTCTCTTGTCTCCGTCTTGATGTTCCGTTCTAGTCCTGATGTCTTCAGTGCCTTGATGTTCCATTCCAGCCCTGATGTCTTCAGTGTCCTGATGTTCCGTTCCAGCCCTGATGTCTTCGTCCACTGTCCAGATGTCCTCAGCTTCGCTCTGACCCGTCCCTTGTGGTCCCTGACCAGCCTGGCTTGGTTGAGTAGAGCACGTAGTAGCCCAGTGGTCCGCGACCACCCCCACTGGGGTGTGTAGGGCGCTGGTGGGTCTTTCCATCTGACGGTGCAAAAAGGAGTCTTCTCGTCTCTCATCAGACCTCTGCCTTCTTCCTGATATCCGTAAGCCTGATGTCTGTCCTTCCCTGGGCAGGCCCCGCTATTCAGTGTGGTCCGTGACCAGCCCGGCTGGGCTGTGAAGGGAGCCTGAGGGACCTTGTTTGACTTCCTCTTCCCTTCTGCTCCTGGACCTCCTGAGGGGCTATCATCCATCCATCCATCCATCGGAGGACCACTCAGAAATCACCATTGCGTTGGTGGCCTCACGGAAGTGTACAGGTCCGGTGGAGGGCCAGGTTCTCCAGTTCCCAGATAAGGATCGTCTCTCTGCAAGGGCATACACACCTTGTTCCGCACTGGGGAGCACCCCCTAGCGCTCCCTTCCATCACAGCGCAGCATTTGGTGAACGAGGGAACGTGGTGGGCCACTTGACAATAGTGATCACAACATGATCAGATTTGAACTAATAACTGGAAGGGGGACAATATGTAAATCTGCAGCTGTAACAGTAAATTTTCAAAAGGGAAACTTTGATAAAATGAGGAAAATAGAAAAAAACTGAAAGGTGCAGCTACAAAGGTTAAAAGTATATAACAGGTGTGGACATTGTTTAAAAATACAATCAAGTGTAAAAAATTGATAAGGTCGGCTAAGAGAGAATTTGAAATGAAGTTGGTTGTAGAGGCAAAAACATAATAAAAGCTTTTTTAACTATATCCGAAGCAAGAAACTTGTGAGGGAATCAGTTGGACCTTTAGATGACTGAGGAGTTAAAGGGGCTCGTAGGGAAAATAAAGCTGTTGCAGAAAGACTAAATGAATTCTTTGCTTCTGTGTTTACCAATGAGGATATTGGGAAGATACCAGATCCGTGTTATGCTCAGGCTTGTGGACCCTTGGCCGACGAGAGGATGGTATACCTTTCGGAGGGTCCGTAGGCTCTCTCGTCGGGTGGCGAGGCAGAACAGAAGGCAGGACCAGCTGACCCTTGGCACTGGAGGCTGAGGCGAACACGGAGGCGATGAAGAGACGAGATGAGGCGCTGTGTGTTCACCACTGGTGGTCTGCGGTCCCCCCGGGAGGAGCCCGTAGGGACCCGACCGCTGGGACTTAGGTGGACCTAGGGAGGTCAGGGTAACGGTGCAAGGGCCAACTGGAACTTCACTCTGGAAGCCCGCGGTCCCCCCAGGAGGAGCCCGTAGGGACCCGGGCCGCTGGGACTTAGGCGGGCTCTTGGAGACGGTAGTCTTGAAGAGGTCCTAGGTCGAGTGCCAGAGGGTCGTCGCTCACCAGTCCGAAGTCGTACGCCAGAGAATCACCACTTGCCAATCCGAAGTCAGGAACCAGAGAATCACCGTAAGCCAATCCGAAGTCAGGAACCAGCAAGACGAAGCAGGAACCAGAAGCCAAGCTCAAGGAACTCACCGAAGCAAGCAGACTGGACAAAGCTCACAGAGACGTTGCCAAGTCGAGGAATGAGCAGAGGAAGCCTCCTTAAATACTTCCTCTGCTCTGGATAATTGGAAGCAGGTGAGTATCATTGAAGGGATCAGGTCCCTTTAAATCCAGCAGGGGGGCATGGCCTCATGCCTAAAGATGGTGGCGGCCATCTTGGATTTCCGAGGAGGAGGAAAGCCAGCAGAGTGCCGCGAGGGAGGAGCAGGGATGGCTCCCCAGCGGGCGGCCAGACTGCGAACCATCCCCGGGGTGATGGCCACCGGCCCCGGGGAGCGTTTCAGGGGTTGCCGCGGCAGGTCGCCGCCACGGTGGAGGTAGGGGGCCACGCCTGTGGCCGTCCACGGGCGCGGGACACAACAATCTGGAGTTGGTTTTCAAGGGTGATGAATCAGATGAACTGAACTAAATCACTGTGACCCTGGAAGATGTAGTAGGCCAGTTTGACAAACTAAAGAGTAGTAAATAACAAGGACCGGATGGTATGCACCCCAGGGTTGTGAAGGAACTCCAAAATGAAATTTCAGATCTATTAGTTAAAATTTGTAACCTATCATTAAAATCATCCATTGTACCTGAAGACTGTAGGGTGGCCAATGTAACCCCAATATTTAAAACAGGCTCCAGGGGCAATCCGGGAAACTATAGACCACTGAGCCTGACTTCAGTGCTGGGAAAAATAGTGGAAACTATTCTAAAGGTCAAAATCACAGAGCATATAGAAAGACATGGTTTAATGGAGCACAGTGAGCATGGATTTATCCAAGGGATGTCTTGCCTCACAAATCTGCTTCATTGTTTTGAAGGGGTGAATAAACATGTGGACAAAGGTAAACTGGTAGGTGTGGTGTATTTGGATTTTCAGAAGGCATTTGACAAAGTCCCTCATGAGAGGCTTTTAAGATGGGATATGATGTGATGTCCCTTCATGGATTCCAAACTGATTAAAAGACAAGAAACAGAGAGTAGGTGTTGTGACCGTCGGTCGCAGACGGCTGCGACCATGTCTTTTCACGTCCTGCACCATCCTGCTTCCCTCTCCGGGCCTGCTCGTGGTGGGGGCTAGTTTCTTTCGCCGCATACTCCATGGTTCCTCATGGCGGTCGGGATGCCGCCGCCACCCATACCGACTCCGGGCCTTCCTAGGCTCGCGTTCACGCCACCAGGCCCTCTTTTGAAGCTGCTACGGCAGGAACCTTGGGGGCGTCCCTGATTGATGATGTCATTGGATCAGGGTTCTTAAGCTCTGCTTTCGCCCCCAGCTAGCCGACTTGGCAACGAGTTCCATCACTACTCTACAAGCTCCTGTCTCCTTGGACATGTGGTAATGCTACCGGACCCTTCTTGGACTCTGGACCCCGGCTGGTACCCACTCCTTGGGGGCCTATGGGCGCTCTCTACGGAGACCTGGTCTCCTGGCTTCCCCCACTCCTTGGGCTGGCCCTGCGCATTCCAGAAGTCCTATTCTGCTGCCTTTGGGAACGCCTTCACCTCTTGGGAGTTCTATCTCCGTGCTTCCCCGCTCCTCGGGGCAGTGCCTACATTCTACACTTGGGACTGTCAGTGCTTCCCCGCTTATCAGGGCAGTGCCAACGTTCGACACCAGAGACTGTTGTGCTTCTCTGCTCCTCGGGGCAGTACCCTTGTTCAACCACCGGTGACTGCCGATACTTCCCGCTCCTCAGGCTTGTCTACGTCATCACCTGGAGACCTGACTCGGTCTTCCCCGCTCCGCGGGATAGCCTACGTCATAACATCAGTACCTCCCTCGCTACGCAGCTCCAACCCTCAGGGTTGCCTCTACAGTATACCTTCTGTACGTCCTGTCTCATGCTTCCCTCTCCTCTGGTCTGCCTAGCACCACCCCCTTCAGAGGTCTCTGCCCAGGTACTGATCTCTAGCCTGCCTGCTTACTGTGGGGGTCCCTCCTTGCTGTGTAACTTACCCCACTCCTTGGATCCTCTCCTCAGATTCTCATCCAGAGCTCCTGCTGTACCTGACCTCGCCTCCTGATGGTGTGGACCTGTGGGGCTCCTCCCCGCAGGTGGTAAAAACTCTCACCTCAGGCCAAGGGTCCACAAACCCACAAACCATTACAGAAGGATTAAATGGTCTGTTTTCACAATGGAAAAAGGTAAGCTGCGGAGTGCCTCAGGGATCTGTGCTTGAACCGGTGCTTTTCAATATATTTATAAATGATCTGAAAAGGAATATGACCAGTGAGATAATCAAATTTGCAGATGATACAAAATTCTTCAGCGTAGTTAAATCACATGCGGATTGTGATAATTGCAGGAGGGCCTTGAGAGACTGGAAGATTGGGCCTGCAAATGGCAGATGAAATTTAATGTGCACAAGTGCGAGGTAATGCATATAAAGAAAAATAATCTATACAGTAGTTACAGGATGTTAGGTTTCATATTAGGAGCTACCACACAGGAAAAAGATCTAGGCATCATAGTGGATAATACATTGAAATTGTCAGTTCAGTGAGTCTGTGGCAGTCAAAACAGCAAACAATGTTAGGAATTATTAAGAAGGGAATGGTGAATAAAACGAGAAATGTCATAATGCCTATATATCCCTGCATGAGGAGACCACACCTTGAGTATTGTGTACAATTATGGTCGCTGTATCTCAAAAAAGATATAGTTGCACTGGAGAAGGTACAGAGAAAGTCCACCAAAATGATAAAGGGGATGGAGCACCTTCCCTTTGAGGAAAGGCTAAAGAGGTTAGAGCTGTTCAGTTTGGAGATGACTGAGGGGGGGGGGGGTGGATATGATAGAGCTCTACAAAATCATGAAAGGACTTGAATAAGTTAATTTAAATTGGTTCTTTACTCTTTCAGATAATAGAAGGACTAGGGGGCACTCCATGAAGTTAGCAAGTAGCTCATTTAAAACAAATCAAAGCAAATTATGTTTTACTCAGCACATAGTTAAGCTCTGGAATTCATTGCTGGAGGTTGTGGTTATGGCAGTTAGTGTAACTGGGTTAAAAAAGGTTTGGATAAGTTCCTAGAGGAAAAATTCATAAATTGCTATTCATTAATAAGCAATAGTAGCTTGAGATTTATTTAATATTTGGGTATTTGCCAGGTACTTGTGAATTGGATTGGTCACTGTTGGAGATAAGATACTGGGCTTCATGGACCCATGGTCTGATCCAGTATGGCATATCTTATGTTCTTAATCCTAGTCATTGGAACTCATGTATCATCAGCATGGTCATGGTTGCTTGTGGTGATCAGTAACTTTGCTTTAGTTTTTTAATTAGACATGCTTTTTCTAAACTTCTGTGTGACTACTTCTATACCCTATCACAAATTTCCCATACAGTATGAAAATCAATGCATACTTTGTTTTCAAACAGAAACTCTTTTTTTTTTTTTTTTACATTATATCTGTTTCATAAAAGCATTCAATACGTGTTATCTGTCCTAAAAGGGGTATGGTATTCCTCTCTACAGATGAATAAACAATAACAGCCCTGTCCATACTGTCAGTCTTTGTTTATTGAATGCAGCAAAAGATTTTCTCTTCTTCACTTGAATTTACCAACATCATTAATTTGGCACTGTGGACAGTGTGCTATACAGCAACTAGCAAGTAAAACTATCATTTACTGTCTGACATATGCTATAGCAATTATCTTTTTGAAATAAAAAAAAATGAAAAGAATATTACTGCAGCCATTTATGTATTTCTGTTTGTGGTGGAGGTAGGAGGAGATGGTCAGGGGAAACAGCAGAAAATCTGTCCATAGAAATTGTAGCACTGTGAAAGAATGGTTGCAACCCCTGGGTCTCCATCTTGTGTTTGTGGTTTTGCACACAAAAGGGACAGCCGTTTTCATATCTCCTTTCCTTTTGTATTTTTTCCTGAAATGAATCTATTCCCTGTCTTCACAGCATAGATCAGAAATCTTTAGTATGCATTTTTTTTCTCTTCTCTTTGAAAATGGGATGTATATTTTCATTGGGCTGGAGCACTTTGAAGATAAATAGAAGATCTGATGACTTTTCTATGCTGTAAATTAATTCAAGTTAATGTATTATGGTTTACAACCTGACGATGGGTTTAACGTTTTGTTCCTTTGTTGTTTTGATATTTTGGAAATTTTAAGATTTTGTTGTGATCTGCCTATGTTCAGGCTGTTTCTAGTAAAATATGAAAGAGAAATGACTAAATTAAATAGTCTCACATGCACTTTAGTCACATCCCATGTAAATACAGAGCAGAAAATTAAGCAAGCAGATATGGTGAAACCTGTATGCCATTTCACCTGTTGAGGTTTTGCTCAGGTTATCTTGTTGGGTGGTATTAACACCTTTTTGGGACTTCTTGTTCCTTTCATGCTACACTTTCTTTTTTCATAGTTTTCTCCTTCTGCTCTTTCACCAAATTGTATTGAACAGCTATCTAGAAATCCTATATGAAGCTAAGAAAAGCTAATGCACAGATTGTGTCTCATGCTCTGCATAGCATCTGTCTGCTATCCACATTAATCAGAATTCTATTTGTACTGCTTCTATTTGTACAGTCTTCAGTCTGTGTCTGCTAGTATCAAAACAGGAAATCACCTTTACATATATCATAACCATTAATTAAAAGAGAGTGAAAAATGTCACCAGCCTCAGCTCATATAATGTACCCTAAATAAATGTTGGAATAACAATAGTGGATGCAAGATATTATGTTATATTCTAATAAAAGCAAGATGATAGGGATAAAGGAGATATACAAGCAGATGAGGGAGAATGGGGTTTGGAGAGCAATATATGAAGAGAGTGTGATATACAGAAAAATGTACTTCTAAAGCCACAACAGATATAGCTAAATAAATATGAAAGAGGAAGATTAGAGTCTTCATAATAACTTTGCAAGGACAATAGAACATTGCTAAAAAAAAAAAAAAGGATAGGTGGTGCATATACTATATATACTTCAACTACAATGTTAATCAATAGCAATTTTTTGTTCAATTTACTGACAGACAATCCTCCAGTTCTGATTATATTTTCTTTCTGGTGACAGTACAGAATCCGTTCTCAATGTAGGGGGTCTTTTGAGTAAGCCACATTAAAATTGTCCATTATGCACAGCCATGTGGAGGGACCTAGGCTTGATTCCCAGCTCAATTCTTTCTCTCCTTGGATTAGCTAGGGCTGGGGATGTAATAGAAGCAGCATGGCCCTGGGGAGTGTGTGTGTGGGGGGGTGGAGTGGGGGAATGAAGAGACAGTCATTGTGAAATGGCAACACTTCGTGGCCTAAAAGTAACTTTGGAAGGAAAATCCCTGGTTAGTTGCCAGTAAAAGTTCATACCAATCGATTTCGGACCTGATTCCAATTGAGCTAGAGGTCAAAATGAGTAATATGAAACATTAGATTCAAAAAATCTTCTCTTTTTCTTTTTTTTACAGTTAATACTAAGTTGTTACTGCCATCTAAGGTCACCTGTTGCCAGTTTGCATTTGAATATCAGCAAGCAGGGGGCATCCTGCTCTCTTCTGCCCCAGTATCAGTTAAACACCAGTTAATGGGATAGGCAGGAAATTAACTAGGCAAGGGAGAGAGAGGAGTAGCATGGGTCCGTTGGGCCACAGGCAGGCTCTTAATCTTGAGTCAGGAAGTGGTACTTCCATCTCTCAGGGAGGACTTTTGTTTAAGTAGTAAACTATAGGGAGTTGGGTGTGGGTACTTCTACACTCAAGAGTTTTCTTCTTGGGGATGAAAGCTTGCTTGCCACTCAAGGGGAGCTTCTACTTCAATCAGGAAGTAGGGGTAGGGCGGGCTGAATAGGAGGGTTTCTTATTCAGTCAATGGGGATGGGAGAGGTCATTGCCCACAGTGGGCCTTGCATTATCTGGTGGAAGTTATTCTGCAACTTAACTACACTTCCTGTGCTATAGTTAAGTTTAACATTGGATGATGGGTTAATGCAAATTGCTTTACTTCACACAATTTGCACTAACTCATTTTAATGTTAATGGACTGCTTTCCATACCTTTTTATATGGAAACTCATTAAAATTTCTCATGCTAGTCCACATTATCTTTGAAATGGACTAATGTGCTAAAGTGCATAAAATAGCATCAGCATTAATATGCATTATAACATGATAATGCACAAGAATGTGTTAATGTGATTGGGTAAATAAATCACATAGCCTGCAAATGTCATTCCTTGAAGATTTATGGCTCTTCACCTTTATTGCAGATCACCCACAGATTCCAGAGCAATCTACAACTTTTGAATAATCTATATTTTATTTCAGTGCTTTTATAGAATGATTGCAAAAGAACATGCAAAAGGAAAAACTGAACAACAAGCTAATGGAACCAATTTTACTAGAAAGCAAGGAGAAAAACCAAACATTTTAAACTAGTAAAAATGATAAGTCACAAGTACAATTCATTTTAGATGTACTGTATGTAATTCAGTATCAAACAAGGCACAAATGGAAGAAAACAAAACATCATTGAAATAAAATATTATACACACAAATTCAAATGAGATAAGTGAGAGATACAAGATAGCAATTTACACCCTGTATTCATAAACCATAATTGTATTTTATTTGAAGACTGTAATTTCCCATTCTATTACATGAAGAGTATGCTCTAGAAGATTTCCAACCTCTTTAGAACCTATTTGCAGAATTCAATAGTAATTTAACTTAGAATATTTTAAGTCTTACATCTGTAATGGAAATGTGAATATTTACATTTTTGTACATTTGGTTTTGCTCATTGACAGAATGAGGATCCAAAACTTGCTAATTAGGGTAATCCTTTTATTTTTGCAATGGAAAAACTAACAATTGCGGTAATGTACCATTATCTCTCCTCATAGAATATTAAAGGTCCGTATTCAGCAGCATGGTGATTGGATAAATTAGCCAGATAAACCAATCTGGCTAACTTACATTGGATATTCAGCAGTGCACCTGCACCACTGAATACACAATCTCAAAGTTAGCCAGATGTGTTTATCAAGCTAACTTTAGGACTGTTTTCATGCAGGTGTAAAGTTTCCTGGCTAAAAGGGTAGAGAGTCCATCAAGCTAGGTTGAGAGAACATTGCACAAATATCATCTTTGAGTGAGTTTCCTCACTCCGAGGGTTATCAAATCTTAATAGGAGAGCATTGTTCTGTTTGTACGTCTCACTTTGAATGTCAAAGTGGCCCCTAACCTCTACACTAATACCTGAACCTCACCTCGAGTTACTAGGTGGGCCTCCCATAGAGATATAAATACCTATATAGGGTGAGGGCATTATGGCTAGTCTGTCTCTCTCTCTCTCTCTCTCCCCCCTCCTCTAATAGTAAACATGGTCCCCCCCAGTGGTTGTATGTACAAAATACCACATTCTGGCACTTATCTCAATGTGCAAAAATGTTATCACAATTTGCAGTAACTTAGGTATTTGCACAAATTGTGATAAACTGCCTTTTACCATTAAACATGCCCCTTTTTCTATCACAGGTGATATTTAGTCCATTTTGATAAATCCAGGCCTAAGTTTGGCAGATAACACTGAAAATCAGCATTTATCTGGCTAGCCAGATAAGTGATGCTTCCCTGGAACGCCCTAGCACTGAGATAGCTAGCTATCTTCATCCAGCCAAAAAAGTTATCTGGCTATCTCATCTCATCTCTGATGAGTACAGTGGGATTTTTGAATCCCACCATTTATCTGATTAACCCCTAGATTCATCAAAATGTGTTAACACATCGCTAATGCCCATGTTAAGAAAAAGGGGTGTGTTTAGAGAGATTTTAGAATTACCACACTACACGGTAACTTACCGCTTCACATCAGTAGTATTGCATGGTGCAATTAACTTAGCACACCCTGCAATAATCTCTATTTTTCACAGAGAGAGAAAGAGAGACTGAGACTATCTGCAAGTACCTCATAGTAGTAAAATATTTCTATCTCTATAGGGGGCCATCTAATAGGTTGAGGTGAGGTGTGGTGGTTTAGGATTTAGGGGCCAGTTTCACATGTAGAGTGAGATGTATGAACAGCACAGTACACCTTGGTGAAGATTTCACATCATTTGGAGTGAGGAAAATCTCACAAAGATGAAACTTCTACTATGTTCTCTCAACCTAGTGTTGCACAGGAGGTAGACCCTTGGGCCAAGGTGGGGTTGACGCTACCTGCAGGGCAAGCCCTATGGGTCCCCACCATCGGCAGGCAGAGCTGACTGACTGACGGAGGCTGGCTGGAGCTTCGCCAATACCAGCCCTCGTTCCCAGCAGGTTGAGCCTTTGGGTAACGGGGTTGACTGGGCTTAGGTGGGCCTCTGTCCGAGGTCTTCTGAGGGATGACGAGGAGGTCAGCCAGGGGCCAGCAGTGGGTTTAGGTGGTCCGATCTGGACGAGGCGGAGTCCTGGAGACCCGGGCGCCAATGGGAACAGGAAGCAGACAGAGTGTGCCCGAGTAAGAGCAGGCCGAAGCCTGAAAGGCCAAGTCCAGAATGAAGACAAGTGGAGCGCCATAGAACAGGCTGACATCAGGGCAGGTGGCAGGCAAGGAAGAGTGGCAAGGCAAGTGTGGGTCAATACCAGAAGTCAGCAGGAGAATGGTCAGGCAAGCAAAGGTCAAATCAGGAGATGGGCGGAAATGTAGTCAAGCAAAGCAGAGGTCAATTCCAGGAGACAAGCAGTAGTGTAGTCAGACGAAGCAGTGGTCAGTTCCAGGAGACAAGCAGTAGCGTAGTCAGACAAAGCAGTAGTCAAAGCCAGGAAAGTCAATCAGTAGGAACAAGCAAGTTAGACTCGGAACACAGGAGCAGGAACAGGTACCAGGATCAGGAACAAAGACGAACCAGGAACATGACGTAATCACAGGAACTAGTAACTAAGGACACGACCAACGTGGAGGCCTGTTTCTAAAGCAAGGAAGCACTGGCTTGGCCAGGCCTTATATACCAGGGCCCAGTGATGTCATCATCTGGGGCCGTGGGTAAGCTTCCTGCCGCGGCCCCTTTAATAGAATAGCTGATGCACGTGCGTGAGCCTAGGGAGGGGCACGGCGTGGCGCGAGATGGTGGCGTCTCCCCGCGGAGCAGAGACATCCACCGCGGAGCTGGGAGCAAGAGGAGCAGCCTGGGGTTGGAGGCGGTAGCCACCAGCCACAAGAGCAGCAGAACCAAGCACTGGTGCAGGCAACTGGGGGTAAGAGGGCCTGCCTCAAGCCTGCCGCAGCCGGCACACGCAACACCTAGCTTGATGTCTCAGGGTACCATCAAGCTAGGGTGAGATAACATAGTACAAAATTCCATCTTTGAGATAGAAATGGGTGCACACAGTGAGGCCCTCCCCAGAGTCTCTCTCTCTCTCTCTCTCTCAAGCCCAGAAATGGCCAAAATGCAATTCCAAAATTTATTGCGATTTGCTTTATGGCCATTTTGGGCATATTGTACAGTCTAACACCAGGAAAAAAGGTGTCATTAAAACCGTGCGATATTGCCCCTCATTTTACTAAATCCCACCCAAACTCCTCCCTGATCCTGTCCCTCCAAAAAATTTACATTCACGCCATGCGTTATTGTTTTAACGCATTTTGATGAAGGACCCTGTAAGTTAAAACTTGGACAAATGGTGCTGAATATCAGACTCTACATTTTATAAAAAATATATGTATATAAACAGGGATTTGAAAATTCTTTTGTGTCCTACTCACCAAAAGAGGAATGTATTCATCATGTATTGTACTTGCACCCCAACCCAGTCCCACTTGTAGCCATTTCATTCTCCCTCCTTTTTACCCATTTTATAGTGCATTTCTCTCATTTTACACCCTTCCCCATTCTCTGCAGTCCTCTCACACTTGTTTTCCACTGTCACCCATCCTCTGCAAGCCTCTCATTATCCTTCCTCTCCTTTCATCATTGCGCAGCCCTGTCACTCTCCTCCCTGCAGCTCTACTACTCTATATTGCATCCGCCTTTTCAGGTCTGATTTGAGGCCAAACAGAGTGCCGCTGGTGCCTTTTCTGGGTCTCATGAACATCTTCCTACTGGTCATGAAAATTCACTCACCTCAGGCAAGTGGAAAAGTGGATTTTCAAAATCCTATAGATATGTATTTGTGTGTGTGAGTGTGTATATATGTATATATATATTTCACTTTGTTTTCTAAGGCAGTTTCTTACTCCAGATACAGATTTCATGTAAAACCTCATAAATTAGTGTTCCTGCTGCTTTACTGATTTAAGACATTGTCACCAGAAGTCTTTTGCATAAATTCCCAGAAAAAAAAATCTTACCATTAACCATTTGCTTTCTGTGAGTGACCAAAAATACCTGGGATACTGAATTACTCTAGAAATAATGGGATTTTTCTATTCGGCTAACACTACCCTGTCCTGTGTTAAGTTTTGGGGTACAGAGTTACCCCAGACAGGTTTCATTCATTTCTCTAAGTTTTTTATTTATTTATTTATTTAGATTTTTTTATATACCGGCATTCATGACCAGGTCACATCATGCTGGTTTACATAGAAACAAGGGGTGCATTGAACAGTAGAACTAAACTGGTGCAAGGGGGAAGCAGTTACAAAAAACAGGGCTATAAAACTGGGAGAGGAAGAAAAGATGAACGGGGAGGAGTAAAAGAACTGTATGGGGATAAAATAAATAACTTAGTGAAACTTAGTTTCATTTCCTCATTCCAGATAGGTTACAATTTCCTCAGGTAGGTTTCCATTCCTTGCCAGAAGTCACTTTCATTTCTTTCCTGAGTGGCTGCTCATTGGTCTTCTTCCAAAATATATGTCAAATGAATGCTTGATTCATTCTAGATAAAGAAGGCAATATATCTCTCTTTTCTGCTGATGCTACTGGCTAGCCAACTGAGAGACAGTCACGATCTGGAGAACAAGACCATGAGCCTCAAATCCAAGCATGGAGCAACTTTCACAAAAAGTATTCATTTTACCCCTCATTCTCTGCTCTTATTATTATTTATTAATAAGCTACCTTTCTTGCAGTGAGTTCAAGGTGGTACTGTTTATGTGAGTGGTTCCACCTCTATCCTGACAATCCTGTGAAGTAGGCTAAGCTGCATTTTCTTAGTTTTTCAATTCAGAGTGACAGCAAAGAGTAAACACTTCACTTGTTGCAGTCATTCAGCTATTATGAGAATATGACAGATGTGAGATGCTTGATAGCTGTCATAATAAAGATGATGAAATGAGGAAGACTATGTTATAGCTGATGAAATGAGGAAGACTATGTTACAGCTGATAACTCATCCTCCTCATGCTCTGGAGAAAAGACAGGCCTAGAGTAGGTGATAGAACCATAAGGACATGGATGATCTGTACCCTGTGGCAGATAAGGAAGAAATAAGGCAGTTATTATGGTGTAACCCTGCTTGGCTCTCTATCCCATGGTGGATTCTTTTTATGGGGGGAAGCTCTCACTTTTGGCCCAACAATGGTATTTTGCTTTCAGTGCGTGTATAATGTAGTTGCATCCCATGGGGTGAGATGCTGGGACAAATCAGACAGGACCAAGCTCTAGGTTTTAAATTAAAGTTTACTGATTGGTAATCATTAAATAAAAATTCATATGTCCTTAATTCTGAAGTTGCATCTGGCTGCTGGTACATTGTATTTCTCTGAAGGTAGGTATTGTTATGCCCTTCGGTCGCAGATGGCTGCGACCGCACTTACTTACATCCTGCACCGTTCTCCAGCACTCCCTGGGTCTGCTCGCGGCACAGGCCAATCTCCATCGCCACGTTCTCCATGGCTCCTCATGGTGGCCAAGACGCCGCTGCCACCCACGTCGTCTCTGGGCCTTCCTAGCCGCGTGCGTGCACCACCGGACCCTCCTTTGAAGCCTCTTTGGCAAAACCTTGGGGGCATCCCTGTTTAATGATGTCATCAGATCAAGGTACTTAAGCCCCACCTTTGCCCTCAGCTAGCCGACTTGGCAACAAGTTCGTATGTCTCTACTAGCTCCTGCTCTGTGTTCCTGTGGCATCGCTATTGGACTACATTGGACTTTGGACTCTGTCTGGTACCTGCTCCTCGGGGGCCAGAGGGCGGTCTCTCTGGGACCTTGTCTCCTGGCCTTCCCCGCTCCTCGGGCTGGCTCTGCACTTCCTAAAGTCCTACTCTGCAAGGCTCCCTGGTCCTCGGGGCTGCCCTCTGGAACACCTTTACCACTCAGGAGTTTACTCTAGTGCTTCCCCGCTCCTCGGGGTTGTGCCTACGTGCTGTATTGGACTGTCAGCGCTTCCCTGCTCCTCAGGGCTGCTTCCTCGAACTATACAAGAGACTCTCAGCACCGTCCTGCTCCTTGGGGCAGTGCTTTCCTGCTACACTGTGACTGTCCGTGCCTCCCCGCTCCTCAGGGTCGCACTTACATGCTACTAAGACTGCCTGTACTTCCCCTCACCTTGGGGCTGTGCTTCTCTATCATACAGAGACTGTCTGTGCTCCTCGCTCCTTGGGTTTCAACATACGTCATCTTTGGAGACCTGACTCAGGCATCCCTGCTCCGCGGGTTGGCCTATGTCACTACAGCTACACCTCCCTTGCTCCACCCCTTGAGGGTGTCTCTCTGCTATACCTCCTGCACATCAGTCTCAAGCCTTCCCAATCTGCGGCCTGCCTGGCACCTTCCCCCTCTGGGGTCTCACTCCAGGTATTATCGGTATTATCTTCAGCCTGCTTGTCTACTGGGGAATTCCTCCTGACTCCTCGGGATCTCTCCACAGCCTCACCCAGAGCTCCCTGCCATGCCTGATCTCGCCTCCCAACGGTGTGGGCCTGTGGGGCTCCACCCCACAGGTGGTGACAACTCACACCTCGGGCCAAGGGTCCACATGCCCACAAACCCTAACAGGTATCCTTTCTTTCAGGCATCTGGGTAGAACTCCCATGGTGATTTTTATTGTGCAAATCTCATCCAGCAACTAACCAGGATTACTATGGAGGGGTCCCCAACTTCAAAGAAAAAAAGTCCTACCTGACTCCATATTCTTCCTTTTCACCCAGCCCATCCTGGTCCCATGAGTGGAGATTTGATTGGGGTCTCCCGATCTTGCTTTCATCTTTAACTGTGGCTACTGGGGACTTCTCTTGGGGAAAAGTCAGAAGGGCATCTGGCAATGCTAGCACTGCATCCTTGTGGGGAGGAGTGGATCAGAAAAATTTCCCCACATGTTATATGTTTACCCTTTTGCAGAGCTTTGTATCATCTACAAACCCTTTCATGTTCCTAAAATTGAGGTGATGTGTCTGATACTGCTATACTTTTATAGTTTCATAATACTGAGGTTTTCCTACTGTGCTGTCATAGGTCTGTATTGATATGTGGGTCTCTCCCTTCCTCCTCTAAGATACTTGCATGTTTGAATTAAACCACTGTTTTGGCTCTTATAACCTTTGCTAGAAGTCTTTTCCAGGTGTCCACCATCTTTTCAGTTGAATAGTATTTTCTTACATTCTTGTTCAGCTTCATGAAATGACCCCTAAATATTTGTATTTATTTCTTCTTTTCCCTTCTTCCTTCTAGAGAATAGATCTTTAGCTCTTTTAGTCTCTCTGTGTATGACTTATATTGCAAGCCAAGTACCATTTTAGGGTCCCTCCTTTGAAATGTGTCTACCTTTACAATGTCCTTTTGTAGATGTGATTTCCAGACTTGAACACAGTTCTCAAGGCGGGTTCTCATCAGAACCATATTTGTTATGTTTGGAGGCCTGCAGAACATCCCTGCAAGCCACCAAACTCATCCCAACACCTTCTTTTATTTATTTATTTATTTAATCTTTTTTATATACTGGGGTTTAGCTAGATGCCTTCACTCCGGTTTACAATTGTAACAACATAGTACATTTGAAGAAAAGCATAGAATCACAATACATTAAACTGGCAATGTCGGGGGTTATAACTGACGATCTAGTATATGACGGGATTTAACAAGGTAAAATATGGTTAAAAATAACACTAAACACAAAAAACTGGCAAATCATCAATTAGGATATAGAAGAAGGGATTACATTATGGTGTAGATCATGGTAATGGAAGTGAAAGAGTTCTGGTTAGCATTTATTCTAGGGGTATCTTGGGTGTATCGCTGTAAGGATTTGTTTAGTATGTTTAGTAGATATGTCTGAGATTCTTAAACAATCGTGAGGATATGGGAGATGAAAGGGTGATGATTGAGACGGATTGATTAGTCGATCCCGTCTTTGAAGGCTTGTCTGAATAGCCATGTATTAAGGTCTTTTTTGAAAGTTTTGATGCTATTTTGTAATCTTAGTTGTTCTGGTAGTGAGTTCCAGAGGTGGGGACCTGCGATGGAACTCACTATCAGTTCCTGAGCCAAAACCTGAGCCAAAAGCTCGCTCAGTTCTTCAAAAACAAAATCAACAAAATTACAAGTAATTTCACCAAGACCACAATCAGGGATGGACTACCAACCCCCCAAAACACAACATTTCCTAGCGTGTAGCCAGATGGACTCAGAACAAGTGGGTATAGTGTGCTCGTGCTAGCAGTTGGAGACGGATCTGACGTATCCAGTAGCAGCCAGGAGGCAGCTCTGGATACGAAACTGGTCAGCCGATGCCCCTTCTAAGACACGTCTCACTAGAATGCCGTTCAAGGGATCTCTTCTGTTTGGCAGTGACCTAGATAAACTGGCCAGCACATGGGGTGCCTCTCAAGTACCTCGACTGCCGGAAGACAGATCCAAGAGGAACCAGCACACCTTTCCGAGGCCTTCCAGAGGTAGAAGCTCCCAACGCTTCACTCTCTATAGGAGTCGCTACCAGTCACCTCGTCAGGCCAGGAACCAGTCCTTTCGGACCAAGCAGCGCAAGAGTGGAGCCGGTTCGGGTTCAGGTCCGGGCCGCACCCCACAATGAGAATCAGCCGATCCATCCGGGGGTCGAAGCCATAGGGGGCAGGTTAACCCTCTTCTACCCCAGGTGGGTCGAGATTACGTCGGACCAGTGGGTCCTCGCCATCATCAGAGAGGGGTATTATCTGGACTTCCATCACATCCCTCTGGACAGGTTCGTGGAATCTCCGTGTCCAATCCACAAGAAAGCAGCGTTGGAAGCTACCCTGGCGAGGCTCCTGTCCTTGAAAGCCATAATCCCAGTACCTGCATGGGAAATGGATTCTGGGCACTATTCCATTTATTTCATGGTACCCAAGAAAGAGGGCACTTTCCGGCCCGTATTGGACCTCAAGTCAGTCAACCGATACTTAAGGGTCCCGAGGTTTCGCATGGAAACTCTGCGCTCAGTCAGGACCGCAGAACAGCCAGGGGAATTCCTCACGACCTTAGACTTATCAGAAGCCTACCTGCATATCCCGATCCATCAGGACCATCAGCACTACCTACGCTTCAAGGTTCTGGGACAACACTTCCAATTCCGGGCTTTGCCCTTCGGGTTAGCCACGGCGCCGCGGACCTTCACCAAGGTGATCGTAGCAGTAGCAGCGGCGCTCAGACGGGAAGGAATCCTTGTCCATCCCTACCTAGACGATTGGCTGATCGGGCGAAATCACGAGAAGAGAGCCATCGGAAAAGCCTGGGATGGGTAGTCAACCTAAGCCATCGGAAAAGCCTGGGATGGGTAGTCAACCTAAGCAAGAGTTGCCTACAGCCTTCCCAATCACTGGAATACCTGGGAGTCCAGTTCGACACCCAGGCAGACAAAGTCAGCCTCACTACCAAGAGGAGGTTAAAACTCCAGACGCGTCTACGGTCCTTGATGAGAGCCAGCCGGCCCATAGCTTGGGACTATCTGCAGGTTCTCGGTCTCATGGCATCCACCCTGGAAGTGGTACCCTGGACAAGGGCCCATATGAGACCACTACAACGCTCCCTCCTCTCTCGATGGAGCCCTCGCTTCCGGAATTACTCCGTGCATCTACCTCTACCAGCCAGACTGCGGACCCAGCTACGATGGTGGTTGCAGTCCGACCACACGAGCAGGGGGTCGAAGATGTCCTCCCTCACGTGGACTCTGCTCACCACAGATGCCAGCCTGAGCGGCTGGGGAGCACACTGCGAAGAGCTTACCGCCCAGGGGGGGTGGAACATCAACCGCCTAGAGGCACGGGCAGTCCGATTAGCCTGCCTGCGATTTGCTCACAGATTGAAGAACAGAGCAGTCAGAGTGATGTCAGACAACGCCACCACGGTGGCATACATCAACCGACAGGGCGGAACCAGAAGCCAACAAGTGTCCCTAGAGATAGCCCCGCTGATGGCTTGGGCAGAGGCGAATCTCCAGGACATCTCTGCCGTCCACATTGCCGGAAGGGACAACACCGCGGCAGAATTCCTCAGCAGGGAAAGCCTAAATCCGGGAGAGTGGCAGCTGTCCCCCACAGCCTTCCAGATGATCGTGGATCGGTGGGGGATTCCGGACATGGACCTGTTAGCGGACAGGTCCAATGCTCAAGTACCCAGATACTTCAGCCGCAAGCGAGATCCGTGCTCTCACGGGATCGATGCCCTGGTTCAGCCATAGCCTCCAGGGACTCTGCTATACGCCTTTCCTCCGTGGCCCCTGCTGGGCGCCCTGCTTCACAAGATTCAGAGACACAGAGGCCTAGTTCTTCTAGTGGCACCAGACTGGCCCAGAAGACCTTGGTACGCGGACATGAGAAGACTACTGGCAGGGGAGCCCCTTCCCCTGCCTCCTCTCAGGGACCTGCTTCGTCAAGGTCCCATCCTCCACGAGGATCCGGCTCAATTCTCTCTTACGGTCTGGCCATTGAGAGGGCTAGACTGAAGAAAAGAGGTTACTCAGAGCCGGTGATAGATACACTCCTCCGAGCTCGCAAGTTTTCCACATCACTCACATATATAAGGATCTGGAGAGTATTTGAGGCCTGGTGCGACACTCATAGCACCAATCCACATGCGACCACAATCCCTATTGTTCTGGATTTCCTACAAGATGGGCTTCAGATGGGTCTCTCCCTAAGCTCCATCAAGTTTCAGGTGGCTGCGCTGTCTTGCTACGGTCCCAGGAGGGATGGCAAGACCATTGCCATGCACCCAGATGTTTCTTGCTTCCTGACAGGAGTCAAGCACATTCATCCGCCACTGAAGTGGCCAGTGCCCCTGTGGAACCTCAACATTGTTTTGGATTTCCTCGCAGGATCCACCTTCAGACCCCTTCGGGGCCTGTCTCTCCGTTCGCTAAGTTTGAAGATGGTGTTCTTGCTGGTGGTGTGTTCCGCACGCCGCATCTCAGAGCTACAAGCACTGTCCTGCCATGATCCCTTTTTGCGAATCACTCCTGAGGCTATCCATCTTCGCACGGTTCCCTCCTTTTTACCTAAAGTGGTCTCACAATTTCACCTCAACCAAACCATGTCTTTGCCAACCACGGCGGGTTTGAAGAAATCTGAAGAAGGGCGTTTGTTTCGCCATCTCGACATCGGCAGATTGCTGCCCAGATACCTGGAAATGACAGAAGCAGTTAGAAAGACGGACCATCTGTTCGTCCTTCACAGCGGGAAGAAGCAAGGGGAACCGGCCTCTCGGCCTACCATAGTCCTTTGGATCAAAGAAGTTATCAGAGCGGCCTACGTAGAGGCTGGAAAGTCACCACCTTTACAGGTCAAGGCTCATTCTACCAGAGCACAAGCAGCATCTTGGGCAGAATCGAGGATGCTGTCGCCCGCAGAAATATGTAAGGCGACGACATGGTCCTCCCTCCATACCTTTTCCAGATTTTACCGTCTGGATGTCCAGGCCAGGGAGGACACAGCATTTGCAAGGGCAGTCCTATGCGGTCCTCAGGCAGCCTCCCACCCAGTCCAGGAGTAAAGCTTTTGTACATCCCACTTATTCTGAGTCCATCTGGCTACACGCTAGGAAATGCTGAGATTACTTACCTGATAATCTCCTTTTCCTTAGTGTAGACAGATGGACTCAGCATCCCGCCCGGCTGCTGGTGTATATGGGTTTCACCAATTCATGGTAAGCCATGCCAGTTTCTTACATAAGAGCGTCCACTCTACCAGGTGTCGACGCCTTCTGGTTGGAAACGCTGGCGGTCTCCAGCTACTATCAGTCGGTCAGGGGAATCCTGTTTCACTAATTCATTGAGCGTCAGTACACATACATCCATAACAGCTTTTGCAAGGAAGATTACTGAGTTGCTTCGCTTCCTGTGGGGGTATATGTACCCTTGCTGATGTCAGATCCGTCTCCAACTGCTAGCACGAGCACACTATACCCACTTGTTCTGAGTCCATCTGTCTACACTAAGGAAAAGGAGATTATCAGGTAAGTAATCTCAGCAATCTGGTCCTCCTTCGAACCCATAACAATCATCGAAACAGAAAAACTTCTCAGAAAATTAAACCCAGCTTGTCATGAACTAGACATAATCCCAATCCAAGCCCTAAACGAAATAGCACATATTATTGCTCCTCCCATCTCAGCAATAATAAACACATCACTCGATGAAGGAAAACTCCCTGATAATCTAAAAATCGCAACAATTAAACTCATACTAAAGAAAAAGCATCTAAGTACAGATGACCTCAACAACTACCGACCAATTTCAAACTTGCCTCTCCTCGCGAAGCTGACAGAGAAAGCTGCGCTCAAACAGCTCAATGAACACCTTGAAACCAACAACATTCTACACCCCAACCAACATGGTTTCAGGAAAAATCGGAGCACTGAAACCCTCCTACTCACCTTATCCAACACAATAATAAGAGGATTTGACAATGGCCAAAAATTCATCCTTATCCTCCTGGACCTCTCCGCTGCATTTGACATGGTTGATCACAAAAACCTTATACACAGCCTAGCTAACATCGGCTTAGCAGTCAAAACCCTTAAATGGTTCACATCTTTCCTTAAAAATAGATACTTCAAAGTAATCATTAACAACAACTGCTCTGATCCCATTCCCCTTGAAACTTAGGTACCCCAAGGATCAGCACTGTCCGCCACATTATTCAATATTTATTTATTTATTTATTTATTTATTTATTTAAAGGTTTTATATACCGGAGGTTCCTGTATAATATACATATCACCCCAGTTTACAAGGAACGGTAACTATCGCTTCATTTAGCGGTTTACATTGAACATGTTAAAAACTAAGTAACAAATACTTAAACATGAAAACAGAAAACTATCGCTTCATATAGCGATTTACATTGAGAGGTTAAACAAAAGTGACAAATTAGAGTATCTTACTAAGCAGCTCATAAACATGCGAGTTAATAAATAAATAGCCTGGTAATATGTTTGTCAACATGAAAATATGTATATATGATTATATAAAGTATCCTAAAAAAAATGGTAATATGGAAGTACAATTCAAAAATTTATCTCCTTGGTGATTTATATGCTAGGGGCTGTGGAAAGTGCAAATAGACATGGTAAAGTCATTCTTCCTGCTCCTAACTCTAAGGGAATGCTTGTTTGAATAACCAAGTCTGAAAATCAGAGAAGGCTTCCACAAACCGGCAATACTCAAACACCTAAAACCCCTGCTGTTCCAACCCGAATTCAGAACAATTCTTCAATCACTCATATTCACCAGCTTTGACTACTGCAACTTGCTAATGATAGGATTAACCAAATCTACAATCCGACCACTCCAACTACTTCAGAACGCAGCAGCCAGAATACTTACTGGACACAAAAGATCCGATCACATCACCCCAATTCTAAAAGACTTACATTGGTTACCCGTGAACAGAAGAATCAAATATAAAACCCTGACAATAATACACAGTGCAATTCACAACAGTGAAAACACTGGCCTAAAAAACATATTTCAGTTACACGTAACACAACACAACACAACACTAGATCTACGAACAAATTAAAACTTGACATCCCAACAATTTCAAATGCCAAACATGTTACAGTAAGAAACAGAGCCATCTCCATCGCAGGTCACCTTCTTTTGTGGCAGATGCTTCCAATCTTCCCTTGCATGGCAGGATGCTGCCAGAGCCTCTGCCTCCAGATACCTGTCTAGACATGTTCGCGCCTGATGCTGAGATATTTAAGGGGCCCGCAGCAGGAAAATGTCACAGTACCCAAAGATGACATCATCTTCTTCAGCCCTATAAAAGGACCTAGCAGACATCCCTACCTTGCCTCAGCAACAGGTTCCCCTATCTAGTGTAGTGCATGTTGCTATTTTCCCAGCCTTGCCTTATCTCTTCAGCCTGCCCTGCCTCGCCTCGTCCAGCCTTGCCTCATCATATCCAGCTTTGTCTTGTCTGTCCTACCTGTGCCTCTGAGTCAATCCGTCTTGCCTCATCTTTGTCTTCCCTTTGGATTGATCACTTGAACTGACCCCTTGCCTTGATCCTGACCACTCTTGATTTTCATCTGCTACTGACCTTGTCTGCTTGCTGCCTGCTTCTGACCCTTGCCTGGCCTTGGATTACTATCTTCCCTGATCTCTGAGAGTCTGTCTCCTAAATCCTGCCACCCCCCAGAACTCAAAGGCTCAACATGTGGGGAAAGGTGCTGGTAAATGTGAAGCTCTAAACCAGTCTCACACCAGAAAACCTCTTGCCAGCTGTTGTTGAGGGCCTACAGGGCTCACCCCATAGGCTCTGTCAACCTCACCACAGTAGTAAGGGTCCACATCATTTACACATTTGCAGGCTGATCCAATACAGTGCGCTTGGCTAGTCATGGTTGGACATGGGTTTGGATGCACATCCACAACCCTTTATTCTATAAAGGATTAGCTTGTCCAAAACGAGTGTCCAACCCCCCATGAAACTCATAGCGCTCATCACATGCAAATGCATGTTGATGAGGCTATTAGCTATTCTCCATGTATCAAAAAAAAATGTGCCATTACCTGCACATTTTTACGCTCTGAAATTAATACCTGCCCTGAGCAGCCCAAAAAAGTATACAGAAAAGCAGATATGATAGAAGTCTACAAAATCATGAAAAGACTTGAACAAGTTAATGTAAATCGGTTATTTAGCCTTTCAGATAATAGAAGAACTGGGGGCACTCAATGAAGTTAGCAAGTAGCTCATTTAAAACAATCGAAGAAAATTGTTTTTCACTCAGTAAATAGTTAAGCTCTGGAATTCATTGCCAGAGGATGTGGTTACAGCAGTTAATGTAACTGGGTTTAAAAAAGGTTTGGATAAGTTCCTAGAGGAAATATCCATAAACTGCTATTACAGTAATTAATAAGCAATAGTAGTTTGTGATTTATCTAATGTTTGGGTACTTGCTATGTACTTATGACTTACTTATGACCTACAAAGAGACAGAGACAAGATTGAAGCGGTACAGAGAAGGGCGACCAGAAAGGTGGAGGGTCTTCATCGGATGTCATACGAGGAGAGATTGAAGAATCTAAATATGTACACCCTGGAGGAAAGGAGGAGCAGGGGTGATATGATTCAGACTTTCAGATACTTGAAAAACTTTAACGATCCAACGACAACAACAAACCTTTTCCGTCAGAAAAAAATCAGCAGAACCAGAGGTCACGAGCTGAGGCTCCAGGGAGGAAGACTAAGAACCAATGTCAGGAAGTATTTCTTCACGGAGAGAGTGGTGGATGCCTGGAATGCCCTTCCGGAGGAAATGGTGAAGTCCAAAACTGTGAAGGACTTCAAAGGGGCGTGGGATAAACACTGTGGATCCATCAAGTCTAGAGGAAGTGTATAAAGAGGAGGCAGCAAAACACTGCACGGAGCGGTAGTAGCCACAGAGGCATTCACAGAGCGGGATGCCAGTGGTTGGTGTTCCACCTTCATGGAGCGGAAGGATGGAGGGCTGCCATCTCCAAAAAAAAAACAGGGGTGGGTAAGAGTGTGTAAAATTAACGGTGAGGTCATAGGCTATAGGTATTGCCAATTATTAGGCTTGTTCAATATTTGTTGATAGTTAATGTGGCTCTCACGGAAATGGGGCTACTACCTGGAGATAATACCCTTGTTCAGTGTACATACACAAGGTTGATGAGACTCCATCATAGCTCTGGGCTTCAATGGCAAGAGGTAATGTGGAAGATAAATTAAAAAAAAAAAATTATATTCACAGGGAAGCGAGGTGTAGCTGGGCTGATACTTTACTTTCAATGCATGAACAGTGTAGCTCTCTGCTTCGGCGAGGGAGAGAGTCTGATACTTCTCTTTCAACGCATGGCTCTCTGCTTCAACGGCAGTGGGAGTGTGGAAGGGAGGATCTGAGTGTGGACGGCAACCAAAGGAGTCTGGATCGTATAGTCTGGGTGGACAGGGGCAGGGGTGTGGCCTGCTTGTTGCAAAGGTTGCTACCCCTAATTGAGCTGGATGTTCACTTGGATGCAGATCCGGCGATGCTCTCTACATTGGTGGTTGGGTGGAGGGGAAATAGGGCTGGAGGGTACTGGAAGCCAAGAGTAACAGATGGGAGAGAGAAAAAGGAAAAAAAAAGGATAAAGTGCGTAGCTTGCTGGGCAGACTTGATGGGCCGTTTGGTCTTCTTCTGCCGTCATTTCTATGTTTCTATGATTGGGCACTGTTAGAAACAGGATACTGGGGCTTGATGGACCCTTGGTCTGACCATTGTGGCGATATTAAGTCGGAGAAACAAAATGGATAGAATGTTAAATTTTTTTTTTTTTTTAAAGTGTGCTGGTGGTCAAATTAGGAAAAAGGGACGCTCAATCAATGAGCAACTATTTTCCTAACCTGTGGCTGTGCACGGATTGGGAAAAGAATTCCTGTAAAATTGCGCATCCGTTTTCCTAACCTGCTGACAGTCAACCTCTTCTGGGTGCATGCTGCCGAGGAGGTGCTAGGGGCACAAATTTGTCCCTAGCACCCCCTTGGCAGCATGATCATGCACCCAGGAGAGGTGGTTGGGCACACATTAGGAAAATGGGCTTCAACATTGTGCCCATTTTCCATGTTACTTTATTGGATCAGCCTGTTTGAGAGGTAATATTACTTCTCACTTTCTACGAGTGATACCTATATTTATGTACCAATTATTGAATGCAAATCTGTGAATAGCCACAACTGAACTGGGTCGAAAAGAAACAAATTGGGTGAATATGGAAATTAGAGCTGATTTGTAAATTGTTTATCCAATTTATATGAGCTGAGTTGCAATTCACTCCAATTTTTCTGAATCAATCTATGTCCTTTCCATGTTCAGCATATTTATATATTTAAAAAAATCTACATTTCTATTTCACTTATCCACAATACTTTGCTACATTTTCTTGAAGGCATGAATAAACATGTGGATAAAGGTGAACCAGTTGGTATAGTATATCTGGATTTTCAGAAAGAGCTTGACAAAGTACCTCATGAGAGACTCTTGAGGAAATTAAAAAGACATGGGATAGGAGGCAAAGTTCTATTTTGGATTGAGAACTGGTTAAAAGCTTGAAAACAGAGAGTAGGGCTAAACGACGGTCAGTTTTATCAATTGAAGAAGGGTGAGTAGTGCAGTGCCCTAGGGATCTGTAGTAGGACCTCTGCTTTTTGACACATTTATAAATGACTTAGAGATGGGAACAATGAGTGAGGTGATCAAATTTTCAGATGATACAAAATTATTCAAAGTTGCTAAATCACAAGAGGATTGTGAGAAATTGAAAGAGGACCTTGCAAGACCAGGAAACTGGGTAGCCAATTGGCAGATGATATTTTATGGGCAACCCAAATTATAGCTATACAATGCAAGGTTCTACTTTGTGAGTCACCATCCAAAAAAAAAAAAAAAATCTAAGCATCATCATGAATAGTTTCTTGAAATCCTCTGTCCAGCGGCGGCCAAGAAAGCAAATAGAATACTAGGACTTATTAGGAAAAGAATGGAGAACAGAACAAAGAATATCATATTGCCTCTGAATCACTCCATGGTGCGACCACTCCTTGAATATTGTGTGCAGTTCTGGCTGCCACATCTCAAAAAAGATATAGCGAAATTAGAAAAGGTACAGAGATGGGTGACCAGAATGAGGAAGGGCTTAAGAGGTTAGTGCTCTTCAGCTTGGTGAAATGAAGGCTGAGGGGAGAAATGATAGAGGTCTATAAATAATGAGTGGAATGGGTAAATGTGAATTGATTGTTTATGTTTTCAAAAAATAGCAAACAGGGTTCAATCAATAAATTTCCTAGATAATACATTTAAGACAAATAGGAGCAAATATATTTTTACTCAATGCATAATTAAACTCTGAAATTTGACGATGGAGGATGTGGTGAAAGATGTTTGTGTAGCTGGGATTATAAAAGGTTTGGAGAAATTACTAGAAGAAAAGTCCATAAACCATTATTAAAGTGGACTTGGGGAAATCTATCAGTCTTTTGGGATCCTGACAGATATTTGTGACCTGGATAGGCCACTGTTGGAATCAGGATACTGGGCTTGATGGCCCTATGGACTGACCCAGTATGGCAGATCTTATGTTCTTATGAGATCCTACATTAATTATTTTATCTGCCTTTAGGGCCACTATTTTCAAATAGCCCATTTCCATGACAAAGTATAATTTAACCTGTGGAAATGGCTTTGGAAATTACCCTCAAATTGTATATAGAGGGATTTAATATGTTCATAGCCTTCACTGTCTCTCTGGATGTGTCAGATACATAAACTTGTAGGAAAACATTTCTCATTGAAATGTGCCTGCACAGTTTCAATTCACTGTGTAGTTTACTAGACTGGGGTTGTACAATTTAAACCCAGAAGTTGGAGTGTGTATTATGTATACGATGGGCTAAACATTTTTTAGAACACTGAAGTGTTTATACAGAGCAGGTATAACAACACTGTTTTAATCTAGAAATGGTCCTGCAATGATATCATATATACAATGCTGCATAAAATAGATAATGCACAGGTGTTCTGAGGGAATACTAGAATTGGAAGGAATGTATAGGAAGGACTCAACTCATTTCCTAGTCTTTCTACTACACTACACATATTTTGAAGTGCCTTCAGGAGGATGTTTTCTGAATATACCTTTTAAAGATTAACTATGCATAACTACATGCATATGTAGTAAATGTGCTTGAAGCAATCTTCTATTTAATGCTGTAATGGCATGCAGAAAATCAAGGCATCCATTAAAATCATTACAAGCAATTATGCTTGTTTTTTTTAAAGGATAATGTCATGGAATTTAGTTGAATGTTATACTGTAGTCTTCAAAAATATTTTTATTAATGTTAACATTACTGAAATCACTGATAGCTTTATTGCTAGAGATTTTTATCATCATGTCAAACAGCAGTCATATTGCCTTTTGATGAGCTTGCCATAAAGATATAGTAAAGATCTGTTGAAAAATAATGTAAAATGCTCAGTGGTATCATGTGTGGACTCAGATGACTCGTGATCACTTATCTTATGTAATATTTACATCTGTTTCATCTTTATGAATGTCTGCTTGCAGAAAATGTTTTGACCGATTTATTTAAGAATGCTGTATGCATACTAATACAGACACAGTACAACTATTATGTCTCAATTAGGATCCAATTGTATATTAACCTCAACTAGATTGGTTTACTAGTTAGTATCCTGACAAGGTTTTAATTCTTTAATTTCCCATGCAAATGAGAAAATAGAATGCCGATAAAAATTTCTTTGAAGCAATGTTACATAGTACAAACAGGGCTCAGAGGTTGTATATTATTCCTGTTTGAGGATAGCTGAATTACTTTGAAACCTAATAGACTAAAATTCAGGGTGCATTCTTTCCTGCAAACCAGTTTCTGTTCAAAAAATGTATTAAATGGCTTTACTCAATGTGTTATGTCTGTTTTATTTACCATTATTTTATATTTTTCTACACTGTTTGAAAGCTTAGTATAGGGATTCTATTACAACCTAAAATGCAAATCATATAGCCTTGAAGTAAAATCATGTAGTCTATGATGTAGGAAAGTTACATAGTTGGCTTTATTCCAGATGGGTAGACTACTAACAAACTCCAGTCATTTATGCAATACACTTTTCACATAAATCACAGTAGTATATGCTTGTTTTTTTCTAGGATCCCTCTTTTTTTTAATAGCTGTGTTGATGTATTGAAATACATAGAAATCAAGGTCAGCAAACAAATTACAGATGATACTTTTGAATTGACTAAATACATTTGTGATTAATTCTTGAGAGCTATATTCATTTCAGGTTAATTTACTTGAATATTCAGGCAACATCATCTTTAGGTCTTTTTGCTTTGACTGAATGCTGAAAGTATAAATAACTATTGAAAGCTTGTTGCATTTATTTTAGTTTATTCTAATTAATTGATATTACCTGCAATAACTTGTCTGAGCTTTATTTCTACATTTAATTTTAGAGGGATCAAAATATGTCTCTTTGTTTTCCATAGGTTCAAGAAGGGAAAAAAATATATTTTAAAAATTAAGGTCCAGGCTGGAGCAGTGGCTCAGTGGCAATGCTGAACAATGCCATGCAGAGTTTCCCAGGTTTCTTTCCTGGATCAGGCCTTCCGCACTATCAGTCGTGGGGCTAGGAATGCTGAGTCTATCACAGATTTCAAACATTTGTCCATGTATCTTTTATACATGCACAGTACCTGAATGTAATTCACTTTGAAATGCTGAATAGCGTGATATAAAACAAACAAATAAATAAAAATGCACATGTTGGGAGGGGGTAATCAAACACATGCATAAGTTACAAAATTTTCAATATTACCCCATCAAAATTACCTGCACACGTTTACACTTGCTAATTTGTCTGCAGGATTTTTCCAAGAAAATTTACATACATAATTTTGCACTTACACACGTCCCGGGGCTTTGCGCGCGCTGGCGGCCTATGCAACATAGGCCGCCAGCGCGCAGGGCTTTTAAAATCTGCCCCTAAGGGAATAACCACTCCCAAAAAAGGGGGGTTATACTAGTCTTCTGGCTCCTTCTCCACTTCCGGTTTCCTGTTTCTGCCTGTTAAGTCTTGATGGCCATCTGCACCCAAGGGCCCAATCTACAGGGAACGGTGGATGCTGCAAGTAGAAGACATCAGTTCTGGACCACCTATCCTCTCTAATATATGCCCCTGCCCAGGTGTAGCATATCCTTTCCATCCCAAGTGGAGTGGGCCATGACAGCAACCTAAAAATAATTTTTTGTCTCTTTTGTCCATACTTGTTCATAAATAAGTTTATATTTAAAAAATATAGTTCATTCTCCCTTAGAAGTTTGTACACATTTCTTATTTTTTTTAGTGTTACATTTTTGTTTTTCTGTAATTTGGGTTTAACAAATTGCTCTGCTCTTGTGTACAAGGACAGAGCATTTTGTACTAATATTGTGATATCGCTATGTAGGAAATATATTATTATATTAAAGTATCATATATATCATTATCTAGAGCAAAACATGTGTCCTTAATAATATACATTATTGCTATAGAAAGATCTACTTATAATGGGACAATATTTTAACGTAAGTCAGTATCAACACATAAGCTGTCTTGCAGCATTAGTGGCCAGAACTTTATGTAACTCCTAATGACTGCTCTGTAAGAGTGTCTCTCCAGCTTTCTAGTTCTTCTATGTAATATATCAATGGCTACTTAATATCCAGGTCATACTCCTTCACACCAGGATAGTGAGGTCTGCTAATATTCTGACCATCTGCGCTTCGTCGGTCTGTGTAACTCTCTATAATCATTTCCATGGTGATGCTATTCTGGCATTGACACAAGTCATTCTCACTGTCTACGCTTATTGCAAGACATGATATGAAAATCAATGTGAAAAGTAATGTCGACTGGAGAAGCACAGAAGACCAAGGGTGACTAAATCATTTCAGATGTTCATAGTGCTTATAGTATTGTTAGGGAGGTAAACCATAATTTTGAAAGCTGGTTTGATAGTGGTATGTCGTTGTCATTAATATTGATGCTTGCTCAAGTATAGAGATGATACAGTGGCATTATGGACAAAAATACTAGGGTAGATATTCCAAACCTAGCCAGTTATCTAAGTTAGTCAAATAGACATGGCTGTGCTGCGGAATATCCCCATAGCAAGCACTACTTTGAAGGATAACTTACCTGGATATGTTATCTTCCTAAGGCTGAATATTGCTACTTAGCCAGATAATTTATCCAGTTAAGTAGCTCTTCACAGATCTGCCCACTGCTCACCCACAACTTATCAAGCTATTCCAAAAGCCAGGTAATTGATTTATCCAGCTATATAATGGCTGCTGAACATAACCGGATATCCAGCTGCTAGTACATAGCCAGATAAGTCCCACTTATATGGCTGTCTAGCATTTGAATTTCGATCTCACTGATCATTAGTTTTGTTGATTTTATCAATATTGTATTACTACAGCAATCAATATGGTCTAAACAAAATAGAAAAATTCTTGGAAATTCAAAATGAAACTTTTTCCAGAGGAATATTGTGGTTCTGATTTAAGTCCACAAAAATTGGGAAATGCAGACTTACCACTTTCCTTACAACCATAGGGGTAGATCTTTAAAAAATACGCGATCGCGTACTTTTGTTCGCACACCAGGCGCGAACAAAAGTACGCTGGATTTTATAAGATACGCGCGTAACCGCATGTATCTTATAAAATCCAGGGTCGGCGCGTGCAAGGGGGTGCACATTTGTGCAACCTGCGTGCGCCGAGCCCAGCACGCGCTGCCTGTTCCCTCCGAGGCCGCTCCGATTTCGGAGCGGCCTCGGAGGGTACTTTCCTTCGCCCTACCCCACCTTCCCCTCCCTTCCCCTCCCTAACCCACCCCCCCGGCCCTATCTAAACCCCCCCCTACCTTTGTCGGCAAAGTTACGCCTGCTTTCAGCAGGCGTAACTTTGCGTGCGCCGGTCGGCAGCCCCGCTCCGTCCTCCGGTCCTGGGGGCTGGTCTGGAGGCCTCAACCACACCCCCGGGCCGGCGGCACACCCCCGGGCCCACCCACGAAACGCCACGGCACGCCCCCGAAACGCCGCGTCGTTTCGGGAACACCCCGGACACGCCCTCTCCCGCCCCTTTTCGAAAGCCCCGGGACTTACGCGCGTCCCGGTGCTTTACGCACGCCGGCGGCCTATGCAAAATAGGCGCGCCAGCGCGCAAGGCTTTTAAAATCCGCCCCATAGTGTAACTTCTTGCATTGTCATTATATTTTTCAAATACTTTTCTATGACATCAACGTCAAATTAAGAGAAATAAAAGTTATTAACATCGGGTTAAACTCAAATGAGGAGGCAGGAGTTCCTGATTTTTCAGCAAGAGGTTTTGGCTATGGAAGCTTCTTTTTGCCTAATTCCCTTGCTATATGTAGTGTATGATTGGAAGTCCTTTCTGTTCTTCAACTCATTTCAACTGTTAATTTTTAAATGACATTATTGATAGCTATTAAAAGCTATCTCTACTGACATTGTTTTAGGGGATGTATAATCTAGTTTCATACACTCAATAACATTTGGTATTTTTTGATTTTTAAAATCTTTATTCGGGCTGTGGGGTTGATTAGTTGGATAGGTTAGATTACTCCTATTTTTGCTATTTTGTTTAATTTTGCATTGTTTCTTTAATTTGTGAATCATCCCTCTTGGTGGTCTTACTATTAAAGGGATAATTCATTATTCAATTTGTTTTTCTTTTTTCATTTTTATATATTGATTTGTATGCTATTTATTGTCATCTATTATAAAAATGTCAATGTAAATATGTTAAAAAGGAGCAATACAATTAGAATATTTTACATATAAATATATAATACAATAGAAGTCTGAGTACTCTGATAAGACTGTGATAGATAAGCAGCCTTTGCAACCATAGCCTACCCTTTTCTGATACCCTATGGACTTAAGTTTAAACAGATTGAAGCCTGTGAAGAGCCTTTTGTTCTGATAAGTATTTATTTGAATATATCCCCTGAGGCAGGCACCACCAAAATACTCTTTCATGTCAGGGATTCAATGATAGCATATGATTGATGCATTTTGCTATTTGTTTCTGTTTATGATTTTGCTCTATATTTGAAGAATATCCTTAAAACAACAAACTGTAAATGATAGCAGTCTACCCTTTTCGGATACTCCTTGGTCTCAAGCTTAAATAGATTGAGGCTTTATTTGTTAAACTAGTTTAATACATTTTAATTGCCCTTTCGTTCTGTTGATGTTTACCTTGAGATTTGTTTTTTGGGTTTTTTTTTTTTGCTCCTTTTTGTTTTTGTTCTTAAGAAATTAATTTATTCAGGTGATAGCAAGTGCATGCATTTTGGAAAAGCATACGTGAAGTGTGATGTGTGAGTATATGCAATGTATAATATAATGTAGTTACTATATAAATGATACTTAAGTAGTCGAAAAATTGAAACATATGATAGAGAAACCTGGTCAATATAAAGAGGTCTATGCAATAGTTTGCACACATTTTTTTTTACATGGGTTTGCAAAACCTACTTAGTTAACTGACTAAAATCCTTTTCAAAATTGCCCTCCATTTGAAATTGTATAAATTTTCAAGTGATAAAATTAATTGTACATGTGGTAAGTGCTGTGCTAGGGACCAGAATCTATAACAGAAATTTGAACAAAATTAGATGAATGGTTCAAAAGTTATTAGAAGTAGTAGGTACATCTACAGGTAGGAACAGAGTAATCCACAGATGTGATGATTTAACAAAGCCAGTTTTTCCACAGGAAGCTAGTCTAAAAATGATCAATAATCTAACAGTGAAGCTGATTTACTAAGCAGTGCTGAAATTCACCCAGAAGTCAGGATGTTACATGTGTAAGTTTTTGACTGGGACTCAGATGCAGATGAGCCTGGTTAAAAGTTATGGGCCGGATTTTCAAAAGGTTACATGAGTCAGGCCCATTTTCAAAAGGCCCGGTGACGCACGTAAAGCCCCCGGATGGGTGTAAGGCAGGTGCAAAAGGTAAAACAAAAATGTTGGGCACGGATAGAGTAGGGCTAGAGTGGGAAAGGTTAGGGGAAGGGCTGGGAAGGTCAGGTTAGGGGGAAGGGAACGAAGGAAGGCAGCGCGGCTCGGTGCATGCAAGGTGCACAATTGTGTACCCCCTTGCACGCGCCAACCCTTGATTTTATAACTTGAGCGCACCTGCGTGCCCAAGTTATAAAATTGGGTGTACATGTGCGCGCGCCAGGTAGCGCACGCACCTTTTTAAAATCTACCCCTGTATGTGTAAGTTTCCTTCAGGCGACTTTTCAAAAATTTTAACCACCTCAGTGAGAGGTAGCTTATCCTTTTTGTGAAAACTATCTTATGAAGGCATTTTTGTGCATATTTTGTGCTGTGACCATAGTTAATAAGATGTACATGATTTTGCATCACAGCACCTCATTAACTGAATTTGCATATTATTTTGCAAGTGTAATCTTACGCACATATATTTACTGGGGTCCATATTCAAAAGCCATTTAGATGGATAACCTAAATGGCATATCTGACTAATATTCACCCTTTATCAGGCTAAATTCTAGCCAGGTAACTAGTAGCGCCTTGTAGAAGAAGAAAAAAATGTCACAGGCCTCCTGGAATGAGTTTCCTCACTCCAAATCACGTCAAATCTCCACAAAGGTCTACTGTGCTGTTCATACATCTCACTCTGCATGTAAAACTGGCCCCAGAACCCTAGACCACCAGCAAAACCTCACCTCGAGTTACTAGCTGGCCCTCCTATAGCAGTATAAATAGTTGACTACTATGTGTGCCACCCTAGAGGCTCTCTCTCTCCCCAAAAATGCCCGAAACAGAATTTGCGATATTTATCGCAAAGGGCAATTCGGCATTTCTCACAGCATAATGACAGGAAAAAAGGTGTAGTTATTTTCGGCATTAAACATGTGCGATAATGCCCCTCATTTTCATTGATCCCTCCCAAACCCCTCTCCAATCCTGCCCTTTTGCATAAATTTGTAAAATTTGCATTCATGCCACATAATGTGATATTTATTGCATGCATTACGGCATTATTGCATGACTCTGTTAGCCGGATAAATCTGACATTCAACCAAGGGGGTTATTTTGTAAGGCTTATCACATGCGAAAAGTCCCTTTTCGCATGTGATAGCAAGTGGGGGGCAGAGTCGGGGTGGCAAGGAGGTGGACTCAGTGCTTTCTTCGCTGGCAGCGATAAGGTAAGCCACATTATCGCCGCCAGTAGCACACCCAATAGCACCACCTTTCACGGTGGTGCTATTGGGTGCGAAAGCCGGCAGCGATAACACCACAGTGATGCAATGGCTGCCAGCTTTCACTGGCCCGCCTCCCGTTACCACTGGAATCACCATTCCATGTGAGAATGGTGAATCCAGGCCTAAGTTAGCTAGATAATGAAACCTCTTCCCGGAACGCCCCCAGAATGCTCCTTTTGTATATATGACTAAATTATAGGCAAATAACAATTTACTCAGTTATAATTTAGCTGGATAACTGGCTGAAATTGCCATATTAGCCATTTAAACAGATAACTTTTATCCATCTAAATACTATTATGGATAGTTAAATAATATTACAGATAATTATAATACGGATGACGGTAAACTCTTTTACTATTTAAAATGTTGGATATTTAATGTTAGCTATTTACTATGCTTCGATTTATTAAGTTTGGCTATAAACAACGTGCTTCCGTTATTATAACCTGACCATATCTATTACCTTACCTGTTATACTGTTTAACTAGTTGTTACTTCACTTGTAATATGTTGTTCTACCTGTAAACCGGAGTGAAGGCCTCTAGCTAAACTTCGGTATATAAAAGCGTATAAATAAAATAAATAAATAAATGGCTTTTGAATATCTACCTCAAACCCCCCCTCCCAAAAAAAAAATGGTGCAAATTTACATATTTATTGAATACATCCAACAACTTGCCAGGTTCTTGTGGCCTGGTTTGGCCTCTGTTGGAAACAGGATGCTGGGCTTGATGGACCCTTAGTCTGACCCAGCATGGCAATTTCTTATGTTCTTATGTTCTTATCAAAAACTTTTTTATAAAGGATTGCATGTCATGTCCCTATCCTTTATAAAAAAAATGTTGATGTTGTTGGATATATTCAATAAATATGTAAATTTGGCACCATTTTTTTTCTATGGAGTAATGGTGCAGTAGTGCTACCTTCTTCTTATATTACTGTGTTGGTTTCCTTTTTTGAATATCTACACCATGTAAATATTGTGGTTTGTCATATGTTAAACCCTTAAACACTAATGTTAACAATTTAAAAGTAACTCTGAAGTTCTCTGGCAACCAGTGCAACTATCTTAAGATTGTGAGAAGGCTCAGGGAAGAATGAGCCGAGCAGCTGATTTGTAGCAGCTGTAATACTATAAGCTGCCCCTTTGGAAGACCCTTATTAAATGAATTACAATAGTCAAGAGTTGTCATTATGAAAGCGTGTGTCACTATCCTGAAATATGAGAACTTTAAAATATACTTCAAACATATGACTAGCCACAATTTGAAAAATGCCAATTTTAAAACTAAAACCTCCTACTCTGAGGTTTTAAGGAGAGTTTGGAATCCAGAAGCACTCCAAAATTCTGAACTTTTATAACAAATCTTATTGTAATCCCACCAATAGTCAAGGCTGGTGGTACTAAAGGTACAGAAGAGCAACCAATTAACAAAGCCTCAGATTTGGAAACATTCAAAAACAGGCGATTTTGGCTTAACCAAGCATTAATGGCCTGTAAACATTTTTACCAATTATCAATAGACAAGACCGTGTTCTTGAACACTGGACAAATTAGCTGTATATCATCAGCATAAAATTTTAAATCAATCATCAAGTTGCAATGATTTCAGAAGAAGGTGGCATTTAAATATTGAATAATACAGAGCCCTGCAGGACCATAATCTCATTATCTTCCTAGGAAGAAGACTGTGAATCTATACATACTTCTTGATTATAACTGGTCAAGAACACTTAAAACCGTGCTAAGACTGCCACCCAAGCTAAATGAAGCTAGTCTCTCCAATAAGATCATATGAAGAAAGATTACTAGTGGAGTGCCCCAGACATCTGTACTGGGACTGCTGCTTTTTAACACATTTTATAAATGACTAGAGATGGGAACAGTGAGTGAGGTGATCAGATTTGCTGATGATACAAAATTATGAATTTTTTTTAAAATCACGAGCATTGTGCGAAATTACAAAGGACCTTGCAAGATTGGGAGACTAGGCATCCAAATGGGAGATGACATTTATTGTGAACAAGTGCAAAGTGATACATGTATTAAAGAACAATGCAAATTATAGTTACACAATGCAAGGTTCCATTTTAGGAGTCACCACCCAGGAAAAAGATCTAAGCATCATCATGAATAATTTATGTTGAAATTCTCTATTGAGTTGCAGCAATGGCCAGGAAAGCAAACTGAATGCCAGTAATTATTAGGAAAGGAATTAAGAATAAACAGAGAATATCATAATGCCTCTGGTGAGATTGCACCTTGAAATTGTGGACCTGCTATTGGAAACTTGTAAACTATCAGTAAAATCATCTATGGTACCTGAAGACTGGAGAGTTGCCAATGTAATACCAGTTTTTAAAAAGCGATCAAGGGATGATTCAGGAAACTACAGACAAGTGAGCTGGACATCTGACCCAGGCAAAATGGAAGAAGCTATCATAAAAAAAATAAAATTGCTGAACATATCAGTAAGTATAGTTGAATGGGACAAAGCCAACATGTATTTAGGCAAGGGAAGTCTTGCCTCACAAATTTGCTACATTTTTTTGAGGGAATAAATAAAAATGTAGATAAAGGCAAGCCATTTGATATAGTGTATCTGGATTTCCAGAAAGTATTTGACAAAGTCCCTCATGAAAGACTTCTTAAGAAATTACAAAGTCATGGGATAGGGGGCAGTGTCCTATTGTGGATTGCCAACTGGTTAAAAGATATAAAATAGAGAGTAGGGGTAAATGATAAATTTTGCCCATGGAGAAAGGTGAATAATGGAGTGCCCCAGGACCACTGCTTTTTAATATATTTATAAATGACCTGGAAATGGGAACAACAAGGGCCAGATTTTAAAAAGGTTACGTGTGCCGGGCCTATTTTAAAAAGGCCCGGCTACACGCATAAAGCCCCGGGACACATGTAAGTGCCAGCGCTTTACAAAAGTGGCGGTCCAGGAGTAGGGTCAGAGGCCTCCGACAGAGCAGCCATTGCCGCTGTGTTGGAGGATTGTGTGGTGGCAAGGTAAAATAAAACTTTTGGGGGGTTAGAGTAGGGCTAGGGGGGGAAGGGAACAGGGGAAGGCAGCATGGCTCAGCGTGCACAATTGTGCACCCCCTTGCGCGCGCCGACCCCCGATTTTATAAAATGTGCCCGCCTGCGCACACATGTTATAAAATTGGGCATACGAGTGTGCGCACCAGGTAGCGCGCACATGTAGGCCACATGTGCTTCTTTTAAAATCTACCCCCAAGTGAGGTGATCAGATTTGCCAATGACACAAAATTATTCAGCATTGTTAAATCACAAGAAGATTGTGAGAAGTTGAGGACATTGCAAAACTGGGAGACTGGGCATGCAAATGGCAAATTAAATTTAATGTGGACAAATGCAAAATGATGCATTTAGGGAAGAGTAACCCAAATTATAGCTACATAATGCAAGGTTCCATATTAGGAATCACTGCTCAGAAAAAGCATCTGGTTTCTTCATTGAACATACATTGAAATCTTCTGCTCAGTGTACAGCAGCAGCCAAGAAAGCAAGTAGAATGCTAAAGATTATTAAGAAAGGAATGGTGAATAAAACAGAGACTATCATAATGCTCTGTGGTGCTACCTCATCTTGAATATTGTGTGGAGTTCTTGTCAGCACATTTCAAAAAAGATATAGCAAAATTAAAAATGGTACAGAGAAGGACAACCAAAATGGTAAAGGGGATGGAGCAATTCTCCTACGAAGAAAGGCTAAAGATGTTAGGATTCTTCTGCTTGGAGAAGAGATGGCTGAGGGGAGATATAATAGAGGTCTATAAAATGAGTGGAATGGAATGACTAAACATTAATCAGTTGTTTACTCTTTTGAAAAGTACAAAGACCAGGGGACACGCAATAAAGTCACCAGGTAATACATTTAAAACTAAGAAGAGAAAATATTTTTTTTTTACTCAGCATACAATTAAGCTCTAGAATTTGTTGCCAGAGGATATGGTGAAAGCTATTAGTGTAGCTGTGTTTAAAAAAGGTTTGGACAAATTTCCGGAGGAAAAGTTAATTAACTATTATTAAGGTAGAGTTGCAGGAATCCACTGCTTATCTTGGGATAAGCAGCTTAGAATATATTTATCCCTTGGGGTCCTGCCAGGTACTTGTGACCTGGTTTGGCCACTGTTGGAAAGAGGATACTGGGCTTGATGAACCTCTGGTTTGACCCAGAATGGCAAGTCTATGTTCTTATGTTTATGTAATGTGTACCGTTCTGGTCACTGCATCTCAAAAAAGACATAGCAGAATTAGAAAAGGGACAGAGAAGAGTGACCAAAATGATAAAGGGTATGCAACAATCCCCTTTGAGGAAAGGCTAAAGAAGTTAGGGCTCTTCAGCTTGGAGAAGAGATGGCTGAGGAGAGAAATGATAGATGTCTATAAAATAATGAGTGGAGTGGAATGGGTAAAAGTGAATTGATTGTTTACTCTTTCATAAAGTACAAAGACTAGAGGATATTCAGTGAAGTTTCTAGGTGAAAATTTAAGAAGAATAGGAGAATATATTGTTTTACTCAATGCATAATTAAACACTGGAATTTGTTGCCGGAAGATGTAGTGAAAGCTGTTAGTTTAGTTGTGTTTAAAAAAGGTTTGGACAAGGTCCTAGAAGAAAAGTCAATAAAATATTAATAAGATGCACTTGGGGAAATCCATTGCTTATGGTTGTGATAAGCATCATGGAATCTATTGACCTTTTGGGATCATGCCAATTACTTGTGACCTATATTGTCAACTGTTGGGAACAGGATACTGGAGTTGATTAACCTTTGGTCTGAGCCAGTATGACAAATCTTGTGTTTTTAATAAATGCAGAGGCGTTTCTTTTTTCTATTTAGGGTTTTGATAGTGTTGTATAAGGGCCAATAAAAGCATTTTCTTTGCTGACCTGCAAGAATAATCATGCCATTTATTGAAATTTTGAATACTCTTCTCTGAATACAATTCTGACAGTACTTCACAATTGTATGCTCTTTCTTACATATTTGGTATCATTCTTTCATAAAAGAAGGTTACAAAGCGAGGGACAAATGTGTCAAAATATTTATGAATATAATATGCTTTCAGTTTTCCATATGAAGACCACCCATCTGTTCATAATGTACATAATGAAGAGTGTAAAGTACTCCACATATGGTATAGAATATGTTATTGAAGCAGCAGTAATTGCTAGATTCTTTAGATTATTGATTTGCCTATTTCTTGTTCTGTTTTTTTCCTTGTTTGTTCGTATTCTAACTTTATTCTTGCCTTTAGCATCGCAGTGCTGCAACCTATTCACTGCTCTAACCACAAGGAGTGTTTTCATATTCTTAAATAAATATCACAACAGCATATAAATATACTGAACATCTTGGATTATTTATTTATTTATTTATTTATTTATTTATATTTAGATATTGCCTCTACCATCTATTTACAGCCAAAGAAAAGCCATATTGTAGTTATAATACAGAACTTTAAAAACAATACAATCATTGAAATAAAATATAATTCCCACCCACCTACTTCTAATCAAATCCCCCTACAATAAAAACTTGTAATATTATATTCAATTCACTATTCTTTAACGTTAGCAGCCACCACTCGCTCACCTTGTATCTGGCGTTCCTTTCTCGTCTGCCCCCCTTTTTCCCTGCTCGTTTCTCTAAAATTCGCACCCGTGACACAAATAAACACACCACAACTGTTATTTGGTATAAACAAAAGGCCGCAGCTTTATTCCTTTACATATGAATAAACTCCCTGGTATACCCGAGCCGATGTGCTTCCCCTGACTGCCCGCCGTACGTAGCCAGGCGTCTTTTAGCCAGGGCCCCCCTGGCGTCACCTCTCTCCGCCAGGGAGTCCCGCCATGTGCGCTTTGTCGCGCCGCCGCCTTTTCCGCGCCTCCCCTGGCGCTGACGGCTATCGTGTCATCCGGTGCTGCCTCCAGCACCCCTTATCATATAGTCAACCGGCCCGGGTAACCGCCATAACGCGAGGTAGGTGTAACCTTGCCTCGCGTTCCCCCACTTACTTAACTAGCTGCGGCCTTTTCTCTCCTTAAACCCACTGCTTCTATGGCGTCTTGTAACATATTATTAAATATGTCGTATCCTATGTCGGACGGATGTATGCCATCCTCTCAGAACAAGCCCTGACACCCGTCTTCTGCCCATTGATGTCTGATCTGATGCAAACCTTCCTTACGTGTCCACGTTTCCAACTGCCTGTTAACCTTCTTCCTGCCTCTATTCCATAATTTTGAGTCCCTCCATTTAGGCCTTGGGATGATTTCTGACCAGACCAACGCGGTATTCGGGTAGATTGCGGATATTATGGTTAGGTCTCTTTTTACTATTTGTATTAAACTTTTGCATGCTAAGGAATTCAAGTCATTGCCCCCCAGGTGTATGATTATCGCATCTGGCGCCGCCTTGGATTCTTTCAGGCGCCGCAACAAGGGCAATAATTGTTTCCATTGCATGCCGGATTTTCCATGCCATGTGACAGTCCACCCTTGAATTGCCAAACCGAGGTGTTGTCCATACGTTCGTCCTATCGCTCTCTTGGCTGCCCATCTTACGTATGAGTGGCCAATAATCCACGCTGTTCTCTGTACTCGCTGTTGTTCTGTAAAATATAATCAATAGGTTTGGTTAATTCGGGTGGATGCAACCTTGTCCAACCGGACGTACGTGTCGACCGCGTTCGATCTCCATCTTCCGATCTTCTTAATTGTTTCTTTGTCTAATCCGGCTTGCGCTGCGCTTGTCGCCGCCCCGATTCGGAATGAGTGGGAGCTGAACTTCCTTGTGTCCCACTCCAATTTATTTGCCGCTGATTTCAGTACGGTTATCAACTGGAATCGTGTCAGTGGCGATCCGTCGCGATGTATAAGCAGATGATTTCCTCCTTCTGGGCGGGCGGCTAGATATTCTTTTGCGTTGAAGATTGGGCATGTCTTACAGCCCGCTACTCTATTGAGATGTAATGTAGCCCCTTTCCCGTTCTGATCGGTCTTTGATCTGTTTATTGTGATACTGAGGGTCTCCGTTGTGCACTGGACGTTCTTCCGCAGCAGCCCGTTCCCTCCCTCGTCATTCTTGTTGCGGGCCACCAATTCGCTGATTCTGAACGCTCCGAAGAATGCCAGCGAGAAAGCGAGCCTGAATAACTTGGTCTCGAATGTAGATGAGCAGATTTCAGCTAGCTCTATCCATAACGCTTTCAGCATGTGGTGTGTGATAGGATGCCTGCTGTCTCTGTTTGGGCCGATCTTCCTTGCCCATCCCGTCAACATTTTCTTTATTAGGAATGATTTCGTGGGATCCCCCCATCCGAAGGCCTTAAAAAAGAATGCTGCTCCAGCAAGGCGCTTGATGACTGTGTTCCTGGATGCGCCGTTTTCTTTCGCTGCATCAATGAATTTGATAAGGAGCTCTTCGCTTGCTGGTCCTTTTCTCCAGCCGAGTTCCTGCAAGAAACTGGATACGACCTCGAAGCTTCTGCAATAGGAGGTCCAGGTTGCCGTTGCTACGGATCTTCGGAGCAGGTCCTTTGTTGTGTCCGACCAATTTGCCATAATTGCTCCGGCATTGGTGTTGCTGATTCGTCTGCTTTCGGGACCTGCTTGTGGAATAAATGCCATTTAGCACGGGATAACGCATCAGCCGCGCCGTTCAATGTCCCTGGTACATGTCTAGCTCTTATGGTTATGTTGTGTCTCAGCGCCTGTAGCACTATTTCCCTCAGTAATGTAACCACTAGCGCGCATTTTGCTGATTGTGCGTTCAAGATGTGAACGACCGCCTGGTTGTCGCACCAGAATATGATGTGTCGGTTACTTAGTTTTTCACTCCAGAGCACTAGCGTTACCCATATTGGGAAGAGTTCTAAGAAAGTGATGTTCTTTGTTATACCCCTTTCTTTCCATTCTTCCGGCCAAGGCTCCGCGCACCACGCCCCTTGACACAGTGCACCGAATCCCCATCCGCCTGAGGCATCTGTTTGTATGCCGAGGTCCTGATTGGATAACGGGGAATCTTGAATGACTGACACTCCGTTGTAGTTGTCCAGAAAGGATTTCCAAATTCTGAAGTCGTCTCTGATTTCTTTTGAAACTCGCAGGTAATGATGTGGCTTCCTTATCCCAACGGTTGCTGCCGCCAGCCTTCTCATAAACGCTCTTCCCATCGGGATCACTCGGCAAGCGAAATTCAGTGTTCCTAATATTGCTTGTGCATCTCGAAGTGTTATTTTCTTTGCGGAACCCGATTGCCGGATCATGTCGTGAAGCTTCAATACTTTTTCTGCGGGTAGACTCGCTGTCATTCTTTTGGAATCCAACTCTATTCCTAAGAATGATATCGTTGTTGTTGGGCCTTCTGTCTTGTTGTTGGCTAATGGCACGCCAAATTCCGCGGTGATTAACTGAAAATCCGCTAGCAGGCTGCCGCATGTGTTGGCATCTCGTGGGCCGACGAATAGAAAGTCGTCGAGGTAATGAATGATGTTGTTTGATTCCGCTTTCCTTGCTATGACCCAATGCAGGAACGAACTGAAGAGCTCGAAATATGCGCATGAGATGGAGCATCCCATGGGCATGCACTTGTCGAAATAGAATTGGTTGTTAAATGTGAACCCGAGCAGCGGGAAGCTATCTGGGTGCACTGGGAGCAGCCTGAAGGCGGACTCTATGTCTGCCTTCGCCATCAAGGCTCCTCGTCCGCAAGTCCGCAGCAGGGCTAGTGCTGAATCGAAGGAAGCGTATTGCACCGTACAGTCCTCAGGCAGCAAGTGGTCATTTACTGACCTTCCCGGAGGGAATGATAAATTTAAGATGAGCCGAAATTTTCCTTTTTCTTTCTTCGGGATTACTGCTAGTGGTGATAGGAACATGAGGTGGAATGGTTGCCGAATGAAGGGTCCTGCTATTCTTCCTAATTCTAATTCCGTTTGTAACTTCTCTAGGACGATGTCCTCGTGTTTCTTTGCTGAAGTAGAGTTGTTGGTGTTTTCTCCTTGTATTTGTCCCTGGAATGGGATAACGAACCCCTCTTTGAACCCTTGCCAGATTTTTAATGCCTTGTCCTTGCTTGGATACAACTGGAGCCATGGTTTCAACGCTTCTAGTTGTATTGGTGATGGTGCTTTCTCGAATTGCAGCTTCTCATGGATTGGCCTTACTCCCCGGCGGTGCTTTTTTGTTGCACTTTATCATCGGGTGTGGGGCTGCGCAAATTGTGCAAACATGCTTAAATTTGCAGTCCTGAAATGTACATACCGTTTTGTTGAACCTCCAACAGGTGTTATCGTGGGCAGATGCTGCCTTCGTTGCGGCTCTGTAAGGAGAAGGTCTTCGCGAGTTCCTGGCTCTCGATCCCGGCTCTGTATTTTTGCACGTCATATGCTGAATCCAAAGACTGACGTCCTGAGTGCCCCACGTCATATGGCGGTTCTCCTCCATCTTATCCCGGAACTGCTCATCGTAATTCAGCCACGACCATCCGCCGTGCTGCTGATACGCTCTGATGATATTGACTGCGTACGCTAGCATAGGTCCGTATTGTGCTGGATCTTTCCTACCGACTACGCTGGCCATGTATAAGAATGACATAATCCAATTCACTATTGTCTTCGGTATTTTCCTCTCCTTATCTTTGTCGTGCATTGTTTTAGACCTTTTGCGCCCCTCAGCTTTGCGTCTTCCCAATAGTATGCTAAAGATATCTACGTATTTTTTCTTTTGTATTTTCTTTCTTAGTCGCTTGGGCACGTCCTCCCATAATTCGGATAACGTTGTCAGCGCGGGTGGACCTCTAGAGTCTTTTTCGCTTGATTTATTTGGTTCTTGCTGGTCGCTATTAGACTCGGAGGATGATGAGCTAGAAGAGCTCGAGGAGCTGCTTGAGCTGGTGCTGTCCCTGCGCTTGCGCTTTGTTTTATGACTCTTTTTCCTTGAACTAGAGCTATTTCGTGACCCTGAACGCTCTGCTCCGTACTGTGGAGACTGGAGCCCCGTGCCCCCTTCTTTGTTCCAACACTCACCCGCCATTCGTTCCTGGGACGACGGTTGCATTGCCGCTTGACTTGTAGATGGTTGATCACCTAGGTCGCGTTCTCTGCTCGCCGACCTCCTTCGTCCGTCTTGCGGCGTTAGACTTTCGCCTCTGACTTGAGTCGTTTTCTTACTGGTCCTGTCGAACCCTGCTGGTGCTGTGCTATCCGTACTCTGTCCTGTTCCCATATTGTTGCATGTAGGTCGCGAGTACCGCTGGTCTGGTCCTGTTCCCGAATCGTAGTCCTGGTAATGTGAAGATTGCCGGGGAGGTTCCGCCCAATCCCGCTCTTCGGGGCGGTAGTGGTGTTCGAACATCTGTCTTGTCGCTGGATTCCCATTTGGGTATCTGTCTTGCTGTCTCCATTCTCGCCTACGTCCCCCGTTGTTCCAGTGTAGCGTTCTTCTACGGTCCCATCCTGTGCTTCCTTGTCCCGCACGTGGGTACTCATCTAGATAATTGCGCTCGTAGTGGTTGTGGGGATGGAACTCGCTTTCTTGGTAAGTATTATGTCTTGGCGAGTTACCCTGCCATTCTTCGCCCGTCCATCTGATGCAGTTCGGGGAGCGTTCTCTGTAACTTCGCTGTGTGATTTCGTGCTGGCTCGCCCTACCCTGTTCTACGTTGGGGGCGTCTGCAACTTCGTTCTCTGCTGCCTCCACCCCTACCCCTTTATTAGTCGGGTCGAACTCCTGTCCTTGAGGCGGGGATTTTTCGGTGGTCGGCTCTCTGTTGTCGACTCTTCTGCTCCGTCCACGCTCCCCTCTTGTTCTCTTCCTGCCGCGGGTCTTCTGTTGCCTTGCCGGCTTGGGGTTCGACGGTCCCCCTGCGTTGATGCCCTTCTCCGCTGCCTTGGATCTAGTCACGCGTTGCGGGAGACCCATATTCTTGGTCCTCGGTGACCGACCTGTTGCTTTGCGGGATGGCATGCTGTGTCTACGAATACTGCAAGAAAGTGTGCCGTTGTTAATATTAACCTTTCAACAATTCCGGTTGGAACCGGCTCTCTTTGTTTATTAACCCTTTTTTATTTAAGCGCAGAGAAAACACCTAATCAAGCTGAACGCATTTTTTTTTTTTTTTAAACTGCGCCTAAACCCCGAGATGCGCATAATCCCTGTTGCACCCTTCCCTGTATGGCCGTGATCAAAACGTACTTGAGCACTTACTTTTTTTTTTTTTTTTTTATATACCAAAAACCCTGGTCTCCTGGTTCTCGGCCCACTGCTCTGACCCCTAGGCGGGGCCCTTTGTAAGATCCGCCTGGCACACACGAGGCCCAGCCACACGCGTTAATCCCCCCCCTCCCAATCTTACTGTGCGGGGCTTTTATATTTTACTTCTAGGAGCTCTGCCGTCTGACGACACTGCTGTCTACCTGACCTAAATCCCCGCTGCCTTCCTCGGGGTGACCATGTGAGCGGGGCGCGGGCTTATGCTTGCGCCGGGTACGGCCATCCCTGCAATCCGTATTGGGGCGTGATCCGTATTGGGGCTGCCCCGCTAGTCTTCCGCAACCTGACGGCCTCTCTGTGCCCCAGCCTGCGCCTGTAACCCACGGACTACCTATTGTGCCCCATCCCCCGCATGCGCCGCCTCCCTCCATCTCCACCCGGTCCGAGCATGCATAACTTACCTTCGGTTCCCCCTCGGCCTGCGGGTCATGCTGCTCGGAGAGGAGGGGTAGCTCCACGGCCCCAAGTACCATGCGGGCCAAGCGGACAAAAACGAAACAACCACACTCACTTCGCTTTATTTTTCCCTTAAAGGGCCCCCGGTCCCCCCCCCCCCCGGTCCCCCCCCCCCCTGGGGGGGGGGGGGGACCGGGGGCTCCAGTAGCAGTGATCGGAGCAGGGCTCGCGTGGAGGCTGGAGCGCGGGGCACTTGTGCCAGCCCCGGGGCCCGGGGGGGCAGGAGGCAGACAAGGACGGGCCGCCCGTGGCATGGTCGGCGTAAACAGTCCCTGAAATCCGTGTTACGAACCGAGGTCTAGCCATACCACCTCAGTCATTGCTAGCCCACACCTCTCGCATGCACCGCCGGGTGGTTGCTGCACCCGGGGGGAGGGGGGGGGGCGGGCGGCGGGGACCCCTGCACCCGGGGGAGGGGGGCGGCGGGCCAGGCGAGCTGACCGGGGCGTGGGGGCGCCGAAAAACGTGCCACCGGCAGCTGTAGCTTTTTTTTTTTTTTTTTTTTTTTAAATTCGGGCCGCGCGGGGCAGCCCAGCCGGGCGGGAAGTGATGTGCCCGCGGGGGGGGGTTGCCGCGGGGAGGCCCGACGGGCCGGGCGGGGGGACCGGGGGGTGCCGCGGGGCCGTGCCTAGCTGCCCGCCTCGGTGCGGGGTCGGCTGCATGTTAAGCTCGGCGCGATGTGGCCTTGCATCCGCAAGCAGAGCGGGAGTCCGGGGCGGCCGCCGGCTCTTTTTTTTTTTTTTTTTTTTGAAGGAAAGCCAAAGGGCTGCGGGCGGCACGTGGAGGGGCTTAGCCGGCGGGGAAGGTGGGGGAGGCGGTAGGGCGGGAGGCAGGGCCGCGGCTGCCTGGGAGGCCTGGGAGGCCTGGGAGGCCGAAAATTGTCGATGCTGCTTACCCTGGGAGCCGGAGAGTCAGGCTGCGCTGCTCGGCTGTCCTCTGAACACGGATCGACTTTCCTGTGCGGCGGCTCTCACCAAAAAAGGGGCGGCCGCTGATCTGCAGCGGCCCTTTAAGGGAGCCCTTACGTCATCGGCCGGCGCCGCGGGCGCCTGCCGATGACGCCCTACTCTCTCTTTCCCTTGGCCCCCTCCCGTTCCTGTCCTCCTACGGACCGCCGCACTTCCTCGGGTGGCGCGTCCGTTACAGGGATGGGCTCGGCGATTCCGCCTGGGCCCACCTATATATGCTTATTTCTGCTAATTTAAGTTTAATATCTCCATAAATAACCATGATTTTACATCTTTCTTAAACTGTTGGTAATAGTTTGTGTATGGAGCATCCATAGCAATGAGTTCCAGAGAATCAGAGCCACTGTTGAGAAGACGCAATATTTTATCTGCTGCAATCAGACATTTCTCACAGTAGGCACAGATAAAAGCTCCTCCTGAGAAGAATACAGGGTTCCAGATGGAACATAAGTGGACTGCACTGATAACAGATATTCTGGATAGTGCTCTTGCACAGCCCTAAATGTCAATATCAGTAACTTAAATGAGATTCCATCGTTAAACATTGAAATCTTTGCAATGGCAGAGTGACATGCTCTCACCAACTAAGACCACCTAGGATCCATACTGAGGTGTTCTGTATTAACTGCAATCTTCTAATGGATACTTGAGTCAGACAAACATAGCACTGCAATAGTCTAGAATAGACATAATTAGATCCTGTACAATCATACTCCGATTAGCCTCTGGTAAAAATGCCCTCACCTACTATTAAGAGTTTTAGGCGTCAGCTTCAAAAATCAAACGTAGATGGCATAAATATAGAACTATAACTTTATTGAAAGAGTATAAACAGCTAGCCTTTAATTATAAAGTCAAAATTAATAAATCCAAAGGGGCTTTCTTTTTCAAGCGTATTAGGGCCATTGGCTACAATCCACGTGTTATTTTGCATAGCCAAGAAATTGACTTCTTCCCCAGGCATTTCCATTTGTAATATATTAGAAATTGTTGCCTTTCCTTCATGTAAAGACATTAGTTCTCCACAAAAATATCAAAGTTAACTCAATCTTTTGCCTCTGTACCAAATTGCTTCACCACCTGATGTCACTTCAAATTTGCAAATATTTCAAAATGTTTCATCGGAAGAAGTAGCTTCTGCAATCAACAAGATGAATGTGGCATATTGTCCATTGAATTTGTGACATTGCATTATTAAAAACTACTAGACAAAGAACTGCCCCAGCCCTTGCCTTGATCATCAATGCCTCTTTCTCTGAGGGGCAGATTTTAGAACCTGCGCGCGTGGCCTACATTTGTGCGCGCTACCCGGCATGCACAAATATACGCCCGATTTTATAACATGTGCGTGACTGCATGCGCATGTTATAAAATACAGGGTCGGCGCGCACAAGGGGGTGCACACGTGCACCTTGTGTGCGCCGAGCCCTAGGGGAGCCCCAATGGCTTTCTCCGTTCCCTCCGAGGTCGCTCTGAAATCGAAGCAGACTCAGAGGGAACTTTCCTTCCACCACCACCCCCCCCCACCTTCCCCTATCTAACCCACCCCCCAGCCCTACCTAAATTGCCCCCTTACCTTATTTTATGTCTTACGCCTGCCAGAGGCAGACGTATCTTGCATGCGCTGGCTGACCGGAACGGAGGAGGGCTCGGAACACGCCCCTGGACTGCTGTCATGCCCCCGGACCCGCCCCTGGCCCCGGATACGCCCCCGGATCACCATCTCGCCCCCTTCCCACCCCTTTTTCGAAGCCCCGGGACATACACGCGTCCTGGGGCTTGCGCGCGCCGCCGAGCCTATGCAAAATAGGTTCGTCACGCGCATGGGCAGATTTTCTCGGGTTACACGTGTTTGTTACACGCGTAGCCTTTGAAAATCTACCTATATATCTTTATTTAGACAGTTTGTGAAGCCACCAGAGGTGGCGGTAGTGAGTAGAAGATGGAGCTCGGCTGGGCTAGTATTCCTCAGGGGTTGGAACAGCGGTTCCTCTGGTAGCAGTGCTGTAGTGAAAAGAACTGAGAGGATGAGTATAATAAAACATTCATAGAGTCCCCAGAATGGAGAAGCCCCGAGATAGATAGAAAGAGCTGGCCCTCGAGGAGCGAGTACCAGATCCCTGGGAGCAGAGACTCATTGGCAAGTACTCACGCAGCAGTTCCACATAGGAGATGGCACTGGCGCTGGAACAGAGGCAGGCCCTCGAGCGAGTACCTGGTTCCAGGGAAACAGCTCTGGGGAGTAGATGGTAGTAGTACTCACAGATGGTGTCTGTAGCAAATTCTTCCAAGTAGAAGAGGAGATGGACACAGCAGTAAGTCAGGGAACATGGGCCCTCGAGAAGCGAGTACCGGTTTCTGATAGCGACCTGAAAGAAGCAGAGAGGCTCCCGAGGAGCGGGTACCCCATTAGCAGGAAACAGTCCAATAGAAGTTGGAGGCAGAGTAGCTGGGTACAGAGAGTGAATCCCATCCATAAGTAATCCCTTGCTAACTCAATGGCTAGCAATAAACAATAGGCTCAAATATCCGGGCAGCTTGATGTCATCACAGGGGGACGCCCCTGAGGTTCGCGCCATAGAGGAAATAAGAATGAGGGCCACGCGACGCGTGCGCCCTAAGGTGCCTGAGGAGCATGGCGGGAGGCAGCACCCAAGCCGGTCCGGGGACTCCAGAGAGGATGGCGGGCAGCCGCCGCAGCAGCCAGACGTCCACAAGGAGTAGGAGGAGTCGCAGTTGTAGGCGGAGTGAAGCCGTTGGGCAGCAACAGTTGCAACACATATATAACATCATTTTATGCATTTACAAATGATAATTTAAAAAATATACTTAATAAAAGAAAGTATGCTGCTGTGCTAGATTTATGCCAGGATAAATTATATAGCTGTATTGTCAATTATGAATTCTTATCGGTATAGCCAGGTATTTAAATCCTTTAGGCCTTTGTGTCTGTTTGCATTCTCAGCTCTTCTGGAAAACTATTCAATAATGCAATGGAACAAGCACATTCTCTCACTTCCCCAATGTGAATATAGTAGACTGCAGGAACTTCTAGAAATCCTTTATTTTGTGATCATACTGTTCTTGATGGTGTATAAATTCATAATTTTGTACCTACCATTGGTATATTTAAAGTATTCATTAACTTATGAATTAACATTAGCACTTTATACTCTACTCTTGCTCGAATTGATAGCCAATTTAAAGTAGCCAAGCCTGGGGTGATATGGTTATACTTCTTTTCACCAGAAAGAACTCGAGCTGTGGAGTTCTGCAAAAGTTTAAGGGATCGCAAGGTCAATGCAGGTTCTTCCAGTAGTAAAGAATTACAATAATGGTTCACATCTTGCTTATTTGACTTCTATTTTCAGATTAAAATAGCCAATAAGTCTTCAGGCTGGTCTGTTCTGAATGCTGGTGTACTTCAAGGGTCTCCCCTTTCATCCATGCTTTTCAATTTGTACCTAGCTCCAATCTGCAAAGTCCTTGGTCATCTATCGGAAAGATACAAAATGTATGCAGATGACATGCAGCTTCTCATTCATGTAAGAACATGAGAACATAAGAAATTGCCATGCTGGGTCAGACCAAGGGTCCATCAAGCCCAGCATCCTGTTTCCAACAGAGGCCAAACCAGGCCACAAGAACCTGGCAATTACCCAAACACTAAGAAGATCCTATCCTACTGATGCAATTAATAGCAGTGGCTATTCCCTAACGGGCGAATTTTAAAAGCCCTGCTCGCATAAATCTGCCCGGATTTACGCGAGCAGGGCTCTCGCGCGCCAGCGCGCGCAGAGCCCCAGGATGCGCGTAAGTCCCGGGGTTTTTTGAAGGGGGCGTGTCGGGGGCGGGGCTGGGTGACACTGCATTTTGGGGCGGGGCCGGGGGCGTGGTGCCGGGCCGGGGGCGTGGTCGAGGCCTCCGGACCAGCCCCTGGGTCGGAGGACAGCGCACCAGCAGTCCGCTGGTGCGCGTAGATTTACGTCTGCTTCTCGCAGGCGTAAATCTAGGGACAAAGGTAAGGGGGGGTTTAGATAGGGCCGGGGGGGTGGGTTAGGTAGGGGAAGGGAGGGGAAGGTGAGGGGAGGGCAAAAGAAAGTTCCCTCTGAGGCCGCTCCGATTTCGGAGCGGCCTCGGAGGGAACGGAGGCAGGCTGCGTGGCTCGGCGCGCGCAGGCTGCTCAAAATCGGCAGCCTTGCGCGCGCCGATCCAGGATTTTAGAGGATACGCGTGGCTATGCGCGTATCTTATAAAATCCAGCGTACTTTTGTTTGCGCCTGCTGCGCAAACAAAAGTACGCGATCGTGCTTTTTTAAAAAAATCTACCCCTAAGTAAATTTGATTAATAGCCATTAATGGACTTCTCCTCCAAGTACTTATCCAAACCATTTTTTAACCCTGCTACACTAACTGCACAAACCACATCCTCTGGCACCAAATTCCAGAGCTTTATTGTGCGTTGAGTGAAAAAGAATTTTCTCTGATTTGTCTTAAATGTGCTACTTGCTAACTTCATAGAATGCCCCCTAGTCCTTCTATTATTCGAAAGTGTAAATAACCGAGTCACATCTACTCGTTCAAAACCTACATGGACTGATACTAAAGAGTTGGTTGGTATCAGCCTGTCTGCACTCAAGTGTTGGTTGTTTTACAACAAACTAACATTAAATACAATTAAAACAGAATTTCTCCTTGTGCAGCTCCCTACTTCTAAAGTAATCCTTTTGAATGTAATTTTTGAAAAATATTCCTTTGCTGTTCAACCTGTTATCAGAAGTCTTGCAGTATGGACTGATTCATACCTTCCTTTCAATCATCATGTTAAATCTGTGATTCATACTGTTTTTTTCAAACTATGGCCTACATTTATCATTTTGTGATAAAAAATGGGTGTGGTCAGGGTAATTTTCCTGATACTGCATAGCTATTTTACTGCAGCATGTGTTAAATTTATCACATCCTGTGATGTAAACTGAAAAGTACCCAGACAGGCTATTATTGCATTATGGGCTGCTGCTAATGAGAGAGAGAGGAAATAGAGAGACAGTGACAGAGAGAGTCAGAAAGAGATACAGACTCTTTATAACTCTGTCATATAAGTAAACTATTTATACCACTGTAAGAGGGGCAATTAGTAACTCAGGGTGAGGTTTTGGAGGTGGGCTAGGTTTTTGGGGGCAGTTTTACATGTGCAGTCAAATGTATGAACAGCATAGTAGACATCAGTGAAGATTTTATGTGATTTGGAGTGATGAAAGGTACACAAAAATGACATGTGTTCATTCTACTCTCCACCTAAGGGTAGATTTTAAAAAATTGCGCGATCGCGTACTTTTGTTTGCGCACCAGGCGCAAACAAAAGTATGCTGGATTTTATAAGATACGCGCGTAGCAACGCTTATCTTATAAAATCCGGGGTCGGCGCGCGCAACGGGGTGCACATTTGTGCAACCTGTGCGCGCCGAGCCCAGCGCGCGCTGCCTGTTCCCTCCGAGGCCGCTCCGATTTCGGAACGGCCTCGGAGGGAACTTTCCTTCGCCCTCCCCCCACCTTCTCCTCCCTTCCCCTCCCTTCCCCACCCCCCCGGCCCTATCTAACCCCCCCCCCCTTACCTTTATTCCACGATTTACGCCTGTGAAAAGCAGACGTAAATCTGCGCGCGTCGGCTGGCTGCCCTGCTTCGTGTTCCGGTCCCGGGGGCTGGTCCGGAGGCCGTGGCCACGCCCCGGAATGCCCCCGGGCCGAAACCACACCCACGTTGCCGCCCCCAAAATGCTGCATCATTCGGCCACGCCCCGACATGCCCCCTCCCGCCCCTTTTAAAAAACCCCGGGACTTACGTGCGTCCCGGGGCTCTGCGCGCGCCGGCGGCCTATGCAAAATAGGTGTGCTGGCGCGCGAGGGCCCTGCGCGCGTAAATCCGCCCGGATTTACGCGCGCAGGGCATTTAAAATCCGCCCCCTAGAGTGATAGCAGCTAGGTAGAGAGTGCATCAAGCTGGTCGAGAGTACATTGTACAAATCTCATCTTTCTATAATTTTTATCACTCCAACTCACATAAAATCTGTTCTTACCTCTGACTGTGCATGTAAAACTGCTCCCAAAACCTAGCACACCACCAAAATTTAATCCTGATTTCAGAATGCCCCCTCTTAGTGGTATAAAAAGTTGACTAATATATGTGCATACCCAGAGGCTATCTCTGTCCTCACCTCCCCTCCCCTCCTTTCCTCTCTCATTCTCCCCTCTCCCTGCCCAATATGGGATTTGCAAATTTTATCGCAAATCCCGTTTCAGCCGTAATGCACATCTATCGCAGCAATAACAAAAGGAAAAAAGGTATAGTTATTTACGGCATTAAATCCCGTGATAGCATGTGTTACACTATCGCATGCAATGATAAGTGCCCCTCATTTTCATTTAATCCGCCCAAACTCTTACCCTTAACTACATTTTTTAAATTTGCATACACATCTGACGATGCGTTATGGCATTATCGTGGCCATTAGGGCCATAACGCCTGCGATAAGGCCCTAATGTGATTTGAAAAATGACCCCCAATGTGTACTGTATAGGCACAACTACTGGAGTACTGAAATTTTTGTCTTATTGTCCAAGCCTCAATTTTATCGCTATTGGCCTATTGAAATGCTATTTATATTGGTCTCCCTGATGCAGCGCAGCATTAAGACGTCTTCCGTTGTTGCAGAGCTCTGCGGCACATATGATTTCTAATACTAGGCATTTTGATCATATTACTCCCGTACTATCAGATCTTCATTGGCTACTTGTTTCCTTTAGAATTAAGTATAAGATTTACATGATGGTAAATATCAACTCCGATCCATGGGTGAATGCATTACTGAGACTCTATCAATGAACAGGTATGTTAAGGTCTTCTCATTTTTTTTTTTTTTCCATTGATTCAACAGGCTACACTATCCTTCACAAAAAACTGTGCATTTTCTATAGTGGCACCAAGTTAATGGAATTCATTGCTGGAATCTGTACACCATACTGAGTGCCCAAAAATCTTTAAAATAGAACTTAAATCCATATTATTTAGGTTGGCATTTAATTTATTAGATGACAATGACTGACTTCAGAGTTTCATTTATGTCTGTAAATTTATTCTGTCCATTTTGTTTTACACAAAGTGTTAATCTTGTACATCGCCTAGGCGTAGGCGATATGAAATTTTAATAAAGTATAAATTATCTGGTGACCCAGTTGCAATTGGTAAAATAAAGATCTAACTACCATGGAAATCTGGGGGCCAAGTGATAGTCTGGAATAAAACCTAGATTACATACCAAATTGTGGAATGGAATAATTTTTCCTTTTACCTTCAAATGAAAATCATCAGGCTGACTTCCTTGTCCTATCCATAAGGCTTCTAACTTTTCCAAACTCTAACTTAATTTCTAATTGAAGACCCATTTCTCCACCTCTTCTAAACCAATGGTAATCTTCTGTACATTTTTGACAAATCCTTTGCAACTGGGCAAACAAATTGGAATACCATCTGTGAACATATGGCACCAAAGGCCTGTTGATTTCCATATTCCACAAAAAGATGTTATATAAAGATTAAATAAATGGGGGGAAAGCACAGCTACTTGCAGCATGCTATATCTGAAGCATGAGAAACACACTTCTTGGGATTGCCCCTCCAAAGAAAGGAAAAAGAGCTTTTCAAAACCTGTCTGGTAAACAATATATCATAGTATCTGTACAGGTGCATTTTCTCAAAAATAGCTGGAACATACTAATGTCAATATAACAATTTACTGCATATCATAGCACTGAAAGGTGTGTTGAAGTCTATTCCTTTCTTACACATAGGCTGTATTATATCTAAAGAGATTATTGTTGATTTAGCTCTTAAAAGCCTCTAGTGATAGGCTATCATTGACTCAGTAACTTATTTCAATGCTTATCAGCCTTAAATTCTTCCTAATATTTAAATTTAATCTCCCTACTGCAATTTTTCTTGTCCTTTTGTTGACAGAGACTTGATTGCTGTTCACCCTATTTGGCCTGTTCAGTCTACCCAGTTATTTTGGTCTATATTGCTAAGGATGTATATCTTAGAAGATATAATATTGATCTTTATCCAAGTCAGCTTTTGTTACCTTCCCATCTTAGACAGATGAACTTACAAGTTCCAAACCTTGAACTTTCCTACCCACCATGTCTTACTCGAAAGTTTTATAATAATTTAAATAGCCACCAAAAGTAATGATGCTGCAGCCTGTAACTAATAAGATGGTTGTCTGAACATCTGGCTGCTTATGTCTTTATGGTCTTGCTGGATTGCATCTGGCCATCAGCAACATGCTGACATTGACACATTTGGTTTCTGGGGAGTTGCAGCCTGTTGGTTTCTACCTGGCTACCCTGTGGCCTGGAGGTTCACTAGTATTAACTACCTGTTATCCATACTTTGTTTTTGTCTTATCACCTATTTCCTTACCTCTTCTTTCAAGGGAATGAAGGGGTAGTTGTTTGCAACACTACAACCTCCTAACCTTATTCCCATTACTGTCCTCTGTATCTGGCCAAGGCATCTGCCACTGACCTGGCTAGTTCCATTTTTGCTCTGAATTTGTCCTCTGCTGCAGATTTTATCATGGGCAAACCTGAAAAGTTAACCTAGAGCTAGGTCAGTATGCTTCCAGAGGAGCAACTCCTGGCCCTGAAGAAATGACTCCTACAGTTGGAAGACTAGCTGCTTTCAGAATCTACACACTAGAAAGTCCTTTGAAAATAGAAACTGTCTCCCTCTACTCACTACTTGAGAATCTGCTTTATAAGCTCCCTCTGAGACAAGTTAACTGCCAAGCCAGACTTTTGCTCCAGCTTCGTCAAATCATCCTCCAAATGCTGGTATTCAGCCACAACCTGTCTACAGCAGAGTCCTCTCTAACTCCACCCAACACAAAAGTAGCTGGCCCTGTGGTACTAGGAGAGATATAGCCTTCAGAAGCTAAACAAACTCATCAAGTAGTGGTGGCTGCTCAGGTCCACCGAGCTCAGTAATGCCATGGAGCTCCTCCAGCACCATGATCCCGACCCTCACATTAGAATTCTCATCAGCAGATCAGGGCATGGTAAAAGCTTCAATCCGTGCAGACTGAGATGGCAGTGATTTTAAGGGATAATTAACAACCCTGCATTTCCATTTCATGCTGGAAAAAGTTTAAAGAAAATAAATGATGCAGAGCACCAAACTGCTGCTGCTGCTGCTGTTGCTGGTTAGGATGTCACCTTGGACCTACTACTTTATAATTATGATTGACTTATGAACTGTTTCTAAACTATTTTATAATTGTTTCTAATTGTTTTTTTAACATGGTATAAGCTACTTTGGGTAGTCTTAAAACATTGAAAGGAAGAGATATAAGTGCAAGGTTTGATTAGATACACATTTTGGTATATAATATAACCATTCATTTATCTAAATCTGCTATGGAAGACATTGTGGCATACTATATATCATGGCCACACTAGCCAATTTGATGATACCCCAAGGTGCGGGAATGCAGGGGTTAGGAGCAGGCAGGTTAGGATGACATCCTCTGCCTGACCAATCACCTTTCCTTCAAGTTGAGCCCTTTGATGCTGGTAGCTGGCAGGTCTTATGGAGGGTGGTACATAGAGTCAGGGACAGGACACCTACTGAGACTGGCAGGCAGCGAGAGGCAAGAGAGAAGAGGGTACCCTGGCCATGCTGAACACAAACAGGTTGTGCAATAAGAAGGCAGAGATGGACAGGTAAGCATAGGGCAACAAGGACTAGACAATGCTGGAACAATAACAGACGGCACAAAGGAAATACATGGGCAAAGGGCCACTGGCAGGCCAGGACAAGACAGGAGTACAGCTAGGAACACTCAGGCAAGGAAGGATACTGGGAGGCCTAAGATCGGAAAGGAGCACAGTTAGGAACAGACAGGCAAGAAAAGTTACTGGGAGGCCTAACACAGGACAAGGACAAATCTGGGAACACACATGGATAAGGAACAGACAGACAACGAAGGCCATTGGTAGGCCCAAACATAGGAAGATGGAAAATTACGAACACACTGGCAAGAAAGGCCACTGAGAGGCTAACATAGAAACAACAAGGCTGAGAAACATACAGGCAAGGAAGGCCACCAGGAGGCCTAAACAGAGAACAAGACAAGGAATAATCAGGCAAGGTACAAGAACAAGGATAGCAGGCAAAGAATACATGGGACAAGGGGCCAAAGGCAGAGAAGAGACTCCACACTGAGATGAGGAGTAACCTGTGAGGGAAGGTTTTATAGGGCTGGCCTTGAGCATCATGCAGCCTTCAAGGTGGAGGCTAGAGGGTCTGAGCAACCCATTGAGGACCCCTGCTGGCAGGAGCCTGCCTAGCAGCCAGCTTCATGACTAAAATAGTTTATTATAGCACAAATTAATCAAAATCTTGTTATTCAATCAACAAGGTATTGTAATTTTTTCAAGTAAATTTGTTCTTTTCACATTTTATATTATTTTCTCATTTTTCTGCATTTGATTTTGTACAGCAGAATTAATTTTATCAGTAATACGCTGATAAAGAAATTGATAGCACTTTTGCAGTTTGAAAGCTATGGGGCAGATTTTAAAAGCCCGGCGCGCAAAGCCCCAGGACGCGCGTAAGTCCCGGGGCTTTACTTGGGGGGCGAGTCGGGGGCAGCGTGGCATTCAGGGGTGTTCCAGGGGCTTGGACATGGTGCCAGCCCGGGGGCATTCCGGGGGCGTGGCCGAGGCCTCCGAACCATCCCCTGGGCCAGGGAATGGCGCACCGGCAGCTGGCCGGTGCGTGCAAGTTATGCCTGCCTCGGGCAGGTGTAACTTTCTGAAAAAAGGTAGGGGAGATTTAGTTAGGGCTGGGGGGTGGGTTAGATAGGGAAGGGAGGGGAAGGTGGGGGGGGGGGGGCTGGAAAAAAGTTCCCTCTGTGGCCGCTCCGATTTCGGAGCGGCCTCGGAGGGAACGGAGGCAGGCTGCTCGGCTCGGCACACGCAGGTTGCACAATTGTGCAGCCCCCTGCACGCACCAACCCTGGATTTTATAACATGCGCACAGCGGGGTGGTTGTTTAAATTTGCTCCTTTAGATGGCCGAATAATTCGGCGAAGATTTGTTGTATTCATGGGGAATCGCGATACGTTTCGCTTCCCCACGAATGCAACGAATATTGCCCTATATGTTGCAGATTACCAATACATATGAAACGAATGCACACCCCTAGTAAGCATACACCATTTGTTTTCTGCGCCTAGCGTCCATTGGTTAGATACATGCTTAGCGGTGAAACGAATCAAACAAATGTAACCACAAATGCACATCCCTATTCTTAAAGCAACAGATTATGTTATCTATTTCTTTGAGCTTCCAGTGCACTTGGAATTGGGGCATATATGTGAGCCTTCATTAACAACTAGTCTGTGATTTTTTTGTTCCCTATTTTATATCCCCTCCCAGTTCACTTAGTGCATTTATCACAGTGATAGTCCTCAGATGGGAAGTGGGGGGAAGGGAGAAAGGGACAAGCACCAGGATTCTTTCCAGAGTCCTACAATCATGGGCCCTAAATCTGGCCACTAGGTGTTGCTTTTGTATGATGATTGGGGTTCACTCCCCCCAGAAAGATGGTAACAAATGCCCACAGGCTTGCAGGATACACAAAAACTATAATGAAGTTGTAGGAATAGCAAGATGTAAAGAGAGTTCTGTCATAGCAGATACACTGAAGCAATAGTTAATTGGAAAACATTTAAAATTGTAAGTCTGTGAATTGGGGAAAGCTATGGTACTGGTCAAATGACAATGGGAAGATTAGTACAATTCCTAGGAAAGGACAGATAGAAAACAAGAGAGTAGGAGCAATGCTGAGTAGGGGTCTGGCATAAGTTAAACCTATGTCGTCCTGGCTTGGCATGGGGAGTATTTAAGGGTTCTGGGAAGTGGGTTGGGAGATTTTGATAGTCAGAGGGTCTTTAGTTTAAGGAGACTGGGTGAGAAGGAGGGCGAGAGGGGAGATCTAGTGATGCTGGCATGTAATGGGGATGAGTGGGGTTTAGTTTAACGAGATTTATTTAAACATTTCTAGACTGACAACACCATTTCTTGGTAGTTTACAGTAAAAGCATTCATAATATTTAATATTACAGATATGGAAGGTAAGGATTGGGCAGTAGGGACTGATAATCAGGTAATACTACCACTTAAGAGGCTTTTTTATATGAAGATTGAGAGGGGGGTTCAGACAATAAGTAAAAAAAAAGAAAAATCAGGTAGAATGGAAGTGGTAGATTGCTAGCTCCAGGGGAGGAGATAGCACATGGCTAGATTTAAACCAGCTATCCCTGTTCCTAAGATTTGGTGGTCAAATTAGGCCATAACTCCTGCCCACCACCCACCCCTCCCAGGGCTGCTCACTCTTTGGCTAGCTAAATTTTCAAATGGGTCTAGATTCATCATTTTGCCATAAATTTCATGAAAATAGTGCCCACAATAAAAAAAGGGCGTGGTTAGGATAATTTCCCAGGTACCACATAGCTATATTACCTCAGCACATGTTAAATTTATTGTGACTGTGATATTTTCACAGCACAAGCTGAGAAGTGCCAGGATGGGCTTTTATTGCATTTTGGGCTGCGGCAGGAGAGAGCGAGAAAGAGAGAGACTCTATAGAGGCTCATAAAATAGTTAACTATTTATACACTTAAGAGGGGCACTAGTAACTCAGGATGAGGTTTGTGGGGGGGTGGGTTCTGGGGGGGCTATTTTACATGCAATATCATATGTATGATCAACACAGTTACCATCAATGAAGATTTGGAGTGATGAAATGTGAAAGAAGAGTAGATTTGTACCATGTTCTCTCTACCTAGCTTGATGCACACTCTACCTAGCTGTAATCAAGCTAGGTAGAGAGAACATGGTACAAAGCTACTCTTCATTCAACTTTTATCACTCTAAATCACATTAAATCTTCACTGATAGTAACATGCTTTCTTGTCTGCTTTTTTTTTTTGTTTAATCAGCTATTTGTTGAGCAAAGCCAGTTATCTGAGTGAACTTACCCAGATAATTTTAGATTGCTTTGCACCACAACAAGACTTATGAAAATAATTTGTCAGAGTTGCCTGCTAAGTTTAAGTGCTACCTCCAGAGCACTCCCCCACTTCCTCTATTTCTGTCCTAGTAAGTTTTAACTGGTCATCAGTGGGGTATATTTGAAACCTTAAAGGTAAATTTTAAAAGCCTCTGACGCGTGCCAAAATTAGAGGATGTGTGAATATGTGTGGCCAGTGCGCGCCGAGCAGATTATAAAAGCCAGCCTGATACACTTGTATTTGCCGCTGCACGTATAAATGAAAATATAAAAAAGGGGCGGGGCTTGGGCATGGTTTGGGAGTGGCATGGACGTTCCTGGATTCAAACTTGAAATTTGTGTGTAAATACTTATGCGCACTGGAACATGCCGGGGTCCTCTGTTGTGTAACTTTACTTCTGCTATGGATGACGTGTAAGTTGTAAAACAAAAATTCTAGGCAGATCAGCAGCGTTTTTAAGGTCTGGGCTAACAGAGGAGAAGGAAGGCTATTAAACTAGGGGTGACTCGAGATCCTATCCTTTCCCTGAGTGAATTGGGAATGAACTGGGAAAACTGGTAATCGCATTGGCGAACATGTCTTTTAAAATCCCCCCACTTATGCAGTTGAAGTGTCATTTGCACACATAGGAGCGTGTCCACTTTAAAATTGCACGCACGTGTGCACGGTCAGGCTATTTTATAACATGCACATATGTTATAAAATGGTCATGTTGTTGCGTGTGGGCCAACAAATGCATGAACATGTCCACCTGCTAGCCTGTTTAAAAGTTGCCATCTTAAGTTTCTCCAGCTAAGTCCCAAACTTAACCCAGCAAGCCATTTGAATTTGGACCTCTTTATATTGAGTTCAGTAATAGGAATAGGTCAGCTTTGGGAATGTGCATCCAAAAGCATTTTCATTTCTCTTTCTCCAGTGTTGCATCACATGCAGAGTTTGGCTTCTCATTTCAGTTTTATTTTTAACATATTTCTGTTTCTAATTTGTGGTCCCATAAGAACATAAGAAGAGTTGCCATTCTTAGACAAAAGTCCATCAAGTCCAGCATCCAGCAGTGGTCAATCCAGGTCACAAGCACCTGGTAGGATCCCAAAATGTCAATAGATTCCATGCTAATTATCTCATGGATAAGCAGTGGATTTTCCCAAGTCTGCATTAATAATGGTTTATGGGATTCCAGGAACTTGTCTAAACCTTTTTTAAACATGGCTACAATAGCAGATTTCACCATATCCTCCAGCAATGAATTCCAGACTTTAATTTTGCTTTCAGTAAAAAATGTTTTCTCCTAATTGTCTTAAATGTATCACCTAGAAACTTTATTTAATGTCCCCCAGTCTTTGTATTTTTTGAAAGAGTAAACAATCGATTTGTGTTTACCCGTTCCATTCCACTCATCATTATATTGACTTCTATCACATCTCCTTTCAGCCATCTCTTCTCCAATCTGAAGAACCCTAACCTTTTTAGCTTTTCCTCGTAGGAAAATTGTTCCATTCCCTTTATCATTTTGGTCACCTTTCTCTTTACCTTTTCTAAATCCACTTTATATTTCTTGAGGTACAATGACAAGAACTGCACACAATATTCAAGGTGCGATCGCACCATGGAGCGATACAGAGGAATTGTGATATTCTCTGTTTTATTCTCTGTTCCTTTCCTAAGAATTCCTAGCATTCTATTTGCTTTCTTGGACACTGTAAACACTAAGCAGAAGATTTCAACATATTATCCACAATGATGCCTAGATCCTTTTCCTGGGTGGTCACTCCCAATGTAGAAGCTTGCATTTTGTTGCATTAATTTGGGTTGCTCTCCCCTATATGCATCACTTTGTATTTGTCCACATTAAATGGCATCTGCCATTTGAATGCCCAGTCTCACAGTCTCACAAGGGCCTCTTACAATTTCTTAAAATCATCTTGTGATTTAAAAAATTTGAATAATTTTGTATCATCAGCAAATTTGATCACCTTACTGCTTGTTCACATCTCTTGGTCATTTATGAATATTTTAAAATGCAGCGGTTCTAGTACAGATCCCTGGGGCACTCTACTATTCACATTTCTCTAATGAAAAACGTGACCATTTATCCCTGCTCTCTGTTTTCTATCTTTTAACCAGTTATTTTCCTCAGGAGACTCTCATGAGGTATTATGTCAAACTCTTTTTAATATTCCAGATATACTATATCAACTGGTTAATCTTTATCCACATGTTTATTCCCACATTTAAAATAATATAGCAGATTGGTGAGGAAAGACTTCCCTTGGCTAAATCCCTGTTGACTGTTTCCCATTAAACTATGTCTATCTATATGTTCAGTAATTTTGTTCTTTACAATAGTTTCCATCATTTTTCCTGGCACAGGCATCTGTAGTTCCCCAGATCATCCGTAGAACCTTTTCTAAAAACCATCATTACATTGGTCACTCTCCAAACTTCAGGTACCATAGCTGATTTTAATGATAGTTTACAGATCTGCAGAACAGTAGATCTGCAATTTCATTTTTTAGTTCTTTCAATACTTTGGGATGTATATCATCTGGTCCAAGTGAATTTCTACTGTTTGGTTTGTCAATTTGCCCTTGACATTTTCCAGATACACTGAGATTAGTTCTTCTGAATCATCACCTTTAAATATCACTTCTGACACAGGTATGTCTTACATCTTTCTCAGTAATGACTGATGTGAATATTTTTTTTTTAATCCTCTCCACTATGGCCTTGTCTTCCCTTAGTGCCCTTTTTACCCCTAGATTATCTAATGGTCCAACTGCCTCCCTCACAGATTGTCCTTTAGGTTTGAGTGCTCTTATTTGGTTAGGGTCTACCTGTGTTTTGTGTTTTTTTATTTTTTATTGAACTGAGATATATTACAAGTGTTAAGTCTCTGTGAAAGTATCTGTAGCAGTCTGCCTTCTTGTTTTTCCATTAAGAGGTGTATTGATGTTCTAGGCTCTGTTGCTATATTTGCGGTACTGCTTTTTCATAGGTAGAATTATTGTGAAATTTTGATTAATTAAGCAGTAAGGATCAAATAATCTTGAAAGTATGGCCTGAAATAAAAATATTACTGGCTTTAGTGGATCTGCCACGTAGTTCTGTAAATCGTTTTTGTTTGAGCCTTTATTCATGTGCATATATCTACATTATTTCTCCAGCGGCCTATGATAGTTACTCTCAGTTTATCAAAAACCACAAGTTCCATTCTGGTTTGAAAATTTTAACATTATGCTTAGAGGAACCACTTCATGCTATCAAATTCCTCATATTTTTTTTTCCATGTAACCATGTAACCCTGCCCTAAAGTATCTTGTTATAGAGTTCCTGATCTCTAGGTTCAATTAGAGTTCAGCAAGTTCTATGTAAGTGCAGAGCTCTTTCAATAAGATTGTACTACTGGGAAATTCATTCCCCTAAAGAGGATAGGTAGGGAAGAAAGTTTATAAGGTGCTTTCATGGGCATCTTTAGTGTTGCGATCCCGGTCGCGAGTCCCGCGACCGGGCCCTTACCTTCTGCGGGCCTCTCGGCAGGCCGCAGCATTCCCCGACGCTCCCCGAGCCTTGGCAGGCCTTCTCCGCTGCGGCGTCCCCATGAAGGAGACGCTGCTGAGCTCCTCTTGCTATCCCCGCCCCTTAGGCACGCGCGCAAGAGACAGAGATTTAAAGGGACCTTGGTGGGAAACCTTGGCCGGCCCCCTGGATGATGTCAGCCGCCGGCAGGGTATTTAAACCCACTTGCTGCTTCAGATCATCGCCTTGCAATGAGGTTCACTCCCAGGAGTCATCTGGTTGCTGTTCCTAATCCAGCCTTGTTCCTGATCTAGCCTTGTTCCTGATCCTCTCGGCTTGTCTTTCTGATTCCTGACTCCGGTACGTCCTTGGTTTTCCTGTCTGCTGCCAGCCCTGACTCTCGGACCATCCTTACGTTCTGCTTCTGTGCCTCCACTGTGACTTCCGGATTCCTCTTTGGACTTTCCTCTCCGGGAGACCACTCCTAAGTCCAAGCGGCTCGGTTCCCCAAGAGCTCCTCCCGGGGGGACCTCGAGCTTCCAGTGGTGAAGCCCTGCTTGGTCTCCTGGCTCCCTTCTGCCTCCCTCCCATTACATCTTCAGTGGACTTCTCCTCAGCACTTCCTCATCATCCGCTGGCCGGCGCAAGGATCCACAAATCGTAACATTGAGGGAGAGTCTAGGGTCAAGAGTGAAAAGATTTCTGAGGCTTAAGAAATATTCAGAAACAAAAAGATTTGGATAAGATTGCTGTCAGCCATCCAGAGGGATAAGACCCTGTAGGTTAAGGGGTGCTTTTCTCAGTTGGGGAAACTCAAGAAAAAGGATTTTTGACAGCATGCTGCTCTGAAGGCCTTTGGGTTGAAGATTTATTCATGAAGGTTCACTCTCAAATAAGTAAATTTGAGGAGTGATTAATACTAATAATGTTTTTGCTGTCCCCCACTGGAAGATTTATTTTTCTGAAGATTCTGTTTGTGTATCTGGATTTACAAATAAACTCTTTATTTTGGTATCAATTTCAGGTGCGAACAGTAGACTTTGTTGCTTTTGGTAAGTCTTCCCCATGGGTCTCCCAGAGACATTTTGTTCCCCATTGGTGATTCCTGGAGGACTTAGACTGATCCCGGGCCTGCAGTCAGATAAGTCCCTATCTCTGCAGCCACCAGTGACCCCAGCAAAAAGGGGGTAACATCCATCTAAAACAATAACATTTGAAACCATACACGCAAATAAACAGTTCCATTGAAAACAAATTTCTAGAAACTAGATGCTAGAAGCAAATTTTGTCATTTGTGTGCTGTATAAATTGTTAGCATTGATTTTTCTGCAGTGCCAAGATGCTATTCTCTAAATCCCCAGTGCCATTTTAAAATTGGAGATGGATACAATTTTCAAAATAATTTTGATGGCTTAACGTGATGAATGTTTCTTCTAATAAATATCCCAAACTGTAATATCTTACATGTATGCTTCTCTATTGACCATAAAATCAGATTAATAAAACAATAATGAAAAAAAATTATGTGTACAAAATGACAATGAAAAGGAAAGACTTTAGAGCCCCTCTTTCTGTTAAAGGAAGTAGACTTTATTTTTCCAAATTCTATAGTGCTTAGTGGAGTAGAGAAGTAACCTTGATGTTAGAGCAGCAGGCTGTAAAACAAGATGCCAGGGTTCAAATGCTGCTGCTCCTTGTGACCTTGGGCCAGATATTTTACCCTCCTTTACCTCAGGAAGAAAACCTTTAATAAATAAGCCTCTTAGGCCTAAATTTATCAAATTGCGATACTTTTTGCAAGAATAATGCCTGCAATAAGGAAAGGGGGCTATGATAATTTTAGTTACCACACCACACGCTATCTTAGTGCTTTGAATAGGTAGTTAAAGTTTTTGCACCCTGTGATATTTGTACTTCGCTATTTGTGAAGTGCCCAGACAGGCATTTCTTTTTTTTTTTTTTTGGGGGGGGGGGGGAGAGAGAGACTATTTATAAGACTTTCATAGTACCCTGGTAGAAAGTCCATCAAGCTAGGGTGAGAGAACATTGTAGAAATCACATCTTTGCATGACTTTCTAGGGATGTGCAGAGGGACGCCATACGTTGTATTCGGGATTTGTATTCGTCGGGGGGCAGATATGTTGCATTCGGCAAGGGGGGCCCCCGATACGTACATGCGTTAATTCTTATTCATTTCCTAGCTAAAATTGAATTAAGTACACCCCCCCCCACCCTCCTGACCCCCCCAAGACTTACCAAAACTCCATAGTGGTCCAGCGGGGGGTCCGGGAGACATTTCCTGCACTCACATCCTCAGCTGCCAGTATTCAAAATGGCACTGATAGCCTTTGACCTTCTATGTCACAGGGGCTACCGGTGCCATTGGTCAGCCCCTGTCACATGGTAGGAGCAATGGATGGCCGGCGCCATCTTGTGCTCCTACCATGTGACGGGGCAGGAGATGGCTCCTGGACTCCCCTCTGGACCACCAGGGAGTTTTGGTAAGTCTTGGGGGGGTCAGGAGGGTGGGGAGTTTGTTTAAATTGGCTCCTTTAGATGGCCAAATAATTCAGCGAAGATTCGTTGTATTCGTGGGAAATCGCGATACGTTTCGCTTCCCCACGAATACAACGAATATGGCCCTATACGTTGCGGATTACAAATACGTAGGAAACGAATGCACACCCCTATGACTTTCCTCACTCCATATCAGATCCTCTGTGCTGTTCATATATCTCACTCTGCATGTAAAACTGGCCCCAAAACTATGACTACTACCAAATCCTCACCTCGAGTTATTAGCTGGCCCTCCTATAGCAGTATAAATAGTTGACTACTATGTGAGCCACCCCAGAGGCTCTCTTTCTCTCTCTTCACTCCGGTCCATTCCACTCCACTCCACTTCTTCTTACTTCTCCATGCGTAAAAATGCTTGAAACAGAATTTGTGATATTTATCGCAAATTGAATTTCAGGCATATCGCACAGCTTAACGCCAGGAAAAAAAGGTGTAATTATTTCCAGCATTAAACATGCACGATAGTGTGCATTACACTATCGTATGCTGCGATAATGCCCCTCGTTTTCATTGATCCCACCTAAACCCCTTCTCAATCCCACCCCTTTGAATAAATTTGTAAAATTTGCATTCGCGTTGCGATAACTATCGTGTGCGTTATGGTGTTATCTCATGCGTTAACGCCATAACGCATTTTGATAAATGACTCTGTTAGATTGTTAGCCCTCTAGGGGTAGGGAAAATACTGTATCTTTCTTGTTTTGAGCTACCAGTGAAAAGGTGTGAGCTAAATATGTTTTTTTGATTGGGCCATAAGGGCCTATGGATTAAAATTCATGTTAAAAAATGTTTAGCACTCACACATTACAAATGTTAGTTTGTACACTAAAACAGCACTTTAACAATGCACTACAATTTTTATTACATCACTAAAATTTAGATTCATGCATGCTACACTAAAACTATAGAGGTGAATTTTAAAAAAGCTGCTCCCTTAAAAAGCCCATATCCGTGAGTGTATGGGCTAGTCATGCACAATTCATATTTTAAAAGTGCACACATATGTACTTGTGCATGAGCAATAGAATGTACATAAAAAAGGGGTGTGTTAGGGCATTGAAGGGTGGGGCCAGCATTTACATGCATAAATATGTATTTTAAAACCTGCCAAAGTGATGCACCTTCTTGCATATATTTACTGCTGCTCAGTATCAGGTGCAAATAATAAACAACATCTTAAAAAATGAAAAAATGACTGGGTGAGGGGGCGGGGTAACATGGGGATTTTTCAGCCTGCACAGACCAAGAGAGTGTTTGCAAACTGCAGATAGACCAAGCAAACTGGTGAACTGTTTGGTAAAACTGGTAATTTCCTTCTTGTGCGCATTTTACAACATTTGAGAAATTATGGGGTGGATTTTAAAAGCCCTGTTTGCGTAAATCCGCCCGGATTTACGCGAGCAGGGCCTTGCGCGCCGGTGCGCCTATTTTCCATAGGCCTGCCGGCGCGCGCAGAGCCCCGGGACTCGCGTAAGTCCCGGGGTTTTTTGTCGGGGGCGGGGCCGTTCGACGCGGCGTTTTGGGGGCGGGACGCGGCGTTTTGGGGGCGGGCCCGGGGGTGTGGTTTCGGGCCGGGGCGGTTCGGGGGCTTGGCCGCGCCCTCCGGAACCGCCCCCGGATTGCGTCTCGGCGCGCCAGCCAGCAGCCTGCTGGCGTGCGTGGATTTACGTCTCCCTCCGGGAGGCATAAATCCGCGGATAAAGGTAGGGGGGGTTTAGATAGGGCCGGGGGGGTGGGTTAGGTAGAGGAAGGGAGGGGAAGGTGAGGGGAGGGCAAAAGAAAGTTCCCTCCGAGGCCGCTCCGATTTCGGAGCGGCCTCGGAGGGAACGGAGGCAGGCTGCGCGGCTCGGCGCGCGCCGGCTGCCCAAAATCGGCAGCCTTGCGCCCGCCGATCCTGGATTTTAGAAGATACGCGCGGCTACGCGCGTATCTACTAAATTCCAGCGTAGTTTTGTTTGCGCCTGGAGCGCGAACAAAAGTACGCGAACGCGCCGTTTTTAAAAATCTACCCCTATGTGTGTAAAAGCTGACAATTAGTAAGAAAACTATACGAGTTAAATCATCTCATATAAATGATTAAAATTAGGAACACCACTATGTGTATAGAGTAGATTTGCACCACTTATCTGGATACCTTTATCTTTATTAAGATTTATGTATTGCTTATACACCAAGGACTAAGCGATGTACACTAATAACATTCATAAAATCATATACAAAATAATACAATACATCATCTTAAAAATCAACTGGATACATTTTGACTTCTCCAGATAAGTGGCTGCTTTGCCGCCACTTTGCCAGATAAATCTGGCAAACTGCTACATATCCGGCTGTGGGGGTCGCTCATCAAATCACATTAGGGTGTTAGGGCCCTAACGCCTGCTATAACTCCATAACATATGCGATAAATACCACATTGCAAAATGCATATGCAAATTTGAAAAATGTATTCAAGTGGGAGGAGTAAATGGAAATTTATTTTATTTTTTTTTATTTTATTTTATTTAACATTTCTTATATACCGATATCCGTTCGCACATCGTATCGGAAATGAGGGCTGATTAACATTGTATCGGAAATGAGGGCTGATTAACATCGTATCGGAAATGAGGGCTGATTAACATTGCTTTTTCCTGAGCGTTATGTCTGCAATAGCTGTGCATTACAGCTGAAACATGATTTATCACAAATTCTGTTTGGAGAGAGAGAGAGAGACTCTCTATGGAGGCCCACTGATTTTTTTAGCTCTTTGTGCCACTGTAAGAGGGGGAATTATGAACCCTGGGTGAGGTTTGTGGGGTGAGTTAGGGTTTAGGGGGCAGTTTTACATGCACAGTCATACATACAAACAGCACAATTACCATTAGTGAAGATTTTTCATGATTCGGAGTGATAAAAGGTGAAAGAAGAGTATATTTGTTCCATGTTCTCTCTACCTAGCTTGATTGCAGCTAGGTAGAGACTGAGAGTGCATCAAGCAAGGTGGAGAGAACATGGTACAAAGAGAGAACATGGTACAAATTTACTCTTCTTTCACCTTAATTTCATCAGATTTGACTGAGGTCTAATGTCAGATTTTAGTTCCTCATATAATAGGTCATTTTCAAAAGTTATGCACCTAAAAGTAGCATATAGGAATTTTTAAAAGCCATTTATGTAATTAAAACCTTTTGAAATTTAACCCTATGGAATGAATTTTCAAAGGAGTTACATGTGTAAAATTTGCAGTTTTCAAAAGCCCATTTTTGTGTGTAAAACCTTTTGAAAATTGCTTCCATCGTGTTCTAATGGCCTCTGAGCTCAAGCAATACAGGAAGATTACCTCTTCCTCTGCCAGGCCCAGCAGGATGATTCTGGGACTGAAAATGTGTTGCTGCAGCTTCCTCTTTGATTTCTTCTGCTGTTCCTGTCCATCTGACCTGGGTTCTCTCTGTTCTTCTCCTCCTCTCTTTCTTTACCTTCTCCTCTTCTACCCCTCTCTCTCTCACTCTCTTCTCTCGGGCTTTCTCTTTTCTCACTCCTTCCCTCTTCATTGTCTCTCCGCTGTGTGATGTTTCTCCCCTGTCCACATCTCCTCCATCTTGAATCCACAATGAATACTTCACACTAAAAAGTTAACACCTGGCCCAAACAGGTACTTCACATTGGACCTTTTGAGCAAGTCCTAAATAATGCTCATAAGGAGAGCATGCCGTGTTATTTGCTGTCCACCCAGTAAAGCCTAGTTTGCATAGAATGTTTTTCATTTATATGCATGCTAATTCTAGCTCATATGTTCTAGCATTTTTTGAGACCGGTTTAGCTTGCACACTAGGGCTAAAGATGGTAATTTTCAAACTGCCCACATAACATAACGGTAAAGTCTGCAGGTAGGCATAAAAGTTTGTTTTGAAAATACTTGGTCGAATGCACATACAAATAATCTCATGTAAAGGTATACCTTTGTTGAGCATAACTTATGCGCATACATTTTAAAATCTAAAAGCGTGTGTGTAAGCGTGAACTTCGTCACCTAGAGTGCCTCTGCTCAGTGCATGTTAAAGTACACACAAAAACCAGTTTATGCATGTACTTTTATGTGCACAGAGCTTGGACCCGTTTTAGAACAGCAATTTACATGCAAAAAACTTATTCAAGAAAATGGCTTTGAAAATTACCCTCTTAGTTCATAACATACAGTATAAAGTATGTACTAAATGGCCTTAGCATGCATGTTAAGCTTTCAGAAAGCCCACAAAGGCTAAAGTCTGCCTGTCCTTTTTAGCTGTCTACTTTAGCCCACATTTTTAAAGCAGATTTATGCAAATACTTCTGCTTTAAATATTTGTGTGTGAAAGTAGTGCCAGCATACACGCACACCATAGTGCCTGCTTGGTAAATTTGTGTATGTAAGTTGTATCCCTATCCCGACTCTAGCCCGTAATGCCTCTTTATAGTGTGCATGAAAGCATGTGCAGAATAGCTTTTGTGTGTACTTTTATGCATACTGCCACCCACGTAATTTTTAAAAGACCTTTTACTTGCATAAAATTGGACTTTATGTGCATACACAGTTTAACAATTAGGCCAAAGCAGAATTATTGCTTAATGTAGTCAGTTTATTGTTCTCTGTCCTGTAAAGTCACTTTAGTAAATATTGGTATGCTGAGCCATAGAGTATAGCATATTATTACTTTCTTTCACATGGTATTTATTGAAAATATTAAAGGAAGTAATAAAAGAGAAAGTATGGTTAGATTTAAAGACTGAGTAAATGCATCTCAATGATTTTTATGCTGTTTTCAATTTTTTTCTTTTTTACACACGTTTATTGTGCTTTCATTGATGCAAGATTCATTGCTTGTCCTATTTTATAAATGTCCAGAAATTAAGTTGGATTATTATTGTGCCAGTTTTTGTGCACTTTTTGAAAAGAAGGTTAAATTTGACAGTTCTATAGGTAAACTAATGACACCTGAGGTCCAGGTCAAGAACTGTAAACCTAAAAGTGGTGAACTCTGACCCGTTCATGTGTGCCCCACTGCCCTCAGAAAACAGGCTATATATGTTTTTCCAAATTCTTAAAAAAAACCAAAAAACTATAAAAAGTTTGCAAAACCATCACTATTGTCATGCGAATTCATTCAATCTGAAGACTAGCATTTTGTATCTTAAAAAACCTAGTGCTGCTTCATTTTAAAATAATTGTTGCAATGTATGCACATCTCTGTGATTTTTTTCCATGCAAGACTTAAATTTAGCATACAGGTTGTAAACTTATTGTACCTACTATTACAGGTGTGTGTATGTCTAAGGGATTGGGAGGAAGGAATGGATTAGATGTCAGTGGGCTGAAGCTTTTCTTCCCCATTGCTTAAAATCTGGCTCATAAGCTTTACTTATTTATTTATTATAATTTTATTTTTATTAAGTTTTCAAATAAACACAAGCAATACTTATTCCAAAAATGAAATACATCACATGAAGTTATTCTCTTAATATTAATTACCACAAGTATATTAGAAACATATCAAATATCTCCACATATATCTTACTAGGAAAATGGGAGACCAAAGTTTTACTGAGCAAAAGAGGAAATAAGAAAAAATAAATCTCCAGAAGTATCCCCTGCATTAACTTAAACGCCCCCCCCCCCCCCCCCGAAATACAATTTAGGAGCGTGAATCAAGATATGCTCTTAATTGAGAGGGCTCAAAGAACAAATATTTAGAATTATGAAAATAAAGTAAATATTTACATGGATATCTTAAAGAGAATCTAGCACCTCGCGATACCACCTCTCCTCTCATTAAAATACATTTCTTTCGTCATTCTTGTGTAGAGCTAGTTATATCGGGGAAAATCTGAACTTTCTGTCCGTGAAATAATTGTAATTGATTTTGAAAGAAGAATCTTAGAACAGAGTTCCTTTCTGAAACAAAAGTAGAAGTCACAAGTAGTGTCCTTCTTGTCTAAATAGCAGTTTCTTGAGATAATTCCAAAATGTCTGAAATATTTAAAGAGGTATCGTGAGGTTGACTTCCGGATGTTTCATCTTTGAAAGAAGACAAATAATAGATTTTTGTTATAACTGGAAGTGCTTTGTTGGGAATTTTAAGGATTTGAATGAGGTAATTTCTAAATAAGTCTTTTAGAGACATCATGTTTAAATATTGAAAATTCAAAACCCTTAGATTCAAAATTCTTGAACAATTCTCGAAATTTTCCAGTTTCTTTAAATGAATAATATCAGATTGAATCAAGTTGCTCTGAGCTGATTCTATATTCGTCACTCTTGTATCCAAAACGTTTATTTTAGTATCAAAATGTGTAATTTGGGATTCAATAGCCAGCGTCTTAACATTGGTCTCCTTCAAAATATGAGTTAAAGAAAGTATGGCTTTCTCTAACGAAGACAAGGCATTCCATATAGAATCTAATGTTATTACTGACTGCTTAATTAAAGAAGGTTGCAAAGTTAGGCATACCTTGGATTCCCATTCTCCTAATTCCGTGGAGTTTCCGCTACTCATTCCGGCTTCATACATTTGCAGAACTTCCATGGGGCCCGTGGAATCCCGCAGGTTGCGTCAAAATGGCATCCCTTCTCGGGGCCTCAGAATTTTGCTCGTGGGTTAGTCCTCTTTCCATAGATAGTGACGAATCCATCAAATTTAAATCAGAAGTCTTGAATGGTGGTGCAGGTACCGTTGGCGCACCAGGGCTCAATGATGTCTCTTCTGCCAACAGATCCGGCATTTGCTCCATACGGTATCCAATGTGGCTCCTTCCTCAAGTGCCTGGAGCAGGGGGGATATGAAGAACGATTCTATCCATGCTTGTTGTTGGTCAGGTATTGGTGAAGATGCCGGTACTTTCCGGAGTTTAGCTTTTCTTTTAGAATGTGGCATGATAGTTTGTAAGATAAAGTCTTGAGGAATTCACAGAGAGAGCGTCCAAGCGTGCACTTCAGTCGGTGGCCATCTTGGTCTCCCCTTTAAATTATTTTTTTAACAGAGAAATGCATTTGTGGTTAACTTGTTATATGATCTACTTTTAGATGCCCCATGACACCAAGTCTTCTCCTAAACAATAATGTATATTGATATACTAGGAGTGTATAAGTAACTATGACATCCAAAAAAAACCCCAAATATATCTTCAGAGAAAGAACTACAGTGAACCATTTGCATGATGGAAAAGACAAAATTGGGGTCATGCGTATTGTAATAAAGCTAATGAGGTCTGTGGTGTGCAGCTGAGAAGGCTCTAAATGTTTTATTATAATCTCATTATTACCTAAATCACCACTCTTCAGACTTCCATGTAACCTCTGAATATATAATTTTAAACTCACTCACCTTCCTGAATAAGTATTTATCCTGGTTTCCTATCCAGTCATAAACTGTTTTGAGGCTGTTGTAGAGTTGTTGTACAGCTATCTATAGAAAATAAACTTGTTGTGGGATTTTGTTTGCCTAATTAGTGAACTCTCAGCATTGACAGAATTTCTTACTGGCATCTGTCAGTTCTTTCTCTGAAGATATATTTGGGGGGTTTTTTGGATGTCATAGTTACTTATACACTCCTAGTATATCAATATACATTATTGTTTAGGAGAAGACTTGGTGTCATGGGGCAGCTGTTTTTCAGTGCAATGGCAGCCTGAAGATGGGTATAACTTCTGAGCGAGGTGACCAATCTTTACCCATTTTCTTAGTACCTTTTTCCTTCTGGATAACTTGATCTGTATTGGACAGTTTTGAGATGCTAAGGCATGCTATTCTACTATAGACAGTGGTACTAAATAAAATATGGTTTATAATATATTAATTGGAAATCCTACCTAAAATGTCCTGTAAATGGGTTTTTCACTATTTTTCTGGTCTATGCATGGCTACTGAGCTATCATTTTTCAAACGTAAGCTGTGATTGGCAAATAAAATTAAAGTCTATGAATATTTTTATCCCTATAATGTTTGTGTGTCCCATATTTGGGTGAATTGAGCACTCATTCTAATTAGTCTGTTGCAGAACTGTAGTGGTTCAAATAAGTGAACTCATTTGAAAGTTTACCCAAGTCATTAAAAAAGTACCTTCATTATCATTTGACATCATTTCTGAGGAGAGACATCTCTTGTATGATTGCACAATTTAACAGGCAGCAGGTCACAGCTGAGAAACCAAACACAGATGAAATTCACAGTTTCAATTAAATTTATGCCTCTCCGCTCTATCCAGTTTTTTGCTCCAGGTAATTATTTATATTTCTTGCTGAAGTAGATATGCTTTTAGCAACCATAGAAACTGAGATAGGAATCCTGCAAAACTGGGATTTTGAAATGTTTTATGTACATGTGCTTTACAGGTAAATGCAGATAAAATGTGCTGATTAATTGGGGTAATGGCAGAGACTAAAAGCTTTATAAATGGCTGCAGAATTTAAGAGTGGTGCTTGATGATGGGATTGATTATATGCTGATTCATATTGCAATTATTTCTTAGATTCCATATAACATATTCTGAGTTTTACAACTGTATAGCAAGAGAAATGTGTTTACACTACTTAATGCAGGACACTTGTCTATTAATGCAGCATTTTCTCATACACCTCATACAATTATAATAGTAAGAATAAAGAAGTGTTAGCCCATTTTTCTAAAATGATTCTATTTTAGAAACCCCTTATTCAAATTTTGGTTTAACTGGAAACTGAGGAAATGACCTTCTGACCTTCGTTCTCTCCTCCTTTCTGCACCTGTACTTTTCATTTTACTCAAAATTATAAACTGGAAACGCTCAACTGGGGGTTTGGGTCCCTCCAGTCTACAGGTACAATGGATGATTTTAATGATAGGTTACAAATTTTAACTAATAGATCTGAATTTCATTTTTTAGTTCCTTCAGAACCCTAGGATGCATAGCATCCAGTTCAGGTAATTTGCTACTCTTAAGTTTGTCAATTTGGTCTACCACATCTTCTAAGTTTACAGTGATTTGGTTCAGTTCATCTGACTCATCACCCTTGAAAACCATCTCCAGAACTGGTATCTCCCCAACATCCTCATTAGTAAATACAGAAGCAAAGAATGTATTTAGTCTTTCTGCAATGGCTTAATCTTCCCTAAGATCTCCTTTAACTCCTCGGTCATCTAAGGGTCCAACTAAGTCCCTCGCATGTTTTCTGCTTTGGATATATTTTACAAAGTTTTTATTATGAGTTTTTGCCTCTACAGCCAATTCCATTTCAAATTCTCTCTTAGCCTGTCTTATCAATGTTTTACATTAATTTGACAATGCCTTATGCTTTTTCCTATTTTCTTCAGATGGATCCTTCTTCCAATTTTTTTTTTCTTTGAAGGATTTTTTTTTTGGGCTAAAATAGCCTCCTTTACTTCACCTTTTAACCATGTTGGTAATCGTTTCGCCTTCTTTCCACCTTTCTTAATGTGTGGAATACATCTGGACTGCAATTTTAAGATTGTATTTTTATACAATGTCCATGCCTGTTGTACACTTTTAAACTTTGCAGCTGCACCGTTCAGTTTTTTATCTTTTCCTCATTTTACAAATGTTTTCCTTTTGAAGATTTAGTGTTAGAGTTGTAGATTTTACATATTGTCCGCCTTCCAGCCATTAGTCCAAATTTGATCATATTATGATGACTGTTTGCAAATGGCCCCACCATCATTACCTCTCACACCAAATCCTGCGTTGCACTAAGAATTAGATCTTAAATATCTCCCTCATTCATTGGTTCCCGAACCAATTGCTCCATGAAGCAGTCATTTATTCCACCCAGGAACTTTATGTCTCTACCATGTCCTGATGTTACATTTACCCATTCAATATTGGGGTAATTAAAATCTCCCATTATTACCTCTCTGCTAAATTGGTTAGCTTCCCTGATTTCTCTTAGCATTTCACTATCCGTCTGATCATTTTTGTCAGGTGGACGGTAGTATACTCCTATCACTATACTCTTACCCAACACATGGGATTTCTACCTATATAGATTCTACTGAACATTTATGGGTACATTTAAAAAAAGAGCGTGTGCGCGTAATTTTGATCACGCATCAGGCGCGAACAAAAGTACACTGGATTTTATAAGATACGCACGTAGCTACACATATCTTATAAAATCCGGGGTCGGCGCGCGCAAGGGGGTGCACATTTGTGCAACTTGTGTGCGCCAAGCCCAGCGAGCGCTGCCCGTTCCCTCCGAGGCCGCTCCGAAATCGGAGCGGCTTTGGAGGGAACTTTCCTTCCACTCGAAAACCTGGCCCAAACTCCCCCTGCGCGCGCCAAGCCTATGTTGAGTAGGCTTGGCGGCGCGTGCAAGCCCCGGGACCCGCGTAAGTCCCGGGGCTTTCCTGGGGGGGCGTGTCGGGGGCATGTCACGACCGTCGCGCCATCGGAGGTGTTCCGGGAGCATGTCAGGAGGGCATGTCACTGCCGGCGCATCTTCGGGGCATTCCAGGGGCGTGGCTGTGGCCTCCGGACTAGCCCCCAGACTGGACATGGCGCACCGGTGGCCGGCCCGGCACGCGCAAGTTACGCCTGCCTTGAGCAGGCGTAACTTGTGCAACAAAGGTAGGGGGGTTAGATAGGGCTGGGGGGTGGGTTAGGTAGAGGAAGGGAGGGGAAGGTGCAGGGGGATGGAAGGAAAGTTCCCTCTGAGGCTGCTTCGATTTCGGAGCGGCCTCGGAGGGAATGGAGGCAGGCTGCGTGGCTCGGCGCGTGCAGGCTGCCGATTTTGGGCAGCCTTGCGCGCGCCAACCCCGGATTTTAATGGGTACGCGTGGCTACGCGCCTAGTGTGCGAACAAAAGTACGCACGGGTGCAAATTTATAAAATCTACCCCATAATGTTAGATGACAATACGCTTTGCCCAGTAGAAATGTACACAATTTAGGAGTACTTTTGACCAGAAATTGTCTATGAAGGAGAACATTTCTAAAGTTACTAACTCTGCTTTTTATTACTTGTGCCAGTTGTGGGCAATTCACCAATATTGCCTCCATGTTCCCCTGCTTGGGGAACTCAGCAGAGTCACTGCAGCCACCTCTACCACTGACTGCCTAAATCTATTCTTTGGGCCTGTTAGTTCCACCAAGATACCAAGAACATCCCAATTTTGATGAAATCCATTTTTTTAAACTCAAAACTTGGGTCTTCATGTGACTTCTCTGTTTGTGATATCAAACCATACCATCTGATGATCACTGGGGCTCAGATGAGTACTGACCTGGACATTAGAGGCATTGTACCCATTTGTGAGCACTAGATCAAGTATCACACCCTCCCTCTAGGGTTCCATTACCATTTGTTTGAGCAGTGCCTCTTGAAGGGCATCCAGTATCTCTCTACATGCTCTTCCTTCCCCTGACCTAGCCTCACCCTGGGAAAACCTTCACTAAAATGCAGGTAAAAATACATGTATTGTGGAACAACATGCAGACATTTCTCACATACTAGGTAGGCAATTTTTAAAAAGCCCTTTCATCTGGGATAAAAGCTTTTGAAAATTGTGCTCCTTATGTTCATTATCATTCAGTCTGCTGCTATTCAACTTCCCACACAATCTCCATTCAGGACATTTGAATATTGTTTATTTTTATTTACACATTCTTTCTGTTTATTAATAGAAATTGTAAATACATTTCTGTATTTATGCACAGATTTGAACTACTATTACAATTTTTATTTTGGCATCTACTGTGGGTTTTAAATGATAAGTACTGAATAAAATTAAATTTGCAATTAAGGGCATTTTTATGTTGGTAATAACATTTTATACCCTAAGGGCCAGATTTTAAAAGCCTAGCATGCACAAATTCTGGGAGATACGTGCATGCCCAGGCCATGCACGTATCTCACAGTAGGTGTGGAAGTGCCAGGCTGCAAAAAAAGGAGCAGGGTGGGGTCTGGGCAGGGTGGGGAGCTGGCCGGGGGCCGGCCAGGACAGCGCATGCCGGCAGCCAGCTGGCACGTGGAACTTACTTCTGCTCCGTGGAGCAGGTAAGTTCAGGGACAAAAAAATTAGGGTAGGTAAGTGGGGTTTAGAGGTTGAGGAGGAGACCAGAAAGAATGATAGGGTTAGAAATAGGGAACTGGGATAGGCCTACTCACATCGCTGCATGATTTTTACAAAAATTCCCTCCCTGCACACGTGAGTGGGGCACCCGCACGCACCTGCACATGCCAACACAAAAGCAGGTGCGCATGTGTATGTGGGCATCGAAGCACGCATGTTGTAAAATCGGCGCGTTCATGTGCACGCGGGTTTTAAAATTTACCCGGAAGAGAATAATTTTAAAACATGCACGTAAGTGCCCACATACGTAACATAGAAACAAACATAGAAATGACGGCAGAAGAAGACCAAACGGCCCATCCAGTCTGCCCAGCAAGCTTCACATTTTTTTCTCATACTTATCTGTTTCTCTTAGCTCTTTGGTTCTATTTCCCTTCCACTCCCACCATTAATGTAGAGAGCAGTGATGGAGCTGCAACCAAGTGAAATATCAAGCTTGATTAGTTAGGGGTAGTAGGGGTAGTAATATATGTAGATATATATGTAGATATATACGTAGATATATGGTCACAATTACGCTTGCTCATGTGTTTATATCATGCGCGCAACATGTTTGCATATCTAAAAGGTACCTGGCGTGTAATGTTGAACATGTCTGGATAAGTAGAATTTAAACTCTTACCGCCTATAGTCCAAATTTTAAAAGCCTGGCGTGCATAAAAACCGGGGCATACATGCTTGGCTGGGCCGCACATGTGCTGAGTGCGTTTTTAAAACAGCCTGGCCATGTGCATATCCCCCAGGACGTGCGGAAGTGCTGGGCTCCTTGAAAGGGGCGGGCCAGGGGGGGCAGTGGATTGACCAGGACAGCGGCCATTAGGCCCTGTCCTGGGGAAAGGTGTGCCGGTCGCCAGCCGGCAGATGGAACTTACTTCATCTATTCAGGTGAAGTAAGTTCCTAAATAAAAAAAAAAGGTAGGAAATGAGGTTGTAGGGGTCGGGTAGGAGATGGGAAAAGGGAGAGAATAGGAAGGGGAATAGGAAAGTTCCCTTCCGTCACCGTGCATATTTTTTTTAAATTCCCGCCCCCTCATGCACACGAGATGCCACCCGCCCGCACATGCACGCGCTGTTATAAAAATTGGGAAACGCAAAACACGCACGCATCAACGTACCCTCTTATAAAATCGCCGCATCCATGTGCACGCATCGGGAACCGCGTGCATGGGTTTGAAAATTTACCCCTGTATTTTTTAGCCAGATATGTAGCAGTTTTTTTAGACTTATCCGGCTCAGTGGCAGCAAAGCAGCCACTTGGGAGAAGTCAATATTTATCCGAATAAGTGGCACAAATCTGCTCTACTTGCGTAGTTGTGCTCCTAATTTTTATCCTTTCCACAAGATTTAACTTGCATAGATTTCATAGTAATTGTTAGGTTTTACATGCATAATTACTCAAATTTTGTAAAATGCATGCAAGAAGGAAATTACTAATTTTACCAAATAGTTTACCAGTTTGCCTGGTCTGTCTGCAGCTCAGAAACATACTCCTGGCTGTTCAGCCTTGAAGTCCCCCCATGTCACCCAGACCCCTCACCCAGTCATTTTTTCACTTTTAAGATATTTATGAACACTTACACCTGATTTCGAGCAGCAGTAAATGTATGCAAGTAGAAGACTTACACGCATCACTTTGGCAGGTTTTAAATGAGCTACTTATGTGTAAATGTTGTCCCTGCCCCGGGAAGCCCCTGACATGCCCCTTTGTTACACACATTTGTTGCTTTTGCACGTGCATATGCATGTATACTTTGCAAGTTTTGAAATACAAGTTGTGTGTGTTCAGCCCATATACTCGAATACATGGGCCTTTTTACTAGAGCAACTTTTAAAAAATTCACTAAGGGGTAGATTTTCAAAGGGTTATGTGTGTAACCCTGAAAACCTGCTCCTGCGCGCGCCGAGCCTATCTTGCATAGTCTCGGCGACGCACATAAGCCCCAGGACGCGCGTATGTCCCAGGGCTTTAAAAAAGGGGTGGGATAGTGGGCGGGGTGCCAGTCCGGGGGCGGGACCGAGGCCTCCAACACAGCGGCTGTGCTGGGGGATGGCGCGCCGGCAGCCGGCCGGCGCGCACAAGTAACACCTGCCAGAGGCAGGCCTAACTATTGAAAACAAGGTGGGGAAGGGATTTAGATAGGGCTGGGGGGTGGGTTAGATAGGGGAAGGTGGTGGGGGGGAGCAGAAGGAAAGTTCCCTCCGAGACCGCTCCGATTTCAGAGTGGCCTCGGAGGGAATGGGGAAAGCCATTGGGGCTCCCCTAGGGCTCGGCGTGCGCAAGATGCACAAGTGTGCACCCCCTTGCGCGCACCGACCCCGATTTTATAACATGTGCACAGCAGCACGCACATGTTATAAAACTGTGTGTAATTTGTGCGCGCCGGGTAGTGCGCACAAATGTACCCCACGCGCGCAGGTTAGAAAATCTGCCCCAAGTGTATTTCATTTAATTTAATAATTATATACCGCACATATCAAACTTATAAAGCAGATCAAGGTGGTTCCCAGCAAAAAATCACATAAAATCAGCTAAAACCTCCACATCCAAGCCCCCCTACAACCAACAACTGAATATTGAATATTTAAAAGTTTGTAACATTAGAGTCTACAGTGCTCAGATAATTAACATAAGTTTTAGTATTTTTGCACAATATAGCCTGTTACAGAATCATGTTTACATAATAAATGATAGCAGATAAAGACCAAATGGTCCATTTAGTCTGCCCAGCAAATTATTTTTAGGGCAGTAGCAACTGCCACTCCATACAGACTATCCCAAGTCTTTTGTTAAGGGTAGTAGCAACTGCTGCTCCATGAAGGCGACCCCCAAGCAGAAGTATAAACTTTAGGTGAAATAAAAAAGTACCCTATTTCCGTATTCCATTCTTTAGCCAGCAGGGTGCTTAATGTATGTCCCTCGCCCTTATGAATACTATTACCATTTGTAATGAGCAGCATGAAAGTGAGCCCTTTCTGCTGTGGCATAGTTGACGCAGCCTCATTGCAAACCTATGAGGCCTAAGACGACAGCTGGAAAATATGCCCTGTAGTGGAACAATCTGGAGCTTCACCTATAACTGCTGCTTCCCCTGCAGGTTGAGCCCTTAGGTTCTGTTCGGTCCCTAGGGCAGTGAAGTGAGCAAGAGTCCAGGGGTACATCTCATTCTGGACAGTCAGCAAGCTGGAGACATGGAAACAGGCCAGGCAGCAGGCAAACATGGTCAAGTCCAGGTAGCCAACATTCATGGTCAGGTCAAGATCTGGAAGTCAGGGCAAGACGACACATTGAAGATGTGGATGAGGCAGACAGGGCAAGGCAAGGCTTGACGAGGATGTCTGGACAAGGAAAGCTAGACAAGGAAGGCTTGTCAAGATGAGGCTGGATGAGGAAGACTGGAGAAGGCACGGTAAAATGAGGCAAAGGTAGGATGAGGCAAGGCACAGGAATGCAGGGCTCTCAGGATTGCAGGAGCAACATGCATTACTAATATAGAAGACCCATTGCTGGGGCAGAGGTAAGCCATCTTAGGAGTCCTTATAAAGTGGGGGCTGGAATTTCTCACTACGGCCCTTTAAGGGAATGAGTTGCGCACATACCTTAGGAAAGGCCAGAACAGCAGCGGCATGGCAGCATGTGGGGCTGTGCTTGGCAGCGTCCCTGCCACACCAAATTAGGGGCCTTTTGGTGGTGCCAGGGTAAGTGCAGCAGCTCATGGGACTGACTCATGAGCCATGAATCTTAACACCATTTTTGTCTTCACCACCAGGAGGGCATCCCATTCATCTACTACACTTTATGAATAAATATTTCCTGACATTATCCCTGAGTCTTCCCACTTGGAATTTCATATTATGACTCCTAGGTTTACATCCTCCTTTCTATCAGAAAAATTTTGACTTTTGTTCATCATTAATTCCTTTCAGGTTTTTGAAGGTCTGCATCCAATCTCCATGTCTCTTCTCTCTTCCAGGGTATACATATTAAGGTCCTTTAGGCTCATCTCTTATGGCTTTCTATACAGACCCCACACCATTTTGTTTTCCTTTCTCTGGACTATTTCAATTCTGTCCTTATCTTTTTTGAGATGAGGTCTCCAGAATTGAACACAATATTCCAGGTGAGGCCTCACCAAAATCTATACAGTGGCATTATCACCTCCTTTTTCCTGTTGGTTTTGCCTCTTTCGATTCAGCCCAGCCTCCCTCTGGCATTAGCCACCACCTTGTCACATTGCTTAATCTTCTTCAGATCATCAGACATTATCACCCCAAGGTCTATCTCCCAGATCGTGCATATCAGTATTTCACAACCCCCCCCCCCCCCCAAATATGTACAACTCCTTCAGATTACCATACCCCAAATGCATAACTCAGCACTTCTTGTATTGAATCCCAACTGCCAAACTTTCAACCACTTTTCAAGTTTTTTTAGGTCACTTCTCATCTTTTCTACTCCTTCAGATATGTCCACTCTGTTGCAGATCTTTGTGTCATCTTCAAAAAAGACAATGGGATTGCCCCGGAGGTGCCATTCTTTTATAGCTTTAATTCTTATGACAGCACTACTTAGCCTGATATTTAAAGATATCCGGTTAAGTAGCAAGTTATCCAGCCACACATGGCAGAATAACTTAGCTGGAATGTCCCTGAATCGCCCCTTTTTTATCTGGCTAAGTTATAGACATATCCAGAGGATAACCTTTGAGTTATCTGTCTAAATGGCTTTTGAATATAGACTTCATAGGTATTGAATAGTTTGGCAACAATAAAAAAGGCTCCAGATCACACTCTGTAGTCTGTGTACTAAAATGTTATGGTGATCAGTCATTGCATTGCCTTTGCTGATGCCATGTATCTTGATGACAACCTAGATAGAGCTAGATTGGAAAGGCTTCAGAGCTGACAGATAAAGAATGGGTACAACCCCAGAGCAAAGATTAAAACAATTGGGACTATCAGTTCTTTCAAGAAAGAAAGGAGGTGAGGTAAAATAGGCTCTTAATACAGCAAATAATTGGGTCTTAATATTAACAGGAAGAAAGTCAAGTACACATAACCATAGTAGTTTAATAGTGTGCGCTCGAAAGAGCTGAGTCATTTAACACCAAGTGATTAAATTGGAGGACAGGGGACTAATTAAAATGGATTTTAATTCAGGAGAGTAGTAAGGTGGTCTTGAAGTTCCTACTTTAGCTTTTAGATATGACTGCTCAAATGTCTTTACAAACTGCCAATTAGTTCTAATACCTTGGGGCACTGTAATTGTATCCTTCAATTTACCCTGTATTTTCCTGCTAATAAGTTTAATGTTATCAGTTCAAATTTGTAAAAGCTAATTCACTATCTTTTGGTCCTGTGTTGGGTCTTGGATAGACAACATTAACATTAAAATTTAATATAAAGGATCACAACTAATTGTGCTTAATTCTGTAGAACCTGGTAAGCAGGCTTGAAAACATTGACATAATTGATTTTGCTACTATGCATTCAGCTTAAGAGTGTTAACATTTGAGATCATAATTTGGGAGATACGTTATTCTTGGCTAGATAGTTGATTGGCATAATCATTTTACACCAAAAATAAAGGGCAAAATAATTACTGAAACTGAAGGATGAAGAAAAAAATAGAAACACCTAGCTACAATTTTATGTAGATCAGGTTTTGAGTTCATTTGAGCAGTTTGTAAGAACAAACACTTTCTGCAAACATAAATGCCAAACTGTCTGCATTTAAACGTTTATTAAATATGTAAATCTTGAAGTGGAGCATTTCATTCATAAGATCTGAACCATGGCGGGATAGTGCATCCTGTACACTCCAAATGCTGGAGGAACACATCTCTTCATTTTAACTCTACTTTAATTAAACCCTACTTATTAGCTATAAGCATGTTTTTGCAGAGAAAGGGTTGACAACAAACATAGCATTTTGTTTTATTATAGAAAATAGCTTTAGTGCTCTATAATAATCCTCTTCAAAGTCTAGAATATTGAGAGGCTAATGTCTACTTTTGACATGTTAACATATTTAAAATATCTGTTTATAGACCTAGAGAACAAATTATCCCACTTTAAGCATAGTTTTCTTAAATTGTTAGTTATGTCAGCACATACACATTTTCTGCTTGACTTAACATTCTAATCAACCACTGCTCAACCTCCAACACAACCAACTGGCACATCGCCAATCTTAAATTATAATGAAACTTGGTTTCCAGGATTCAGATAAGGAAATATGGATGTTCAGAGTCTGGCCCACTGAATAAGTTTTTTCTGTTCCTGAATCCTGCTATGTGATATAACCCAAATATACTGACTAGATAGAATTACAGTATAAATAGAACATTTGAATATTTATTTATTTATTAACTTTTATTTACCGACATTCTTGAAACACATCATGCCGGTTTACAAATAACTCAAAGGAGGAAAATTACAATAAAACAATAAAACCGTAAAACAAATAGCACAATAGAGCAATAATACATGGGGAGGAGAGAGGGGAAGGAGGATGTGGGAGGAGGGGGGGGATAGGGGATGGGCAAGGCTGAACTGAGAGAAGAAGTGAAAAGCACAATAGAGGCAACTATATACAATTGACAATATGTACAGTTACAATCAAATTGTAGAGCTAAGGAGTTATTGAGAGACTGACAGTATTATCTTAGCGGTGGTATTCACTTAAATATATTCACTTAAATATAAAATACGCTAGGGGGTGGTTAGGAGGATTTAAAGGGCGGCATGGAGGAGACAGGGGTAACTGGGGTAGCAAAGGGTTTTAGATTTCACATTACATTTTATATAACATTGTTCATGCCTACACTTTGTGCCTTAACCTCTTGTGTAAAAATTCTAACATCATATAAAAGTTTTATCATCTAATGCTGTTTTATGGTAATGATATAAACTAAAATGTTTATAAAGAAAGTTTTCTCTCCATGCTGCTCGCAACTCAGTATTCTTGACTGAATTCATAGTGCTTTTCCCTCAAAAAAGAAAACGAAAAAAGTTTAGAACACCAATGTCTTTATTCGTAAGTTATGTAAAGTTCTTCAGTTTTAATATGAAGTCAGATTGAAGGGGATCCATGTTTTCTAATATATTGTCTATTTGATTTCATTTTTCAGTAAGCAGTTTGTTTTATACTTGTATTGACCTTCTTTTCTAACAGTGTGGACAGATAGATAGGAGTAGATAAATTGAAGTATGATTTCAGAAAGTTTTTAGGAGTTGGCGAGTGCTTAGCAGTTAGAGGGCAATAATCAAAGGCTTTTTATGCTGGTGAGCTTATGTTTCTCAGAGGACAAGCAGGATAACAGTTCCCACACATGGACGATATCATCAAATGGAGCCTGGCTCAAAAGTTTTACTTCAAAGTTTCTAGAAGTTTTGGATGTGCAGTCTGATCCATGAAACAGTGTCTCATGTAAGACCCCTTCAGTCTCTTCTGTGGAGCCCATAGGTCATGATTGTTTTCTCTCTGTCTTACCTGCTACAGTGTGAGTTCCTTTTTCCCTTAGGAGCTGCTTCTGGCTGGCCCCATGGTTGTATTTATCCCTCCTAGTTTCCTTAGATAGGTCTTTTATACATTTTCTAAGTTTTCTTGTATTTTCGTTGGCCACATGGTGCACTGGCATCAGTGCATCGGAGTGACATCAATCAGGGTTTTAACTTTTACTTGGTTATTTTCCCCCTTTTTCTTCATTTGGGGCAATCTGCAGCTAGGGATTCCCCACACTTGAGAGCGGACATCCTGTTTGACCTCAGAGAAAGCAGAGTTTCTGACTTTTATTGGGTGTTTTCTGAGGACAACAGGATGTTGTCCCCTTGGAGTTGGTTCTCCAAGTTTTAGCTTTGTATACACTGAAGGGGCACTGTGTGGGGGTGCAGGAACATAGAACAGGCTGCACACGCTCAGTGGGGCATGTCCAAAGTTTCTGGAAGCTTTGAAGTAAAACGTCTGTGCTGGCTTCATCTGATAATGTCACCTACATGTGAGGTTTGATATTTTGCTGTCCTCAGAGAACACCAGGTAAGCAACTCTGATTTAGTTACATAAAAACACATTGTGAAAATTGCTCTCTTCCCCTCGTATATACTAAAAGTACATGCATACTTCTGCCTCACAAAAAACAGTGGATTTATGTCAGGTAATTGAAAGTATATGCAGAGATTTCATGTTTAAATCTCTGTAAATACACCTGAACACAGGTTAAAAAGATGTGTATGAAAGTAAATACACAGGTACAAATGCACCGAGCACTGTGTGAGCTGGTCATACCATGAGTATAAAATACCCAATGATTCAGAAATGTAAAGTGAGTCCCAAACTGGAACTTCATGGTCTTGGACTCCTCTAATGTGTTTAACAATAGCGAGAAGGCTAGAGATTTACCAACGTTTATTTACAAGCTTCAGGTCGCCTTGTTTTACCCGTTTGTGGCCAGGTGGTTATCTCTGAAGAAAGATACTAATTGCCAACAAATGGTCTGATCTCGCCCATAATCTTAGGCTGCAGAAGATGTCCTCTGCAGGGTGTGTGTCTGATGCTGTCACGGTCCCTCTTCGATATGCCCTGCTCTCAGTATCTCTTGTTCTCTCATTGTGATCTGCTCTCCAAAGTTCTGGTACTCATGGTTTATAGTCCCAAATCAGAACAGTCCCACCTTGGCATTGTGGGTGGTGCTAGGCAGTCCTGATTGATACCAAATTGCTGCTGTGCACCTCTGGTTAATTGCTAGGTTTTATATGTACCTGACTGGATATGGCTGATATAAATCAAAAATAGGGCAATGTGTTAATTTCAACTGTACTTTTATTATTACACACAAAAAAAAACCCCAAAAATTTTTTTGGGGGAAAAGGAAAAAAGCACTATCACCTATAAATTAATCATACAGGGAATATTGTTTTCCTATAATAACATTACTTTATTGAATATACAATGAAATGTTAATTTTTCAGTTTTTACATAAAATCAATATCAATCCTTGATATATCATTAATTACTTTATGTCAACATAATATCAATTATCACTGAACATATTATTTTGAACCCAACTATTAATGACCCTCAACTCTGTGCTACTTCTTACCTCAATCTTTCCCTTAATTCCCTTGACATCACCAAAACATTTTGATATTGTTGTTGGTCTTCTAAAATGGAAAACACCACTCTATACTTATGATCTTAACTCTTAGATCTCCAACAACATGGTTCTGAATCCCTTATTTGTGGTGTATTTCATTTATATGGTTTTATCTTCTGTCCCAACAAGGGCCTTGTTTCGCCAACCTGGCTTCTTCAGGGGAATATACTTGGAGAGACCAATCATCAATAGGAAATAATCACTTCCACCTCGTGATTCTGAACAAAAGGAGTGGATCAGAAAAAGCGCACTCTATTCACTATGGCCATGCAGCTCCCATTATTGTATGTAAACACAAAACTCCCGAATACAAGTGTGCACCTCTCTGTATCGTCAATGACCAACCTTCACATATCTCACAAGGGCCTTTGTGCCCCCTAGGGTGTCACCTTATTGTGAAGTCGAAATTCTCAATCTCGAAAATGGAATCACACTTCAAAATATCAGCTAACACTCTTTCCTTACGCTGTTATGAACAACACGGGGTAAGCATTTTATCATATGTCCAATTCAAAAAATATCCTGGCTGTCCTCTGCCATTTGATAGTTTATACAGGTGCTTCCTTATGGTGGCATGCCATCTCTCAACAGTGAAATAAATATATATATATTTTGTATATATATATATATATATATATATATATGAAAACTTACAGAAGCTCTGGGAGAAAACCTATATTTGCCCTCCCCAGATTCAGTAGAAAATAATGCATAACCATGCATTTGGGGTGGAGTAATCTGAGGGTGCAGTATATTATAGGGGGTGAAATACTGATGTGAGGTTCTTATCTCCTGTCATATTCTATGTGTGTGTTTCTGAATCATGTGTGCTACAGTGGGTACAGTAATATGTACCTTGCTTTTAAGGATAACAAAAAACTATTTCACAACTCTCAGTAAGAATGGATTTATTGTTAAAGTTCAAAAGCACTTGATTTATATAATAAAACGTACAATTCATGTGGTGACATTGAAACCGACATTTTATAATAGGTTGCTGTTGACACTTAACTGAAAGCCCTGTGACTAAATAACTTGGTGGTTAAAAGAAGCAATAATTTTTCATGTCTTTATTATTCTAAAAAGACTTCAAAATACTTCCAGTTATAGCCTAGCCCTGAAATAAAAATTAGAAATAATTATTGTATTAACTGACAGGGTGGTTAATAATGTCATTTCGGAAGCAATGTTTAAGTTATGTGTCATGAAGTTTCTGTTTTGCGTGCTTACTTTGTCTTTTGCTTCCCTTGTAAATGTCTGGCTAATTTTCCTAATGAGAAGCTTGTATTATTTTTACCCTGCACATCTTTGCACTTTTATTAATTCTAGGACCCTTAATACTGGATGAGGTTTGGTAATGAAGGGACAAGTGTTGACTTTGGTTCTGGTTCTAATGTATATTATTGGGAAAACTTAGGCATCTAGGGATAGATTTCCTCTTGCTTTCTTTTCTTTTTGTCTCCCTACTTTGCTGGCTCCTATTTCTTATTATTTTGTGGAACTCATAATATGCAGTTGATTATTATTGTACTTCTTTTTATGCATTCTTTATAATTGGTTTTCTTAGTCAATTGTTTATTTCTATTGCAGGTTATGCATGTAAATTCATTACAATGCAATAAAAAACCAGAACAAAAAAATGTCATTTTAATATCAATGGAAACTATAGCAATTGGACAAAGTATTACTTGTGTCATTCTTAAGCTATTCCTATTCTTTATTATCTATCCATAATTGATGGAATGAAGCCTCTCATACCATTCAGATAGCCCTCACTATTTTGAAGACAGATTTCTCATAATTATCAAATGTCTTTGTAGTTGGTTGATATGAGATTAATCTGTGTTCTATTATGTACTACATTAAATTAAGTAGAATTCACTGTTCTTTACATGACTATTTATTAAATGTTTACTTATCATAAAGAAATGAATTGGCCAATTATATTGGTCAATTCCACCTTTACTCATGAATAAACAACCAGTGCTCAATCATGTAAGATGCTTGAATTGACTTTGTAGACCTATATTCTGCAAAATCCCAGAGATGCATAAATGGCTAGCTTTTTTTTTTTTTTTTTTTTTTACAGCTATTCAGCTTTTGCTTCATAATATGATATTTTTACTGACTTGGAGAATAATTGAATTTGTCCCTTGGAGATTTCTTCCTGTTTATAATTTTTTGCCTACCTCCAAAATTTGGAGTCTGGAGGCCATAGGGAATAATGCCTTTTAGCCATGTTCAATCATCTCACTCCATAGAAACTCTGTCACAGCATATCAAGGCAAAATAACTCATGTTGCCATAGTGTAATGGACATTCCACTTAAAATTATTCAGGATGTTCTTGAATGTTGTCGGTGTATGCAGCAGATATCGCCAGAGTTTGTATATAAAAGAGGAAATTTTCAAAGGAGTTATGCATGTAAAAGTAAAATTTATCATAACAGTTTTCAAAAGCCCATTTACAAGCAGAATACCATTTGACAATTCAACCCTATGGAGTGAATTTTCAAAGGAGTTATGCAGGTAAAAGTAGCAATTTCAAAAGCCCAAGTACGTGCATAAAGGGCCGGATTTTCAAAAGGTTACGCATGCTGGACCTATTTTAAAAAGGCCCGGCGACGCGCATAAAGCCCCAGTGCGCGTGTAAGGGGGCGGGGCAGGGAAATCCGGGGGCAGGGGTGGGGTCAGAGGCTCCTGGCACAGCGGCCATTTGCTGCTGTGTCTGGGATTGTGCGCCAGCAAAACAATGAAAAAGGAAAAGGTAGGGGGAAAGGGCGGGGGAAGAGAAGGGAAGGTGGGGTGAGGGGTAGGGAAATTCCCTCTGAGGCGTTCCGATTTCAAAGCGGCCAGGGAGGGAATGGGGGAAGGCAGCGTGGCTCAGAGTAGGCTCGGCGCGCGCAAGGTTGCACATTTGTGCACCCCCTAGCACGCGCTGACCCCCGATTTTATGACATGCAAATGCATGTTATAAAATTGGGCGGGCACTCCTTTTAAAATCTACCACAAAATCTTTTGAAAATTACCTCCAAAGTGAATATTTTGGCCTTCAACTCTAATGTCTTTTGGTTTGGATGAAACACTGTACCTACATATCAAAGGCACAGCCATAGGGGTAGATTTTCAAAGTTATGCGAAAGCGGAGCGGCCTCGGAGGGAACTTTTTTTCCGGCCCCCCCCCCCCACCCACCCCCGAGCCCTAACTAAATCCCCCCGTATCTTTGTACAGAAAGTTACGCCTGCCCAAGGCAGGCATAACTTGCGCTCGCCAGCGGGCTACCGGCACGCCATTCCCTGGCCCAGGGGCTGGTTCGGAGGCCTCGGTCACGCCCCCAGAACACCCCCGGGCTTGCACCATGCCCACAGCCCCGCCCCAGAATGTCCCCGAATGCCGTGCCGCCCCCCGACACGCCCCCCCCCCAAGCAAAGCCCCGGGACTTGCGCATGCCGTGGCTTATGCAACAGAGGCGCGCAGACGTGCAACTCCCCTGCGCGTGTAAATCCGGCTGGATTTACGCGCGCAGGGCTTTTAAAATCTGCCCCATAGTGTCCACTATGGCTTCCAATTGGGAGCCTAATTTTCAAACCAATCCATGCATTTGAGCATGAAAATGGGCAAAGAGAGATTAATGCTAGCATTTTATAAACTGTGGGGTGGGAGCTGCACACCTGCACTTTCTGTACAGCCTCACACACCTGTACCACGAGCAGTCTGCAGTGCATGTTGCAGGCCTGCCGCATACCCTGTGTGTGGGCTCACTAATGGGTTTCAATGCAGGAGTGCAACAACGGAAAATTACTGATACAGCATGAGGTACACCATTTGCTGGTGGCACAGGTTTCTCTCCTCTTCGTATGTCTTGAAAGTTGGCAGGCAGCTACACACTAGTACCCTCTGCTGGGTTGTGAGGGCCTGTCATGCAATACTTCCAATTGTTACATCAGATGCTGTAGTAATGAACAGATCAGCTCCATTTGCCTACAGCTTGCCTGCACATCTAGTGGCCAGCAACAATTGTGAAATGCTGTTTGGCAATGCTAATCAAGTTGTACAGCTCAGCAAAGGTACAGGCTACCTTATACAGTCTTACTGGATGTTGTGGTTAGTCAGTCACATCTGCCAGTAACAATGCAAACAATCATGACTTCTGTTATTGCCGCAGGAGACTTAGGGTATGTTTGCAGACCCTGGCTTGTGATCCACATACACATGTCAAACACACTGGCAGAGACAAGATACAATGAGGCCTTAAGTCATACCTGCTGCATCATAGATCGCACCTTCGGCCTTCTGAAAAGTCGCTTTCGCTGTTTAGACAAGACGGGTGGAACTTTAATATATGCCCCACCTAAAGTAGCAAAGATTGTCTTGCTGTGCTGCATTTTCTATAATGTGGCTTTGCGCCACGGTCTACCAGTGGACATACATCCAGATCTGCCACGGGATCCCCAATGTCCTCCTGTTGGAGGCCAGGAGAACACGCTGAGTGGTAGCTAGATTCGGCAAAACCTTATACAGACTCACACTTTGCCTGATAGGGCTCACATTCCTATTCCCCTTTCAGGGGAGGTGCACCTGAGGCCTGTTAGCTACTGCTCTACTTGCTATCCCTTGTTTTTCTATCACTTCTTGGCTGAGTAGGTCACCGTGTAGCATACAAACACATATGGCTAATCATGATTTGTCTTAGAGCTGGACCATAACAGTGTACTTGAAATAAAGGAGTCACTGTAAACATTACATGATAGACATGTGGCTGCCATCATGTGTTCTGCCAGTTACTGACAGAAAATGAGTGACATTTGGTATGACACTCGGTGGCCTAGCTAGCACGGTGTGGTCTGAGAGCCATCAACAGCACCCCTCATTCTCACGCTAACATGTGGGTGCCACAGTGTTATGTGTCCTGGTGGCCCACATGCTCCTGGACCCTGAAGAGTGACAGCTGTAGTAATACAGTAAGTGTGAAATAACACTGAAGGTGCCATGGGCATGGCAAAGTAAGAAGGGCAGACTTAAATGAAGTACTGGCAGATAGCTGTTGTTACACTCTCATTTGGAAGTGCTTACAGGTGTGCAGGTTAAGTAATACCTCTATAATGGGTGTGCTTTATGACATAAGGGCATTCCCAGAACAATCTGGTACCACTGGTTGATCAGTTAAAGAGTGAGATAACACTAGGATTTAGAACTGCTTATCACTTTGCAGCATATGTACATCTACCCATCATCTAACTCCCATGCTGCAGGTATAGAGAGTGTTGATGCTGCTTCCATTGTGATGAAATAGTAGCATGTACATACTTATCATTCAGGACAGGTGGCCACACATCTAGCTTTGGGATTACACCTTCCATTACAGCTTGGCTGAAAGGGACTGTGCTATCTGGTGCCACGTTTTGTATGTGCACAGCTCCTTCAAAGGTAGCATTTACCTTTCTCTGTGCATGCACCCCTACATGCATGCACTGTAGTACATCAAGTGTGGAAATGTATCAGAACAGATGTGCAAAAGTTAAGGGTCTTGGCTGTCGTGATCTTATATAGGTGGCGTCACCTTCTTGGGAAAGCTACAGGACGATGCACTTGCAGGTGAGTGAAGGCAGGAGAGTGAATCTGCTACTGTCCAGCCTTCACTTGATCTGTGACATGTCACCGAGCCAGTATAGTTTAGAACCACTGTTACTGCAGCCATATCTTTCCTCATCAACTGTTGACATCATACAGGCGAAGGGTTTACATACCTTTAACTGGCCTGTCACACATAGGCTCACTGTCATCTGCAGATGCGTGTTTGCTGGAAGGTAATGATGGGTAATGCGTCACAGATAGTCATATGTTGCAGCAGTATGCACATGTTTGTTCCCTCAACATAAGCACAATGTTCACTGTTAACCTACACCTTCTACTGTTAACAGTGCAGATGTTATTTCTGAGGCCCTATAAAGTACATTGCCCCAGCAGTCTTGTGCAAAACACTTAGCATATAGTACTGGACCAAAATCATGGCTGACTTTTCCATGCTTTCGTGGTATTGCTGATGCACCTTCATGTGAGCATGTCTGTGTACTGCTGAACAGCTGCTATGCTGTAGGCTCACCAGTAAATCCTGTTACACACTAGTACTTTAATTAGTGAGGTGCCCTGCTATGGTCCTACCCAGTCCATGCAGTCCTCTGTGCATTACTTTCTCTGGTGACTTTGTGTGGTCAAGTGAACAGATTATGAGCGTACAGACTGCCTCCATTGCAACTACCACTCTGTCCTTATTGTATGGGGCTACTGCTCCCACAGATATCATGTGCTTGCCATGATTGATGATGTCTTTTATGTGTAGGCATCTTGACAAGCAGGCTTTTTGTGCCACCTAAGTCATTCAGAGGCCCATGTCATAATCTTGCAGTAAGTAGGGGTGATATATATACCAGTCTCAGAAGTGTTTCTTGTGGGAAGCTATAGATAATGTTTGTGGAGGAAGGAGTCACACCGACTCATGACCTGTTACAGGAAGCTGACACACACCTGCTTTTGGTTTAGTGGTAACCATTGATGGGATATAGACCTTGCTAATGTGTACGTGCAGGGACAGCAGCATGTAGTCCCTAATTGGAGTAGGGCATATAACACTGTGTTTAGGGGTTGGGTTGGCTACCTACAATGATGCCTGGCGTAGACCCTTGGAAAGTCATGGAGGGTGGTTGTGCAGCGAAAGAAAATGCCCTTTGAATGTTGGAATGCTGTGCTGCATGGAACAGTCACTGTAAAGGAGTAGGTTCTGCTTGGACTATAGGCTTGATTCACATGAGTGCTTACCATCATGCAGCTAAACATGCTGCATGTACATAGAATTCCCGGTGCATTGCTTTCTGTGTGTGTGTGGGGGTGGGGGGGGTTGCTCGTGCAACTTTGACTCCTCACACTGGCATTGGGAACATCCTTTTACTGAGTCCCATCTTTGTGTCAGTGTTGTCTGTTTGCATCTCTCTGTATGTAATATCATGCATAGTTGACATACAGGTAGGCACACCAGCCACCTTTTTCATCTCTCTCTCTATGCTGGGCACACGCAGGAAGGGTATGCCTGCTGTCTATCGCCCATATGAAACACAGTACCTTTTCTGTGCCAGCCTACATGTGTTCCGCCTATACCTACCTACAAAGGTACGGCCCACTGTTTCTTAAACACTGTAGGCGCTTCACTTGTTCAGTATCCAAACATTGTGTTCCACTACGCAGTGTATTTGGTGAATCATGCATTACAGTCTCAGCTGCTGTGTGACAAGTAGGGAGGAGGAGTGAGTGAGTACCTTGTGGTACACCATCTGCAGAGGTGCAGAGCACAGGACGACGAGGTGTGCTGCTGGAGCTGTGCAGAAGTCAGACTTCCGCAGACTGCCTGCCATATGGGGGTCAGCATATTACATGTAAGGTAAGGCTCACCTTACACATTGCGTCCAGATCCCAAAGGCAGCCCAGTACCCAGAGTGTGGAAGGCAGCCTGGTCCTCAGCAGCTGCAACACCCTTCTAGGGCCTCTGCTTGGTGCCCATTGCCCATGTCCATTGTATAGCATATGGTACTCCCTCACTCATTATCCCTACTTTTCAGCCAGCAGCTGAGAGTGTGTACCAAGACTAAGTAAGCACCTGTAAGGATGTGGAAGAATGTAAAATCACATCATATATAAATTAATAAGAAGGCATGGGGTATGTAGTGAAAGGTGCAGAAGTCTTATGTTCTGGAGATTCTTACAGGCAATGTTGATAGCAAGATGTGTATAAATTCCATGCATAGAATTAGGAAGTACTAGAAGCAATAAATCGACTATTTGCATCTGTTTTGACAATTCCCCTCATGGCATTGTATTTTGGCAAGGCTTGATTGGGAGGAAGTATGCATGCATACTTCCTCCCGATGAAGCCAAGGCTAAACACCGTGACGTAGGGGGAAAACCAAGGAATTGTCAAAACAAATGCAAATAGTCAATTTACTGCCACTAGTACCTACTAAATCTGGGCATGGAATTTATACACACCTTGCTATCAACATTGCCTGTAAGAATCTCCAGACCTCTGAACTTTTCACTACACATTTCATGCCTTTTTACCAAGACAAAGTAAGTACACAACATTTAGGGTTTACAGTGTAAGCTACAAATGTATGTGATCACATACCCTTGCACTCCTGAATGAAGTAAGTGGATAGAAAATTCAAAGTAGGGTCCTGAACACTCTTAGTTCACCCTTTACACCGCCCAGCCTGTACATGCACACTATATCATGAGTTGGCCTTTAAGGTACAGAGCTGGTGACATACAGACCCATGTAAAGAGGAGTTAGCAAACAGTATGGTATGTGAAAAAGGCAACAAGAGGTGATAATGAAGGGCCACAGTAAGGGTCTTCTTATTTACCTCTGGATGTCTTGTTAACCAGTATACACGCAGCTTTCATTGTAATGCCGTAGCCCATAGAGTCTTGCTTGCTCCATAAATGCATATATGGAATGTGCCAGGGCATTGGCGCGTGCAAGGTCATGTTTAGAGCAAACCTTTAACCATTGATACCATTAACACAAAAACCACACAATGAAACACCACCACCAGAAAGTTCATCTTTCCAAACAGTGAGCACTTTATTAACAAACACATGTAGGCACTGTTTGAAATTAAGCCAATTTCTTAGGTAATCACATTCTGCAAGGACAAGATAGCTAATAGCAGACAACAATGTACATTTTATGAACAGCACATTCAGTGTAAACTTGTACAGTAATATATGCAAACAGCATCATGACATATACAGGTATTGCATGTTATCCTTAATGGAGAATAATGATTACAACCAAGAACATGAGGGGACATAGAAAAAGAATGGGAAAAACCTTTTAGTAAATAGGTCCCAGAAAGAGGAAGGGGCACCCCAAAAGCTAGAGTATTGTTGTGAAGTAACAGCTACAAAAGGCACAACAATTTATGTAATTCCTAAGGCTTCAGACAGTGCATGTTGAAAGAGTGCACACAAAGAGGCCAGACTAAGGGCCAGGGCAGGACAATTAGAGTAAAGGCCCCAGACAGTGCATGTTGAAAGAGTGCACTCAGAGGACAGGCTAAGGGCCAGGGCAGCACAGGTAAGCATGTATGCAGCAGGAGAATGAACAAACTGTTCAGCATGTAGGCAGCAGGAGAACAAGCAAACAGTTCAGATGTAGGCAGCAGGTGTAGGACTGCAGAGTGATGCATCACCACTGCAGGAGCAGCAGAAAACCCAGCAGAATGGAGGCAGGAGGCCCTGCAGCATGGAGGCAGGAAGCCCAGGTCAAAAGCCAGCAGCATGGAGGTACGCTTGAAGGAGATGAGATTACACCCCGCAGCATGGAGCCAGCACTTACAGGAGATGAGAAGAGATGACACCCCGCAGCATGGAGCCAGCACTTGCAGGAGATGAGAAGAGATGATACCCTGCAGCATGGAGCCAACACTTGCAGGAGATGAGAAGAGATATCAGGATTCTGCAGCATGGAGCCAGCACTTACAGGAGATGAGAAGAGATGTCAGAATCCTGCAGCATGGAGCCAGCACTTACAGGAGATGAGAGGAGATATCAGGATTCTGCAGCATGGAGCTAGTGTTTGCAGGAGATGAGAACAGATGACACCCTACAGCATGGAGCAGGAGACAGGACAGCATTTGCGAAGACATTGTAGGATACTTAAAGTAGGCCGTAATAGGCCCAGAGGCTGAAGGACGGCTTGTTAGTGACTGTGCTGCTTGAAAATGCTTGACATAACAGCATCCAATGTGTGTGACGGCACATCAACTCTGTAGTGATCACACAATGAACCAGTTTCTTCCATCTAGACGGCACATCAACTCTAGTGAGCACACAATGAGCCGGTTTCTTATATCTAGATGGCACAACTCTGTAGTGAGCACACAATGATCTGGTTTCTTCCATCTAGATGACATAGCAACTCTGTAGTGAGCACACAATGATCCGATTTCGTCCATCTAGATGACATAGCAACTCTGTAGTGAGCACACAATGATCCGGTTTCTTCCTTCTGGAAGGCACAGCAACTCTGTCAAGCGCGCATCCCTATCTTTTTAAAAAATTGGCTTTTTGCCCCTTACTTGCCATGTCTTTCCTTTTTTTTCAAGGCCCCTTGCCACGCCGTGACTTCTCACTTGAGGGGGGGGGGGGGCATTTTTTTGGGAGGCCGACCCCTGCACCATTGTGTTTCTGCCGGACTGCTGCGGGGTCTCGAGCCAAAGGATGTAGCTGATTCAGATGGTTGGTCCGGCATCCGCTGTAGTATTTGTGCCATCACTTTCATTATGTTGCTGATGGCCGCAGCTAATGTGTTGGCTGATATACTTTGCTGCAGGATCCTGTTTTGACACTGTACACTTCTTCGCAGGAACCTTATTTCTCCACGCAACTGCCGGACTTCTCCTGATGAGATGGCGCAGGTGCTGGTGCTGCTGGCGGTAGTCCTGATGGTGGAGGTGTGGGTGCTGATGGCGGGGGCCCTGTTAGCAGTGGTGTGAATGCTGCTGGTGTTGGCCCAGTAGTGGCAATGTTGGTGCCGGTGGTGAAGTTGATGGTGGTGTCAGAGGCTGCAATGTGGACGTAGATGGGCTTCTGTCAGAGTGGCGTGGGGTGCTGGTTCCTGGCAGCTGTTCATCCGAATTTTGCCAGTCCATTAAGGTATTGAGATTGAGGTCAACATTAATAGAACTTCTTGAGCCTGGGGACTGTATTAAATACAGGGGATATGATCGCTCTGCCTCCTGCTGCTCCTCCTCCTCCTCCCACTGTGTCTCTGCATCCATGAGTAAGGCCTGTGGAGCATGGGTATTGGGCAGCTGGTCCCAGGAGCATCACGGCTGGTCCCTGGGCATTCCTAGCTTGCACCGGCTCATTCTTGCTCGAGAGCTGTGGAAACAGAGAAGAAAAAAAACCATATGCTAGCAATATTGTTTTTTTGTTTTTTTCCATCAGAAGTGTACTTTGGTTCTTTAGAGAGTGATCATCTAATGGCAATTTCTGGGGCATTTTTACTAAAGGGATTTTGCAGTTCTTGGTCAATGGGAAAAACACCTAGTGAAAGTCCCCCTGTGTCTACAACCGTTGCTGTCTGGCCATTTATGGTTGAGGTTAACTTACCGTTGGCGGCTCAATTGGTGTCTAGCCACTGATCCATGCCCTCTAACACGTCTGGCCCCAGCATTTCAATCTATCACTGCTCCACTTCTGTGATGACAATGGGACAGGGGCGCCCCTTCTCTGGTCTGGTGCACATATTTGGATCGCTCTGCTAGCTTGGCCTTCAGCTGGGCTTTGATATCTTGGTAGTGATGGGCAACCTACTTCCTGCTTCTTTGAATGCCACTGTGCTGGATGATGACCTGGGCAATGTTGTGCCAAATTTACCCTTTAGCTGCTTTTGACGTCTTGGCTGCTCTGTTGCCGAATAAACTGGCGTAGTGCTGCAGGAAACCAGCAATGAAAAGCTTGTTCTCTGCCACACTGAACCTGATTGCCCGCAGTCTCTGGCATACTGCTGGCTGGCTGGCCGAAGGGGGCGCCACGTCCTCCCCCGGAGAGGTGACCTCCCTGCCCTCACTCTCCATCCTGCTCTCCTCCCCCCTCCCTTCCTCCTGTCCCACCTCACCCTGCCCTACCAACTCCCTTCCTGTCCGCCCTCTCTCTCTCTCTAATCCTATGCTGCTGTACTCCTCCCACCACTCTTTTCTGCCTAACCCCTTCCCCCACCCCACCCTCCTATCCCTTCCATCCTGCCTCTCTCGCTACTTCTCCCCTTGTCCCTACTCCTTCTCTCCCTGGCACTCCTGCCCTCCTCCTCCCACTCCCTTTGCCTCCTGCTCTCCTCACCCCTCTTTTCTCTTTCCAGGTCTATCACATTTCATGCTTTCCTCCTCATGCACACACTCCTCTGTTCCTCACACTCCTCCTCCACTCCACAGAAAATGACAAATTAGGACTTACTATCTTTTACTCTAACAAATATCACAAAAGATAAAGGGAAAGGGAAACAAATGGCAACACAACTCAGAAATCGCAAATCTATACCCCCCAGAACTCCTCTAACAGCACTAACCTCCTCTCCTCTCACTCCAACACCCGATACACCCTCAAAGAAGGAGGGGCAGGAAGTGAGCATTTATACTAAGAAAAAATATCGCGGTGCGCGATGATGTACCGCGGCATGCGTTACCTCGTTGTGTACTGTGGCAAGCTGCCAATTTGAGTATACATGCCCTTTTGTTTATTGCGCACGGTAGGCACGCAATAAGCAAAGCATTTTGATTAATCAAGAGGATTGTTTGCAATGTACATGGTCACTTTTAGTCTGCAAACCATCTAGCAATTTTCAGAGAGAAACTGCCCAGGTAATTGCTGTTAGAGATTTTGGATCACAATGAATTTTATTTAGATTAGAGAATGTCACCTAAGGAAAAACAAACAAGGTTCCCTTTTTGCAAGTGCAGTAAAACAGCCCTGCATTTATTACGAAGGTGAAATGGTGCTGCAGGTAGCCAGCAACACAAAGAAACAGGAAGCAGTACATAAGCCATAATAGCTCAAAATAGTTCAATATTAGCCAATACAATAAAGTCCAACACAGTGACATGAAATGTGTTTTAATATTTCCCCACTCACATGAACTCCACATTCTTGCTACAGAATTAATTCTTATTTTTCTGAAGTGGTTTTGGCAATACATCAGTGGGCAATTTAACATTGGGTGTGTAACTCCTTTGATATTGTCCTTCTTTTACTTTATCTGTAAGTATTTGAGATCAATGTTTTCTGATGTTGAGATGCACTTTCTGCCAGTTTCATCAAGGACTGGCTATCAGTTTTTATGTCAACTGGGTTTTTACAGTACTTCTTAAATCTAAGTCCAAAATTGTAGTTATCCACTCTCCTTTGTTGATAGTTCTGCATACAGTAATGTATTCAGCTTCACAAGTGGATAAGCACTCCATCTGTTGCTTAACAGCTTTCAGCTGATTGTTGCTTGTGATAGCTTGTATACATAACCTCTGGTAGATCTCCCATCTCCAGTCAGAGTTCCAACTTGCATCTGATTAACCAATTATTCTTTCTCCAGAAGCTTTGTAACATAAAATATTATATTTTGTTCCTTGAAGATATCTTAGAATACATTTGGCCATCTTCCAATGTTCATTCATGAAGTAAGTATTGAAACAGCTCAAATAATGAACTGCAAATGCAGTGCAAATTCACTATTTGACTGTACAAGATACATCAAACTTGCGATAATACTCTAGTATGGAAAATCTGGATTATCTCCATCTGGATTTTAATTTTCTTTATGGTTTAGCTCAATATACATAAACAAAATCCACTAAGGAGTGCAAGAAGACTCTAGGTCCAATAATTTCATTTTCAACATTGTTTATTTATAGTTTTAAAGTTCCAAGGAGCCACTCCTATTTTAAAGTAATGCACAAATAAATGACTGCTTCAGGGTCCCCCGACACGGACCCCGTGTTTCGCCCGAAGGCTGCTTCGGGAGGGACAGTCTGTAATTTCAACAAAAGCTTAAAGTCAGCTGAGGAGTTCACACAGCTCAAAATGGCAAGGAGGGCCATTTTGAGCTGTGTGAACTCCTCAGCTGACTTTAAGCTTTTGTTGAAATTACAGACTGTCCCTCCCGACGCAGCCTTCGGGCGAAACATGGGGTCCGTGTCGGGGGACCCTGAAGCAGTCATTTATTTGTGCATTACTTTAAAATAGGAGTGGCTCCTTGGAACTTTAAAACTATAAATAAACAATGTTGAAAATGAAATTATTGGACCTAGAGTCTTCTTGCACTCCTTAGTGGATTTTGTTTACGAATTGTGGAGTGCAGTATTGCTCCTTCTTTATATTTGGTTAGCTCAATATACAGTCACGCAAGCCAAATTTTTTTTAGGATTTCTTCAGTATACTTTTTTTTTACTGATTGGCAATTGTTTTGTTTCTGCATTTATCTCTGTCATTACCCAAGATTAAACTTAGTTCTCTGAAATCTATTAGTTCAGTCTATAAAAAAAATCTTTACACTTTGTAGAAACATATTGGGCCAGATTTTCAAAGTGTTACACGCGTAACAGCCTTGCGCGTGCCGGGCCCATTTTAAAAAGGCCCGGCGACACGCATAAAGCCTCGGGACGCGTGTAAGTCCTGGAGCTTGCAAAAAGGGGAGGGGCAGGGGCGGTCCAGGAGTGGGGTGGGGGTGGGGTGAGGCTCCCGGCAAAGAGGCCATATTTGCTGCTGTGCCGGGGATCACGCGCCAGCCCCCAGCCAATCAAGTTTTTAAGATGTCTCTAATGACTATGCATGAGATTTATTTGCATGCACTATTTCCTTTGTATGCAAATATAAACTAGGGATATCCTGAAAACCTGTCTGGCTGGGGGGGGGGGGGGGGGGGCGTGGACTGCTTTGAGCACCCCTACCTTATATAATGGCATCTCACAATTCAGTTTGAAGAACCTCCACCTCCTACAAAGTGCCAATGTGAGAATTTAGGTAGGTGCAAGAGCAACTCATCATATCAAGCCTCTTCAATATCATCTTCACTGGCTTCCAGTAGAAAGCAGAATGACATTTGAATCTCTCTGCTTTGTCTTCAAATTCTTAAATAAACAAGCCATCTGAACTTCTCTCCCTTTACATACCCTCAAGGGAACTCCAATCTGCCAAAATGGCTCTTCTTTCCTCTCTTCCGCTGCTCCACAGCCAGATTGTCCTGCACAAGACTCCATGCTTTTAGCTGTTATGTGTCAAACATTTGGAACAAAGTGCCACTAACTCTGCGCCTGGTACCATGCTACCTTAAATTCAGTAATAAAAAATGCTAAGGTATGATATTTCAGCCAAGCCTTCCCTTAGGACTTACATTTTTGACCTAACTTTCCAAACTCCCAACGAGAGTCTATGTTATACATATCAGGAACACAACTTGGTCTTGAAACTATTCACAAATGGGTTTTTCTATGACGGATCCCAGTGCCTCGTGAATTACAAATTCTGATTCGATTGTAAGCTGTTTTGATTCCTCTGTTCATTTAAATATATTGTAATTTGCCTTGAAACTAATTATGGGAAAAGGCAGAATATCAAATGATCATAAATAAATTAATATTCCATATCATAAGAACATAAGAAATTGCCATGCTGAGTCAGACCAAGGGTTCATCAAGCCACGATTCTGTTTCCAACAGAGGCCAAACCAGACCACAAGAACCTGGCAATTACCCAAACACTAAGAAGATCCCATGCTACTAATGCAATTAATAGCAGTGGCGATTTCCTAAGTAAACTTGATTAAGAGCAGTTAATGGACTTCTCCTCCAAGAACTTATCCAAACCTTTTTTAAACCCAGCTAAATTAACTGCACTAACCACATCCTCTGGCAACAAATTCCAGAGCTTTATTGTGCGTTGAGTGAAAAAGAATTTTCTCCGATTAATTGCAAATGTGCAACTTGCTTTATTATAACCAACTGCCGCTGGTCATGCTTTATATCATTCCACATTTTTCTAGGACTTAAATGTAATTTCAATAAACATTTGATTTAAAAGCTTTCATGCCCTCTTTTCTTGGCACTAATTCCCAAATTTTCATCTTGTGAGATGAAAGTTCTCAGCAATAGCATCTTCACACTTATCATGCTGCTTGGTCTTTGTTTCATCTTCAGTGCATATTAGTTATTTCACTTTATGATGCACACTGTTGCAATAAGACTTTGTCTTTGTTTAAGTACTAGTCTGTCAAGGGACTTTCATGTTGAATGATGCAGTTCCTGATTGTCTGGTTATTTTGGTTCTTGCACTAATGAGATTTCATCATGCATTTTTGCCATAGGTGATGAAAGTCATGTTATGACTCTGTCTTCATTATCGACTGACTTTTCATCATCTCTTTTCAGTATTTCATAAAACATTGTGAGGAAGAGTACAGGAAACTCCCTCAAACAACCTTAAGGGACCGGCCACAGCTATCTAGCCTAGTTCTCCTTAAGGTTCAGCCCCACAAGGGATTCTGACTATAAGGAGTCAGAACCCAGAAGGGTTAGATAGGCTGTAGGCCAGAGTATGTGAAGATCTGCTATGTTTGATGTCTTTGAGCTACCCTATCTTAAGGTGAACTGCATTATTTGTCTAGTTTTGACATGGGCCGATACAGTACAGTGCGCTCCAGTGGAGCGCACTGTTGGCCTGTGTTTGGACGCGCGTTTTTGACACGCTAGCTTTACCCCTTATACAGTAAGAGGTAATAGCGCATAAAAAACGTGTGCCTAACCCCCCGAAACTAATAGTGCCCGCAACATGCAAATGCATGTTGATGGCCCTATTAGTTATTCCCGCGCGATACAGAAAGTAAAATGTGCAGCCAAGCCGCACATTTTACTTTCAGAAATTAACGCCTGCCCAAAGGCTTTGCAACTTTCTTTGTCATAAAATTAATTTCAATCCAGCTTTAATTTGGAAACTGATATGACATTGTCAACTAATTCAGGTATATATAGTATAGAACATCTTCAGCTGTGATACTTTCATAGTCATTGTCTCCATATGGCTTAAATTATATACCTCCTACTCTTACTTCTTCCTTAGACATGCCATCTTACATTGTTATGGATTTGTTCTATACTCTGTTATAGTTATTGAGTAATTCATATTGTCTGCTTAAATGATTTGAGGAACTAAAATCTATTGAAAATAGCTCTTGGTTATCAATTGTGCCTTGATCTATATTTGTTTTTTCGAAATGGAATGCATAGTGCTTCTTGGTGAATCTAATGGTGTCCTCATCATTAGATAACTTGTTGCCCACTTTTGCTTATTTTATTTATTCTTTCATCCCTATCATTGCTTGTAAAATATTTAGGCCTTTCTACATACTAAGTATTTTCATTTCCCTTGAGATCCATATTTAGACACAGTCTGGATAGCAAAGTTAGGCAGATAAACTTATCCGGCTTACTTAGGAGGCACATTCAAAAGTGCAGCCACACTATCGAATATAACCAGCTATCTTAAAATTAGATGCCTAACTTAGGCCTGGATTTTCTAAAGTCATAGACCTTAGAGTGTAATTGATGTTTTGAAAAAAAAGCCCCACCACTCTTGATGCGGTATATATCTTAGTCACATAACTATGTGGCTAAGATATATACACTCTGATTTGCAAAGTTACTGTTTCTATGTTGAAGTCAACCTACCATAATTCCAATTGATATGATGTAAAGCGCTCATTTTATACATATGAGATAATACAAGCAACCATTGGTACAGCCCCTGAGACAGCTCCTGCGAGAGCGAAACTCGGCCAGAGTCGGGCTAACACCAATAAAAGAATCCCTGATTATACCGATCACTACAGTTTGGCCTGCTTTCCTGAATTTTATGTCTACAGCATCCTTCGGCCCCAATCAACTCAGGGTGCAGAAAATTGGATCCCTGAATTGAATCAGGGATCCTCAGTATTGAAGCATACAGCACTGCAACTGCTAGATCAGGCTGACCAGATGTTCATTTATTATTCAGGGTCTCATCAGTCATTTCTTTTCATTTCTACTTCTACTCCTATAGTTGTTGATTCCATGCTACCCTTATGTCATCTGCTGGCAGGCCTAGGGATAATACATTACATTTACGCAGACGACATTCAATTAATTCTACCAATAGACGACACAATTGAAAAAACATTAAGTCTAGCTAACATGTACCTAGACATAATTAAACAACTACTAAACCAGATGGAACTGGTTATCAACATTGACAAAACTGAATTCCTTCACCTTGAGAGAAAACATACTAAAATCATTCAAACACCGATAACCCTAAGAAATAACCAAAAAATTGAGCTAGCCGAAAAAGTAAGGAATCTGGGAGTAATAATGGACCCAGAAATCAACCTGAAGCAACACATATCTATAAAAGTAAGAGAAGGCTACGCAAAACTTATGGTCCTCAGAAGATTGAAACCATTACTCACACCTGCCCACTTCAGAACAGTATTGCAAACACTTATCTTTTCTAGCACTGACTACTGCAATGCACTCTTACTAGGACTCCCAAGCACATCGATAAGACCACTCCAGATACTTCAAAATACTGCAGCCAGAATACTAACGGGAAAAAAGAGGAGGGACCATATAACCGAAACTCTAGCAGACTTACATTGGTTACCCATCGAATACAGGATAAAATACAAAGCCTTATGCACCATACACAAACTAATATATGATAAAGAAGCAGACTGGCTAAACACAGCCTTACGAGTACACGTTCCACAAGGAAACCTCCGCTCAGCAAACAAAGCACTACTAACAATCCCTTCAGTAAAGTCAGCAAAATTAACCCAAGTGAGAGAAAGGGCTTTATCATTGGCTGGGCCCATACTATGGAACACGATGCCACCCGAACTCAGATTACAGAATAATCTCAAAACTTTTAAGAAAAATCTAAAAACATGGTTCTTTAAAAAAAGCCTTCACTAAAGAGTCTGGAGGGTAGAGAATGAAAGTACAGGGTAATGCAGATGAGAATGAATTTAATCAATCCTACTTTTAAGAAGTAATATTTCAAAGCAATAGTAGCTCAATAATATACCTGGACTTGACCAACATTACTCAAATAATGATTTTATTTATGAAATTGTAACCGAACTTTATTGGCACCTGTTAGAATGTAAGATATCCTACATTTACTTACCTTAGTCTATGTGCCTATTTGTAAACCGTTGCGATGGTATATAACTTAGCGACGGTATAGAAAAGTTTTCAAATAAATAAATAAATAAATGCTCTATACTTACTTTGTATACTTGTATCTGTTTCTGTGTCAGGTTTTCATCTCTTTTCAGCTTATGGATCTGAACCTTCTTGTTTGCTAGGGCCTAAAGTTGCTTGATTTCAAGCCTCAGCTTCAACTTCTTCCAGCTGTTTTGACATCCCATTAAGGAGTACTACTTGGGATCTTTTGTATTTTTCCTGTTTAATATTATGGGGTAGATTTTCAAAGATAAGTTGCACTCGCCGGCCAACTGCCAGCGCACAATCCCCGGCACAGCGGCAAATGGCCACTGTGCCAGGAGCCTCTGGCCCTGCCCCCGCCCCGCTCCTGGACTCCCCTTTTTGCAAGCCAGGGGACTTACACACATCCCAGGGCTTTACACGTCTCACCAGGCCTTTTAAAAATCCGGCCCTATCTGTACATTTTCTTTTAGTTGTAAATGAATTGCTTTTATTTCACTAGATAGAGATCTTTAGTTGGCATCGTTTAGGGGTGGATTTTCTATTTTCAGTCTATTTTCAGTCTATTTTCGCAAGCGAGCGATAGCCTTAGAAAATAAGGCCCTTAGTTTGTTCTGGTTTTCTTTCAGATGTTACTGCCCTTTTTTTCAACTTTTAATGGGCTTTTTTTTACTTACTCTTTAGCTGCAATATTGGGCTTATTGTGTAAAAGTAGCAATATATCATTTTATTTTAGTCTTCAGGGATTTAGTTGGCCATAATCAGCTGCCATTTTTTTTTTAAATTAAACTTTGGAGTAGTTTTCATGCTAAGTAGGTCCATGAAGAAATTCATCTTTCCCATAACCTTTGCTGGGATATTACCTTTATCTCAAGATTCTGAACTTGTATTACTGCCATCTTGTGCCCTAGTATGGATCCTGAGAGTGGATACCCAAGGAGACCTGCAGTCAATATGAGCTTACTACTTCTCATACTTTGAGAACTTTAGCTGGCTCTTTCAGTTATTTCTCTGTCCCTCCAACCTCTTGAAAGTGGTTTGTCCGACTAAGTACCTGATTCACTAAGGGTTTTTCCCATAGATACAAAATAGGAGAAAAGCCTTAATGAAATCTGGCCCTAAGTTTGGACTTAGCCGGACAAACAGTGGGATTTTTAAATCCTACTGGTTTGACTGCCTTGACATAACTGGTTAAGTTGTTATACAGCTAAAAACTTATCTGGCTGTATCAGGGATGTTCTGGGAGAATTCTGGGGCATAATAGAGTAAGCTAAGTTAGCTGGATTACTCTGATTTTCAGTCAGATAACATTAGGACTGCCTGAGAACAGTCCTAAAGTTAACTGTCTAGCTTTTAGATAGCCAGCTATATTCTTTTCAAAGTGCATTAAGGCCCTAACGCCCATAATAACATCATAACGCATGTGTTATCTATCTCATTGCGAGATGCGAATGCAAATTTTGAAAATGTATTCAAGAGGAGAAGTTTGGGTGGAGTTTATGAAAATGAGGGGCATTAGCACAGCGTGTGATAGCATAATGCATGTTATCGCACGCTTTTAATGTTGGAAATAACTACACCTATTTTCCTGGCATTAAGCTGTTCGATATGCTCGAAACTGTTGCGTTCCTGCCTGTTCTTGCCCTCGCACCACCCTCTCTACCTCTGAGGCGACTCCCTTCGGTTCTGATGGACAGATGCTGCTGTGGCTTCTCCTCGCCGTTTCTTCCTGGTGTCCCCGGGCTGGCCTGAAGCTGCGGATCTGCCATGTTCCAGATGACGTAGGGCGCGCACGCTCCGAAGTTTGTGCCACCATGGGCGCGAACCTCAGGGGCGTCCCCCCGTAGTGACGTTATCTACTTCCAACATAAAAGGTCTTTGCTTACGCTTGCATATTGAGTTAGCAAGGGGTTTGATTGCGGGGATCATTCCGACCCGCTTCATCCTCCGCTGCTCTGCCTTTTCGAACTTACCAGGGGTACCCGCTCCTCGGGGGCCCCGCTCTCTCCTCTTGTTTTCAGATTGCTAAGACGGGATCCGGTACTCGCTCCTTGAGAGCCTATGTCCCTGAATGCTCAGAAGACTCCCTACTGCCTGGAAGTGATCGCAGACATGAACATTGTGAGTTTCCTTTCCAGTCGCATATAGGAACCGGTACTCGCTCCTCGAGGGCCCATGTTCCTAGAACTGAAGACTCTCTTCTGTCTAAGACGCTGTCGCAGGTATGGAGATCGTGAGTTATTACAGATTGCAGATAGGAACCGGTACTCGCTCCTCGAGGGCCTATATTTCTAAAAACCTTATGAAGACTCACTTCTATTTTCAGAAGCTATTTCATATACAGATATTGTGAGTTCTTATTACAGTCTGCCTAGAAACCATTACAGAGATAATTAACTGTGAGTTACCATCGCTCTCAGAGCCGTTCCTGGAACCAGGTACTTGTTCCTTGAGGGCCTTATTCTCTCCAGCTACTGAGCTTTATTATATCTATGTGTGAGTATCATCTACTTCTGGTTATGTATCCAGCATACCCTGTCTACTCACTTACAGGTCTATCCTGTAAAGTGCGGCCGCGTTTACCCTGCTCCTAAGCCGCTTTTTACTCACCTTCCGGCCGCATTAGCCCTTCCTGCGATCCCGAATCCCCTTTAACCTACTCCTACCGCATCCTAAATTCCCCGGGCAACCCCTTCCGCACGTGGCATGTATATTGCATGCAAACGAGCGAATTAGCTATTCCCTAGCATCCCGTAACCCGCGCCCCGACTATCGCTAGTTTTCCCTGCCGTTTTGTCGCACGTTTAACCTGCAAACTTACCACCTACCCTGACCCCTGGGGTAGAGGCAGGGGTAAGGGTAGGTGGCAAGCTTTCCCCCAGCCCCCGCTCACCTGCCCCGACCGCTTTCCCCCGTGCAAGTAAGTTGCTTCGCCGCTTCAGTTCTTCCCTCCTGTCCCAGAGAATAGACACTAGCGGCGAAGCGAAAAAAAAACCAAAAGCAATTTTGTTTTTTTTTTTCCAAAAGCGACGATACCTTCTTGGCCGGACGGCTGCAAAAGTGGGTCGGGTCCGGGCTGACAGCGGCGAAGCAACTTACGGCGAAGCAACTTGCTTAGGCCCGCGGCGAAGCAACTTACGGCGAAGCAACTCTTAGGCCCGCGACAATTTTGGTTTTTTTCCAAAAGCGTGATAGATCCCAAAAGTAAGTCGTTTTTGGACGCCTGCACAACTTACTTTTTTTTTTTTTGCAGCCATCAGCGATCGTGGCTCCCGTAGCTCCTCCGGAGGAAGATGGCCGCCTGCACGGGGGAAAGCGTACAATTGGCCGCTGAAGACGTGGCGTCACATCCCGTGACGCCAAACGTCGTGACGTCACGTCTTCAGCGGCCAATTATACGCTTTCCCCCGTGCAGGCGGCCATCTTCCTCCGGAGGAGCTACGGGAGCCACGATCGCTGATGGCTGCAAAAAAAAAAAAGTAAGTTGTGCAGGCGTCCAAAAACGACTTACTTTTGGGATCTTGACAGATCCCAAAAGTAAGTCGCTTTTGGAAAAAAACCAAAATTGTTGCGGGCCTAAGAGTTGCTTCGCCGTAAGTTGCTTCGCCGCTGTCCTAAGCAAGTTGCTTCGCCGTAAGTTGCTTCGCCGCTGTCAGCCCGGACCCGACCCGACTTACTTTCGCAGCCATCCGGCCAAGAAGGTATCGTGGCTCCCCTTTTTTTTTTTTGCTTCGCCGCTGTCAGTCTGTTCTCCCCTCCTCCCGGAGCAAGGCTGCTTTTCGCGCCCTGCTTCGGGAGGAGGGGAGAGAGATGACAGCGGCGAAGCAACTTACTTTTGCATCTGATCGGACCCGACTTCCTGGTATCTGTCATTTCAAATGACATTTGAAATGACAGATACCAGCGTGGTGTGAAGCATTAGGCCCGCGCACCCAGGATACTGTATAGGCGCTCTATCCAGTAAAATGGGTTGCGCGGGCCTAACGCTTCACGGACCGTTCTTAGACGCGGCATGCATTTGCATGAAATTAGAGTTCAGGATCGAGCGGTAGGTGAGCTGCACTGTGCGTGCGGCAACCATGGGTGCCGCAGGCACTAACGCAGCTCTTCCTACCGCTCTGTACTGGATAGACCCGTATGTGTCTCTCTCTACAGCTGAGCTAAGCCGGAGATTGCAGTTCCAGGATCTGAGGAACTTCAGCCCTGCTGGGCACATCAGCTCACTATTGCCACCTCTGGTGGTTCTAAATAAATAAAATAAATAAATACCTAAATAAATAAAATAAATAAATACCTGTCTAATAAAGAACTATGGGGCAGATTTTAAAAAAATACGCGAGCGTGTACTTTTGTTCGCGCACAGGCGCGAACAAAAGTACGCTGGATTTTATAAGATACGCGCGTATCTTATAAAATCCGGGGTCGGCGCGCGCAAGGGGGTGCACATTTGTGCAACCTGCGCGCGCCGAGCCCAGCGCGTGCTGCCTGTTCCCTCCGCCCTCCCCCCACTTTCCCCTCCCTTCCCCTACGTAACCCACCCCCCCGGCCCTATCTACACCCCCCCCCCCTACCTTTGCGCGCATCGGCAGGCAGCCCCGCTCCGTCCTCCGGTCCCGGGGGCTGGTCCGGAGGCCTCGACCACGCCCCTGGGTCGGCGCCACGCCCCCGGGCCCGCCCCCAAAACTCCGCGGCACGCCCCCAAAATGCCGCCTCCCTCCCCTTTTCGAAAGCCCCGGGACTTACGTGTGCCGGCGGCCTATGCAAAATAGGCGCGCCGGCGCGCGTAAATCCGGAAGGATTTACATGCGCGGGCCTTTTAAAATCCGCCCCTATCTGTGTCTGTCTCCATACTCCAGCCTAGTCAGTGGTCCCTCTCTTGATATCCTCTTGAGGGCTCTGTCATCTGCCATCGACCCAAGGATCCATTTCACATTGTTACCCCTCCACTTTGGGGGGAGCATCTATCACAGATTGTTAACTCCGCCCTCCTGGCGGGATGATCGACAACAGAAACAGGATTTATAATGTTTATTTTTGCACAGGGAGAGAGGAGAGAGGCATGGAGAAGGGAGCGAGGGAGAAGAAGAGGAAGAAAGCCCCTGGGGTGGCAGACATAATTGTCATCTATTTATACTACTATAGGAGGGTCATCTATTATGTATGTTTTGTAGTAACCCGCCCCGAACCTTGAAGGGTGCAGGATATAAATTATTTTAAATAAATAAAATAAATAAATGAATCTAGTAACTCGAGGTGAGGTCTGGGGGGCTAGTTTTACATGCATAGTCACATGTACAAACACCACAGTGCACATCAGTGAACACTGGATGTGATTTGGAAAGAGGAAAGATACACAAAGATGAAATTTCTACAATGTTCTCTCGCCCTAGCTTGATAGTACCCAAGTAGAGATGCATCAAGCTAGGGTGAGAGAACATTGTAGAAATCTCATCTTTCTGTATCTTTCCTCATTCCAAATCACAATCAATCTTCACTGATGTGAACTGTGCTATTCGTATGTCTGCCTGTGCATGTAAAACTGGCCCCAAAACCCTAGTCCACCACCAAAACCTTACCTCAAGTTACTAGATGACCCTGCTATAGTGGTATTAATAGATGACTACTATGAGAGCCTTATAAAGAGTCTCTCTCTCTCTAAAAATAAGAATAATGCCCGTCTGCACCCTGGAGTGTGTAGCCCAAAAATGATCATAGCCTTGTTCCTTATCATGGGTGTTATTCATGTGAAATTTATAGCATTTGGATAAATCTAGGCCTGAGTTAGCATGATAAGTTTCTCTGATCAATTTTGCCAGCTGCTTAGTGACTGAAAATTGACCTCAGTATATCCAACTGTTGGGCCATATTATCAAGGAAGAACTGTTTGTACATGTTATTTGTATTCAAACTTTTACTGTATGTTTTTTGTTGTTGCTGCTGTTGTTGTTTAGCAGTCTGCATGCATATAGAAACTGATTACCATCAAGACTTTTAAATGGTAAACTAGAATAAGTGCTGACTGGATACTCTTCATGTTACTGTGTTTTTATTTTGTTTGTTTACAATATAGCAATCAGTTCTTTGAAGTGAAAGGTATTGAAGTAAGTTGCCTTGGCAACTCTTGGCATATTTATAGGATTAAGCATTTATTAACAGAACTTGTAAAAGGCCAGCATTGTATGACAGAATTCTTAAATAACTGTTATGAAGTCATTATGGTCTTTCACATGCTCTATCTCTTCTTTCATGTTTCTTATTAAGTATCTTTGAACTATTCAATTAAGTATAGTACTAATGAGACAGTAAGTCACACTTAACTTGCTATTTCTCTGACCTGCTGTTTAGAAATTCCGGTTTAACCTATTGTGGTTTATAATGTATCATTTGTTTTTATTTTCTTTAATGATTCATGTGGAAAATGTTAACATTTTAAATTATTGTGTCTACCATTGCTTTAAGTGTTTAAAAAAAAAAAAAAGAAAGAATTTATTTGTACAAGTGTTCCCCTGGAGCCTTTCTGATAAATCAAGTTTTTTTTTCGTATGTCGTTATTGGCAAGAAAGCAACAATTTTGTGATTGAAGATTCTGAACTCTGATTTAAACTGATGTTTATTCAAGGTCATTACAATTATTGCTGAGTAGGTGTGAATTAACATAGAGGTCAGTAATTACATTACAAAATGTACATGCTAATCAACTGGAAATGCTTATGAGGGGAATTGAAAAGACCCTTTTAAAGCAATGTATTAAGCCATAATAGAGGTTTCAAATGGCAGCATTGTAATTTGACTGCTGTTCTTATACAATCTCTAGGAGACATACATTATGGCATATGCTGGGCAAAATACATTTTATAGAATTCAAAGTAACCTACTTACCCCAGATGAATACCAAATGAAACAAATTGCCCATAAAGAACATTTGCAAGAAATGCTTGGATTAAAGTAACAGAACTTGATAAAATATGCATTTATAGACAGCAGGGGCTGGCACTGGATTTTTGCAATCTAAGTTTTGAATTGTTTAAATGGGACCTAGTATTCAGTGATCCAAATAATGTTAACATTTAGTGAATGAAATAGCACTATAGGTTAAAACATATTATCACTGTAGAACATTATGCATCCAGCCAAACTGCCTTGAAACACGACGCAGCCTCTGGAACTTAATTTTCATTTGTTTGCAGATAGAGTGGCCATGTCTGAATTAGCATGATAAATGTGCATCAGTTTGTGCTTTAATGAATGGTGCAAGAGCTTAAAGCAGCAGTATTAGCTAAATAGTAAAGTACTAGCTTGTCTGTTTCTATCACCTTTTCTTTTATTCATATTTCTAGGTCTCCTTTCTCTCGTTATCAGAATTTTTGTAAGCTGTGATACCTTTTGTTGGAAGAAAAATTTAAAAAGCTATAATATTGCCAGGGCTGGTCTTAGGGGTGGGAAGGTTGCAAATAGGAGTTACTGCCATGGGACTCATAGGGACCCCAATGCTGCCAATGTAACCCCACCCCCAGCACCATGATTTCCTGTCAACTTGGGAGTAAAGCCGTGCACATCAGCATTCCAGGTCCCCACTGTGGTTGATTCACCCTAGGCCCTGCACCCTTGTAAGGTCAACTATGAGTAATACTTACTTTTTCTATAATGCTATAAGATATAGGTGTGTATAATATGAGCTTTCAAGCCCAAATATGCCCTTTGTTTAGATGATTCCTTTTTGGCCTAATATATTTATTTATTATATCTTCATGCCATTGGAACAAAAGATACACAATTTTATTGAAGCTACAGTATATCCCTAATTCAGTAGTTCTCATTCCTGTCCTGAAAGGAAACCTAGCTGATCTGGGTTTTGGGATATCTGTAATGAAAATGCATCAGATTTGCACATATCAAACAACCAATATAAGCAACTCTTTCACAGGTGTGCCTCCAGTCTACGTTTTAAACTCTCCTTTGTAGTATTCACTTTCAGCTCTATGTTAGTATTTTTAATGTGTCAGTGTAATACATGCTTTTTTTTTCTGTGCTGAAAGCAGTTCCCTGATTTTATAATGGTAAAAATGTCTAAGATGAGCTTTTCAAAACACTAAATATATTTTTAGGATTAAACTAATATAAATAAAAAATAATTAATCTGATGGCAGTCCACATGTAAAAGTAGTAATAATATCAAACCTTTGCAAAGTGCACTGTAAAATTAAGGTATAAAAGCACAATCTTGTTGGTCAGTATTTTCACACTGGTACTAATATGACATTCTATTTTCATCATCATCAAGATTTAATTTCTTGCTGCTTCATTAATTAAGTAATTTGTTCCTTATCTTCAACTGTATTTCCCCTGTTAACTTCTAGCTGTTTCTTATATAAACTCTTCAGAAGCCTCATTCCATATAGCTTTCCTCAACTAAACTTATCCTTTCCTCTGTTTATACTACCTACAATGACCTAGTTGAATTCTTCTCCGTCCTGGTCTTACTGCTTAGCTCAAAGCCTTTTATTTGTTTTTGTAATCCGTCTTGACTAGGAGTCCATTATTAGGCCAATGCAGAAAGATGCGTTCACCCAAATGCACAGGTTTACTTGCTTTTGAATGCACATTTTGAGAGTGTAAACCTTACTGCTGAAGCAGCAAGGAGTTTTATGTTCAAAAAATGAGCGTTCAAAAATGTGTGGTCAGCTCAGCACCTTCAAATGGAAATTCCAAGCAAATGAGGGCATTAAGCATTCTCTCCCAATGCAGAGAGCTGCACTGGCTGAGCGCATATTTTCTTAATGCTAGAAATTTTACTCCTGGCCAGAGGTGGAGTAATGTTTCTCCGAGGACAAGCAGGAGTCCTCACACATGGGTGACATTATCGGTTGGAGCCCGGCATGGAAAACGTCAAAGTTTCTAGAAACATTGACTGGCACACTGAGCATGCCCAGCTCCCTGCCCCCACCCGCAAGGACAAGCAGCAGGGGCTCAACACTGCATTTATTTTATAAGTCTAACCATGGCCAGATAGCCAGTCAGGGGCACAACAGATTAGGAGTACAGCAAAAGATCTGCTCCTGTATGTCCTCTCCGATTCAGCCTCTCCCCTCCTGAATTAAAATGTGTGGTCATTTTATGCTAACCACACATTATAACTCCCAATGCATTAGCATAGTATTAGCTTACTGCATTGGGAATTAAAAACATGTTTAACCTGTGCGTTAAAACTGTGTGCTGAAATTCAGCACACATTCTCTTAATGCACAAGTTATTGCATCAGCCTGTGTGTGTTTCTGTGCAGTGGCATGTGCCAGATAAATGATTGTTAATAATTATTATCTTAGTCATCATCAAGTGCCAAGAAGCAGAACATAAATAAATATCACTATCATTTCCTTTATTAAAAAAAAAAAAGATTTTTGATGCTTAAATGTCCAGGGGTTATCTTAAGCTTTTTTATTCCTCCTATGATATTTTGAAAAGAGAATGATGGAAGTCACTTCACATAAGCTGAAACATCACATAGAGCTAACTAGGATTGATGCCATGTCAAGGAGCTCTTGGAGTCCCTAATGACTTTAATAGTCCCTATTTCGTAGTGGAATTTCTTTTCATTTTCTTAACACAACAGAGACATTACTGACTGTACAACCCTTTGCCCTTATTTCAGGTCTCCTAAAAACCCAGAACAGAAGATCATTAAACGAGTGATTGCTCTTGAAGGGGACGTTATAAAGTAAGTATTTTAAGCCACAGTTCTTGATTTTTAGTGAGAATAGTAATTCACAGTTTTCAGCAGATTTTGAACATATATTCCAGTCAGCCTTTCCTTCCTAACCTTCTCTTGCTGTATGACAGACATATTGAAAAGGGTACTAATTTCACGGTTTTGCCAAGACAAAGCACCATTTTTACTATTACTAACATTGTTATACAGACTGTGTAGGTACCACTGAATTCTTTAGTTGTTTTCACCAATATTTCAGCACATACTCAGGTCTCTTTTTAAATTGAAATGTAAATGTAATTCTATGGCCTTATAAATTGGTATGCTGGAAGAAGTAGCCTTAAAAAACAGTATAGTGTTTAAAATGCTTGCAATACCTGATATATATTAGTAATTAGTTTTATGAATACTGTACCGAGTTCTAATAACAAGTGAAACCAGGAGGATGACCATTGTCAGATCAAACCAAAACTAATATACTCTCAAATAACACAAAAACACATAATTTATTTTGGAACAAAATATAGGCTGCAGCTTTATTAGTATGACAGCAATTACCCGAGCCAATAATTTGTAACCATACATTAGCACGAAACAGCAACTTACCATATTACTATCTAAGTAGCTCTTCAAGCCTACCAGTCAATTAACTCATCCAAATGGCATAAGGTCCATGAGCCACCCTTGCCATACCACCAGCTGGGAAGCCGGCCTCAGCTAACCAACATCAGCTCCTCAGCGGCACTTTGTCACATCTGCCCCCTTCCTGCCAGCCGGGTGGATACTATTTGGAAGCGCAATAGAGCATTATCATAAGCAATTTTGGCTCAGGTTTCCACCACAGGCACAGGAAGTTATACTACCCTGTGCCACCCCCATAAAGCTGTGGCCCAAGCATAATATTAATCAAAAATCTGCTTTAAAGTCTCTTGCAAATCATTCGGAAAGAGATCCAATCCAATATCAGACAAATGAATGTTATCATCCCTATAAATTCCAGCACATTATCTACCCAATCATTTCTATTTTACCAACCACCCATGTGTTCAACCCATTTCCCAATTTGCCTATTAATTTTAATAAGCCCCACTTGACCAACGTTGCTGACCCTTATAACATCGCCTTGCAATTATATCCGACCAACATAAAATTACTCCTGGCAACAATTCTAAAATAATATTGAAATCCTTTTTAACAGCTTGAATTAACTGTTTACAAGTCCATTGACCCAAATCTTTCCCTCCCAAATGCACCAACAAGACATTTGGCCTCTGCTTTCTGGCTAAATAGTGTCTTAAAACAGGAAAAAATTGAAAGCAATGCATCCCTTGATTGCTCATCCAGTGTAAGGACGCTTCCTTGGATGTCAAGCCCAAATGCTTGCCAAGCTGTCAACGTGCCACTCTCCTCTCTGCCCAGTGCATATAGGAATGACCCAGTAACAAAACAGATCATAAGGCTCTTCTTGAATCTGAAAAAGAAACATTGTATTTAAATAAAAACATGTTTAATGAATATATGAATTGAAGGCTCTTGAGCGCCAAGCCCAATGTGCATAATTGTTTTCTCTGGTAAACTCAATCTAGCAGCCAGTGTTGCCACTCAAATGAATGACTCCCAAAACCTACTGCATCCAATCCTAATATTGAAAGAGATCTCCTCATTATTGAAACAAACTGAAAACAAGTCAAGGGTGTACCATTTTGATGTTGTAGAAAATATCCCCCACTCACTGGTCGAATATTCATATCTCGCCACATATTTGAAACAGGACATGTTTTATCTCCTTCAGTTTTATTGAACACTATCATTGCACCTTTCCCCAACTGATCTGTCTTTGACCTGTGAACCAACAACCTTATTTGATCTCTATTAAACATCACATTCTTGAACATCAATCCATTTCCTTCTTATCCCTTTTAGAAGCAGCTACCAACTCACTTATTCTAAATGCACCAAAAAATGTCAAAGAAAATGATACATGAAATAAAGTAACTTCAAAATCACTTCTACAAACTTTTCCTAATGTAAACCACAAACCTTTGAAAACATCATGAGTAATAGGCAGCCTCTAATCCCTGTCAACTCCTTTAGATCTCTCCCAACCTAGCAATATCTTCTTAAGTGCAAAACTAGCTCCATGATTACCCCACCCATAAACTTTAATAAAGAATGAAAATCCTACAATGTGACCCGCAGCTGACCTTTTTGAATAACCTTGTCCCCTTGAAAACAACACATATCTTATCGTTCAGACATCTGGAACCAGTCCTGATCGCCATCTTAACCGCAGCAGGAATTCTGTTATTTTCTGACATCCGCTAGAATATGCTGCCCATGTTGCTGATGCTACCGAATTGCAAAGCAATTCCCATAAATATTCTGGAATTGCTGCTTCCTCCAAATCCACTCCAAGTGCTAGTTTCCTGAAAGCCGACCACTTAAAAAAGACAAACAATCAGCAATTTTATTATTATAACCTGGAAGATGTTTAGCCTGCACAGGAACACTCTGTAAACAACAAAGTACCAACTCTCTCTTCTATACAGATACTCAAGAACATTTTGCTGAATACCTATTAATGGCATCTACGACTACACAATTACCACATCAAAATATCACTTTTCTATTCTTGAGCAATTGAAGCCAAATGGCCACTGCACCACTATAGGAAGTAGCTCTAAAAAGTGATATTGCTTGTGATCCCAGAATTTCTCCAAGGTGTCAAAGTGCTATACATGACAGTATATACCCAAACCTTGACCCCCTGCAGCATCTCAATATAATTCCAAATCATTACTAGATAAAACTTCAGAGTACCAAACTGATAAGCCATTAAATTCTTGCAAAAAAGTCTTCCATACTATCAAATGTTCCCAAATTGCTGCTGTGATTCCAATAAAATATTTTCTATGTATACCTGCCATAGATACTGATAGTCTCCTTAAGAAAGTCCTTCCCATAGAAATGACTCTACAAGCGAAATTTAAACTACCAACCAAGGATTGCATAAATTTCATAGTCACTTTTTTCATACATTCCTCCTCAACTAGATCCCATAATTTTTTAACTTTGCTCACAGGTAAATGAGAGGTCATTTGAACTGTATCTATTTCAATTCCTAAAAAGGTCAAAATACGAGCCAGACCCTCAGTTTTTTCATGAGCTAGTAGAATACCAAAATTATCTGCCACATCCGAAAAGCAATTCAACAATTGATCACTAGTATCAGTCATATCTGTACCCACGAACAAAATATAATCAAAATAATGTACTATATTCTTAAATCCGGATACCTTCATCATTACCCAATGCACAACAAAACTGAATGCCTCAAAATAGGAACAAGAAATGGAACAACCCATAGGTAAACATTTATCAAAATAATATAGACCTTGAAAACAGAAACCTAATAAAGGAAAACAAGAAGGCTGTATCAGTAATAATCTGAAAGCTGATTCAATATCTGCTTTAGCCATCAAGGCACGAGATCCACCCTGCCTCACGAATGCAATAGCACTATCAAATGATGCATACTGAGCTGAACAAAGTTCTCTAGGAAGAAAATCATTTATAGAACCACCAGCTGGGTATGACGAATTATGAATTAATCAAAACTTTCCAGGCTCTTTTTTAGGTATTACTGCCAAAGAGAAATGAACATGTCAGCAAAAGTCCTGGACTCAGAAGGACCTGCAATTCTACCTAATGCACAATCAGTTTCCAGTTTTTTTTTACTACTATAGCCTGCAATCTCTGCACTGATACTGAATTAGCTACCGCATTATTCAGAATATGCCCACAATAAGGAATAACAAACCCAGATTCAAATCCCTCCCACAAATACATCGCATTTCTTTTTTATTATATTTTTCTAACCAAGGTTTCATAGCTCACAATTTAAGCCCTATCGGGGCACGCTGAAATACCATTTCATTATTTTGCTGATTGCACACCACCAACCTGTTCACGCATACTACATTTAAAAGCTGTGTGATTGGCTGCACAATTTGCACAGGCATGATGAAATTTACAGTTTGAAAATGGAAAGACAGATCTGTTGAATTTCCAACAAACTTTAGCCCCTCCAATTTGCTGTTGCCCGTAGGTCCACCATTGTTGCTCTGGTCCTAAAGGACTTTCCTGCCACCAAATCTGTTCCAACCTGCCCTCTACTTCCAATTAAACTTGTCTGCACCTGCCAACTATGAGACATCCTGCTTACCCCAAGACATATGTCTATTCTCCTCCATCTTATCTCTAAACATTTCCTCCTAATTTAACTATGCCCAACCTTCAAATTTTTGATACGCGTCCAATATTGCATCAGCATAAGCCAGCATTGGACCATACTGATCCAGATCATGCCTACCATAAACATTCACCAAACACAAAAATGAACTCTCCTAATTAATAATATTCCTAGGAATTCTTGTTTCGTTCTTAAATTTATCATCCCTCTTCCTCCTTTTTCTAACTTTCCTTCTCTTCTTATGACCCTCTAACAAATTAAAAATATCTATGTACTTGTGCTTCCTAATCTTTTTTCTCAAATATTTTGGAACTGATTCCCACAGTTCTGTTAAGTGAACTAAAGCAGGAGGACTTCTCTCTGGTATCCCTGACTCAATAACACCGGTCTCGTATCACTAGAAGAAGAAGAAGATGTACTACCATCAGAACTAATTGAGGACTCTGAACTATCCCTTCTTCTATACTTCTTCTTTCCCCTTTTCTTAGCTTTGCTCTTTTGACTTGCTTTACTTATGCCCTCGGTCTGCATACCTGTATGTATCATACCTGAACTTCCATCTGCAGTGACCCCCATTCTAACACACGGCCTTGAATCCTCATTCCTTGTAAAGAAAAATTTCCGTCTGCTGTGGAAGTCCTTGCTGGACAATCTTCTCCCTCTCTTCTTGCACAATCTTCAGATTGCCCTTGATCATATCCATCCGGTTCTGATAGGCACTGCTGGTTGGTCACTTAGAAAAACATTATTACCAGCCCCTATCCCGCTCTCCCCCCATGCTCTGCCATCAGATAAACCTCCCCTCTGCACAATACCCTTTTCCATAACCCAATTCATATTACCTGTGTATTGATTATTCTCCACTGCAACATCCTTATATAAATTTGCCCTTCTACCTCTGCCTCCCCTAATTCTACTTTGCCCCCTTTTTTCCTGACATTGTAGTCTGACTCCCATCTTCCTCAATCCTATTTGTAGGAGGTATCACATAATTATCTACCATACCTCTCCCTCTGCTTACTACACATGCCCCCGTTCAACATTGCACCCCTTGTACTCCCTACTCCGTATTTGCTCAGTACCCCCCCCCCCCCCCCCCCCCCATAATCCTGGAATTAGTGCATGCTTGTGGCTTTAATCATGTCATCCTTGCAGCACTGTGAGAGATAACACTCCCTTACAAATACTTTTTTTACCTCCCCTTGCCAGCGCTCTCTTATGCATTTCAGTTCCCCTTTGCTGGTAATTGAAAACATTGGCTTTACTCCTAAAGCTTTCTTTGATCCCATTGCCCTCGTTCCTCACATTACCTCCTGTCACTGCATGAGCTGACATCACTGAAATTCCCCTCATTACCGCAACTCTTATTTGGTGTCGCTATTAACCCGGCTCTCTGAATCTTAATTGCTTTCTTTAAAACTTCTTGCTGCTGGCGATGCCCGGGAGCTTACACTGTTTCTTTTTTGCAGCCCGCCCACAACCTGTACTTCTTGAGTTGTCTGTACTACCCTAGTCACCTTAAAAGCCCCATCTCCTCCCAGCCTCCCTCACACTGCAACTGCTATGATCTTTTGTCATTCCACCAGCAATTCCTGCCTCTCCATCAGCAACCTTCACTCTCTGCCTTTCAACTTCCACTGCCAGGTCCTCTTCTTCCTGGTGAATTTCTTCAGATAAATTCACCTCTGAAGCTGGTCTCCTCCTCAGCCGTCTCACCTGACGATTCCCAGACATGCTGGCTCGAACGAACCAGTCACCCCACCACTGAACACCAATAAACAGGTACAATTAAGCCACAAATAAATGAATGCTTAACTAGAGCCTGAGGAGAGGAAAAAAGGCAGGCAAAACATCTTAAAACTGTCTCTCCCCTCCCTTATCCTATTAGTATTCTAAAGTATCTACCAATCCCCAGCCTCAGGTTCCCAGCAGGAACTGACCCTCTCACCATAAATCCTCTTTTTCCTTCCTCTTCCTACCCCACCCCCAGATATTTTACCCCAGTTAAACGACTAGAAAATTATTTCCATGCGTCAGGCAGGATAAACCTGCCCGACTTTTCTCTTTCAGTGGCTCAATTCACTATCAGTTGTGTATTGATAGTGGGTTTACCAGTAAAGCCTATATTGATCATTTACATAGATCATGTGTTATGGATAGATAAAGTTCCTATACATGGACAAATATTGACTCCATTGAAATCACTGACGCTGCCTCACTGAAGATAAACATGTATATGTAAATTATTCCTGATACAGTGAAACATTTTCAGTCCGTGAGTGACTTGAGGGGGGTACGACCTTAAACTCTTTAAGGATACTGCATTAAAAACTGGAGGTACATGCTTCAAAGGATAATACTGCAGTTTTAATAAATTAAACACCAAAAGGGGTTTGTATTTGTTTTCAGTGTTTAAAATGCCTTTTGCAGAAAGAAATTACCATAGAAATTCTTGTTTCTTTGTAATATGGACATCTAGGCCATTAATATGTAATTCTAGAGACAATTGGGAAGTACTATGGTTTCTTGAATAGTTTATCATCTCAGTAAATAAAAGCTGAAATTATTCCTAGGATACTAATTCATTAAAATAATTGTGAATTATACATAGGGAGGGTTATTTTATCACTGTGCACATTTGAGTAATGTCTCTGTGTACCTTTTATGAGCAGACTTTACTCCAAATTTTCAAAGCAAGCTTATGTACATTAATTCACTTTGATAATTTGTGGGTAATTTCCACAAACGTACGTCTCCTCTATGGAAGGCATAACTTATGCAGGAAAACGTACACACATACAGGTGAATTTTGAAAGAACTATGTGGGGGCTGCACATGTAAAATGAGCATATATGTACATAAGTGCATATATGATATTTTACAAACATCCAAAGTAGTTGTGTACTTAGGGGTAGATTTTAAAAGAAGCACGCACCCGTCCATGAGCATGTGCTTCCCAATTAAGGAGCGGACTGGGAGAGTACCCCCCTACATAATCTCTCTTCCCCTTCCCTTCCCTTCCCCTCCCCACCCCCTAAACCCTTTCTCCTACCTTTTGTTTTTTTTTATTTTATTGCTTATTGCTCCATTGGAGCAGTAGCAACTTGCGCGCACCGGCAGTCCCTTCCCAGGTACAGCCGTAAATGGCTGCTGTACCGCCCGCCTCCAGCCCTGCTCCTCCCCTTTCCTTTGTCCTGGCACTTCCGCGCGTAATGGGAGTTACACGCGCGGCCAGGCCCATTCTAAAATGCACGCGACACACGCAAAGCCCAGCCACATACATAACCCCCAGATTTTATACACGTGGGGGATTTAAAATTTGCCCATACATTTTAATGGGAGAATATATGGGCAGTGTAGAGGTATTTTTAAGGCAGGGTTGATAAGTAAGCATACTTGTTGCTATTTTGTAAGAGGTATACCTGTATTATGTCCTCAATAGTATTTGATGACAATTTGTTTCAATGTAAACCGATGTTATATTTTGAATTGAATGTCGGTATAAAAAAAGCAAATAAATAAATAAATAGATTGCCAAACACATTTACAACTGCTAAATGAATTGTAGAATTGAAATTGCACTTGTCTCTTGTCTGTAGTTTTTGGGCAGAAGGTCTGGGCGAAATGGGTTCAGGGTGAAATGCTAGAGCGTATAGGTGTGCTGGTGAAGATCTGGGTGAACTGGGGAAGGTATTGGCAAATGGGTGAATCCAAGTATGCATGCAAGTAATTATTTTCAGAATGATGTACATTCATAATTTATAAAATACCTGCCTCTGTATTTAATTCTGGGTTATTATGCATGCATTGTTATAGTTATTTTGCACGTAAAGTATACTACACATTTTTTTAAATGGTTAGAGAAAGCATGCCTGTTCCTGCATTACAAATATACATGCATACTGACATATATGCACATACTTCCAGGGCAGAAATATGCAGTATGCTATAAACTGTGCTTCTCCCTCCACACAGTTTATAAAATACTAACATAAATCTTTGTGCACCCACTTATGCACACAAATGGTGTACATTTGCCCATGTAGGTAGGCCTGAAGAGATTTATTGTAATATTTTATAAACTGCCATACACTTTATAGAATTTCCTATATTTCTGTCCTGAATATACGCACATAGAGGTAAATTTTTATAGGGCCGTGCAGGCATGCACATGGACATGCATACATGCACGCCCGATCTCATATCGGCACGTGCATGTGTGCGCGGGTTCTGAGTCACGCACGAAGTGGGGGGGGTATTTTATTAAAAACGCACAGCGACGCGATCGGGCCTTTACCTAGTTCCCTATCCCTCTATCTAATCTTCCTCACTTTTCCCCCTCTCCTCCCCCCCCGACCCCTAAACCCGACCTACCTGCTCCATTTTTTTTTTGTTAAAGAACTTACATGCTCTCCAGAGCGGTAGTAAGTTCCGCGCACCGGCGCTTCCCCAGGAAAGGGCTTAATGGGCTGTCCTGGATGGTCCCCGCCCCTTTCCTGGCCCACCCCTTTAAAGGAACCTGGCTTTTCCATGCATACCAGCAGATATGTGCGTGGCTGGGCTGCTATGAAAATGCGCTCAGCCCAGCCACGCGCATATCTGCCATTATTGGTATGCACCTGGGAATTAAAATTCCCCCGAAATGTTTTAGTACATATATATTTGTAATGGAGGAAGACACACATTTTCTCTGACCATGCAGCTGCTGAAGCTAGAGGCCACTGGAGCTTCACCTATACCAGCCCTCGTTCCCCTCGGGTTGAGCCTTTGGGTGCCGGGGCCTCGAGGTTAGCGAGAGGTAATAGCTATACAACCCAGAGACAGCAGATGGTAGATGGCAAAGTTCTATCCTGGACTGGATTCGGTAAAAGAGCTCAGGTGCCAAAGGAACAATAGGGAACTGAAAGCACCCGAGCAAAGGAAGGCCTGAGCCTTGAAAGTACACGTCCAGAGGATAGGCGAGGAAAGGCGTTGCTGACAGACTGGATTCTGAGCCGGCTGTGAATGGTAGTTTTGGCAAGCAATGAAGAACTCTGGATGAAGGAGAGTCTGTAGCGTAGTCGTACAAAGCGAGGGTCAAGGCACGAAGAAGGCAGGTATAGTCAGTCCAAGCAATAGTCACGATATGGAGCAGGCAAACATGGTCAGGCAAGGCAGTGGTCAGGGCGTGGAGAAGGCAGACATGGTCAGGCAATGCAGAGGTCCAGGGCGGGAGAGAAGTGGAAGAGTAGTCAGGCGTAGCGGAGGTCCAGGGCTGGAGAGAAGCTGAAGAGTAGTCAGGCATAGCGGATGGCCGGGGCTGGAGACAAGCTGAAGAATGGTCAGGCGTAGCGAAGGTCAAGTCCAGGGAGTTAATCCAACACATAGACGAACAGGAACTAGGAGAACTGGAACCGGGCACCACAGGAAGACAGGAACACACAAAGAGACGATCCAGGGAATAGCAATGAGTACGAGGAGACCTGTTGCAATAGCAGTGCTATGGAGTGAGGCCTGATCTTTTATATGCTGAAGAGTCTGACGTCAGCATCCAGGTCCGCAGCCAGGTTCCCGCTGCGGGCCCTTTGAAAGAATCACTGATGTGCGTGCCTAGGAAGGGGCGTGGCGCTGGTGGCGGCGTCTCTCCGAGGGCCACGCAGAGAGGCCCGGCGAGCAGGAACATCCTGGTCGGCAACACTGGGCAACGTGGCAGGGCCGGAGGCACCGGAGGGAACCCGAGGTCGGAGCTGGTGGCCCACCACCACCAGCGAAGAGGAGCCAGCAGCTGGAGTCCGTCTGAAGAGGTGAGAGGGGGCCGTGCTGCGGGGTTGCCACAGGTGGCATGCATAACAGCATGTAATAATTATAAAAATGTGTGTGTAATAATCCAAAATTAAACGCTAAGGTAGGTATTTTATAAAGAATGCACATGCTCCTCTTCTGAAAATGCATACTTTGGTATCACCAAAATGCCTATATCTCCACTGGTTCACCCTTATTTTCACCAGTTCAGCTAGACTCTCCAGCACCTTACTTTGAACCCCCACCATTTAACCCAAATCTAACCCACCACTAGTTCACCCGACCCTCCCACCCAAAAATTACAAACAAAAAATAAGTGTGATTTAAATTGTGCAAGTCAATTAGCAGATATAAAAGCAAACTCACACATTTAGTACTGTATGTGCATAAACCATGTACTTGAGCAACGTTTGGGTCCCTCTGAACCCTGCCCCAGGAATCCCCTATTATACCCTTTTTTTCTGTTAACATTTCTGGTGACACTGTAAGTAAACACATGCTCCCAAGATTTATAAAATAAGATATATGCACAAATATGCTAATTTTACATGTGCTACCCCTTAGTATCTTTTTGAAAATTATCTCCATACTTCTTAAAATCATAAAGAATTTAAGGTCCACCTCTACCCCATGCCATCCCTCAGAATACCTCTCCCTAATTCACATAAATGTATGCATGTAACCAGTTATGTGCCTACTTTTACCTATACAGAGTCCTGGGCTAATTTCTAACATTTTGAGTTTATGCATGTAAATGCCTTTGAAAATTCAGTCCATTAGAATCTGAACAGAATGCTGGGTTTAATTCTAATTTGATTGACTAGAACATGTAGCATTTATTGCCTTTGTGTACCTTCTTTCACTGACTTATCTGTTTGAAATGTTCATATTTTTTATACTTTTTAAAAAATTGTGACCAATACCATAAGAAATAAATTTTGCTGCTTAACAGCAACAGTCTATGAGTAAAACATTTGCTAACATTTTGTGATCTTACAAATTAAAAAGAAAAAAAAAGTTCCTTTGATTTAGCCTTGGCCATTCAGCAGCTCCAGATGGTACATTCATTACTAGTAAATTCCCTGTCCATCAGTTTACATGTTGTCTCAGATTAAATTTCCTATGCATACTTTTCAGTAATCCTTTGAAATATCATTTGGTACTAATGTGTTCCTTTTAGACCTGCAAATTATTTTTATGGTAGAATACAAGTGTGGTCATAAATAAGGCAGGTAATGGGCAATATGGAAGTGGCAGTTGGGTACCTTAGATGATAGGATATCTTTAAGATATCTCAGCCTCCATTTTTCATTTGTAACCATTTATGCAGTATTGCTAGCCATTATCATCTTTCTTGCTTTTCTTAGCATTTTGATAACTTCTGTGTTATGGAAAGGATAATCACCACATAATAGCAATGCAAAAGAGAAAGAAAATATATTTTTAAGAGGCTCATACAATACTAAAATACATTCAACCACTCATGTACATTTGCAAATATATTAATATCTATGAGCAAAATTTAACACAATGAATGGAGGTCTAAATTTAAAATTACTAAAATTTTAAAGTAAAGAAATATTGTTAGAAATGTTGAGGTTCTAAGAACTAATTATCTTTTCTTAGGATGATATTTACACTTTTATTGGATAATGGAACCACTGGATTTTAACAAAATTAGAAATTGACTAGGGAAAAAGTACCCACAGAGATTTGCACGTGCTTTTTCTGTAGTTTTTCCCATGAAGAACAATGTTCCTTCTTTTTAAAATGCAAAACAAAATGCATTATTGTCTCTCTCAACTTAGCCCAGTCTCTGAGCTCACCCATTTTTCCCACAGATAGATATATATGCAATGTAGATTCCTGCATATTTTTACCTGCATACAGTCTGGACAATTTTCAGACAGCCTATTTATCCAAATAGGTAGCCATTACTCAAAGAAATAGCTTTTGAAAATTGCCCTGAAAATTAGCAGATCTATCAAGTACATGCAAGATGAAAGAAGATCATTATCCCTTCTTTCCACTGAAAATAGTAGTAACTTTAAAAAGATGTAGTTTTGATTTCTTGCTACTATAGGTTGATAAATCTTTGTGTAGCCCCTGGGTTGGGTAGTCCCAGATAAGGGCCCAAGGCACACACCTCAGTTCAGATAGTTATTGCTCAGTTCTCTAAAAGGTGTTAAATCACTCTGAATGTCTAGAAGTCCCTACAGAGGAGGAGGAAAGTAACTTTTAGGCTCTATGGGCCTCATTTTCTAAAGTATCGCAGGCCTGCGATACTTTAGAAAATTGCGTTAATGGGGGGTGGGGGGTCGAAGCGGGGGGGGGGGCGATCCTGCGCTGCTGGTTTCGCACCCAATAGCGCCACCATAGAAGGTGTAGCTATTGGGTGTGAAGTAGGACATGAAAAGGCCCTTACCTTTTCACCGTCCTCAGCGTCTTCACGGAGTCGGCCCCGGTGACACCCCAACTCCTCCTCTTCCGGGGCCGACTCCACCCCGATTTAGGTATCGCAGGCGTGCACTACCTTCACAAGCTATCGCAGGCTTGCGCTGTTAGCGCAAGCCTGCGATAGCTTGTGCGATAGCTTTCCATTGTTAACAGTCCTGTTGATATTGTTAGATAAAAATCAGCAATAATTATGCTGGAAACAGGTCTGGTTTCCAACTCCATTTTACTGATATTTGATGGAAATTGATGACAAATTCTTTACTGCTTTTGATGTTTACAGTCTAATTGATATACATGTCATTCCTCAATAAGTTTGTGACCTCACACTTCCATCAAATGTTTGTAGATGGTAAAGCCAATTTCTTTAATAATTTATCTCCTTCTCCCTGACTAATAGCAGAATTAATTTCTTGCTCTTCCAATTGTAAATGGTTTGCAATTTAGACCCTGTTACCTAAATGAATCTGTAATCTCTAGATCTGATCTCTCTTCAGTATTCTTCCCTATTCTCCTGTCTTCCTCCTTGTAGTACTGGGATGGTACAGTTTTATGTGTTTATTTATTTAAATGCTTTATATACTGTCATTCTACTCCTTTCAAGTGTTTCTCACCTGGGTTAATAGTGATATGTTCTTGAATGATTCTCTCAATGCTCCTTTTTCCTGGTAATGGATATGAATCCATTCCTCCCTGATGTCAAAGATGCTCTTCAGGTTATTTATAGGCGAAACATACCATTTTCTCCAGACGGCAAAGACTCTGAGTCTCTGGGCTGTATACTCATAAAAAGGAAACTCTTATTCAAAGGGGAAACAAAAAAACAGGCAGAAAGGGTGGAAAAAATTCCTAATCACACCAGAAACCTTTCCCAAAACCATGAACAAAAATATAGGGTAAGGCACCCTGTCTCCATTCTTTTACACCAATCACTAGACCAGAGCTTTCCAAACTGTGTGTCGGGACACGTTAGTGTGTCGCCTGCAGTGTGCAGGTGTGTCACGCAAGCCCGGTCAACTCTGATGCGAGTTTGGGCTTTTTTTTCCTAGAGATTCACTTTTTTTTTTCAGTTTATGGGTTGCTTATTATTGGGTGATTTTTGCTGTCAATCGCGTTTTTTTTGGGGGGCTTGGTGGGTGGAACGAGCCCAGCCATCCTTGCATTGGCTGCTGCTGCCGATGAGGCCTGGCCATGAGGAGTACTGACTGCAAGCAGCAGTGTCTGGTGATCATGGAAGGGAGTGAAGCACTTAACTGGCAACAATCAAAAAGACGAGGTACATGAGTGTGGGGGCCAGACATGTGCTGGGGGGAGAGAGATGAGTGAGTGGGGGGCAAACGTGCTGGGGGGACAGACATGTGCTTGAGGGGGAGAGATATGAGTGTGTGGGGGCCAGACATGTGCTGGGGGGAGGAGAGAGATGAGTGTGTGGGGGACAGACAATTTGTTTTATTATTGTTTCTCATAAATTATAACAATAACATGAATCTTGGAATATATATTTTTAATATAAATTTAAGGGTTTCATGAGATAGGTTGTGTCGTGAAACATTTTATTTATGTATATATTTAAGGAAACATACATAAATTGTCGAAATATGTTTCGTTCGTTTAACCTTTAACCTCTGGTTTACTAGTAGACTGAATTACCGTGTCGTGAAATTATGTTTGTCTAAAAAGTGTGTCACCAACATGAAAAGTTTGGAAAGCTCTGCACTAGACCCTAGAGTTCTGTCTCATAAAAATAATCAAACTGGGAACAGCAAAAGACATGCTGTCCCTAAAAAGGCCCTCAAGAAAAATCAAACTAAGAATCCATGCTCTGAGATGTGACAGATATTTATAAACTGTTAGTGCACCATCTGAATCTCCCTCAAAGAATAGGCTAAACTCAAAAGTACTGCTAACTGTATCACTCTATTCTACTCCCAAAGAATTAGATTAGCTTTCTTGTAAAGAATCCTTTGGGTTCTCTACATTTGCACATAGAAATAGCATTTGTATGTAAATGTTAATGAACCAGTCATCTAATGAATTCTTGTTGATATTTTCATTATCTTTTGGAATTTTTAGTGGTTTTTCTTGACCAACTAATTTAAGCTGAAACATGATCAGTTGGGATTTTATGCTCTGTCTCTTATGGATGTGCAAAATGTTAGAAATAAGGCTGATTTGTTTCATTTGAAAGGCCCTGAAATGAATCGGAAGCCCTCTGAATGAAACAAATCTTATTCTTTGCATTTGTTTTAAATGAATGCATCAATGCTTGGGCCTCAGCCTATGCAAGAGACCAAACCCAGGCCTGATGGCCCGGAGGCCAGTGCCATTTTGATGTATGGAAATGTATGACAGCATCAGGCCTAGGTCCACACTCCATCCTAGGCCAAGGCTCAGGCATTGGGCATGAGTCTGGGTAGAGGTCCTGGCTTTGGGACATAGCGTCTGTGCCGGGTCATGGTATTGGGCCCGGGTCTAGACTCTATCCTACGCCAAGGCCCGGGCTATGGCATTGGGACCTGGCCTTCAGTCCAGGCCCTGGTGTTGGGCCTGGGTCCAAGTTGAGGCCCCTGCATTGACACCCAGCCTTCGGGCCAGGCCGCGGCTTTGGGCATGGTTCCAAGCTCTGGCCTAGACCAAGGCCAAGGCTTCAGACTTGGGGAGGCTGGGATCTCAGCGACTTATTCGCAAGGTGGATCCCCACTGGACTGGATAAGTAAGGACCCAGGGGGGATCCTGGCCCTGCCAATTTTCCAGGTGGTTGGGTGGCCTTGGGAAGCCCCATTTTTGTTTTTTTTGGCTGGTTTTTTTTTTTATGTTTGATTTGTTTTTTTCACATGAATGAAACAAATCAAATATTTCATGAACCAAACTTCTTGAGAAAAATACCTACCGAAAACAAACCAAGAAACGAAAATGATATTTTTTCCCTGCACATCCCTAATGTCTCTGTGTTTTTTTCAATGATATATTTTATATTGGGCCTTGGGTTGGGGGGGGGGGGGGTGGGGTGGCAATGTTGCTGCTATGGCACTTTAAGGGCTGCAGTGCAGTATTTTGATTTCACTTAAATTATTATTTCTATGTTTTAGTATATTGAGATAAAACAGTATTTGTCACCCATTTCATAATTTGTGTTTTAGACAGGTAGAAACCAACAGATTCTAAAGAGCCTCAATTCTATATTACCTCACAGCTTCATATGATGATTACTAGGTCTTTAATAAGTCCCTGCACAAGAGTATACAGCTCTAAGGCTGATAGAGGCTGGTTAGAGCCAAATAAGGAAATCTGAGATGGCTGTCTCTAAGAAACTACATTTCCCAGCTTCCCCAGGATTAGCTTCTATAATGATCTCAGCAGGGACCAGCTGATCAGGGAGAAGTCCACACCCTTCAGCTGCCAGGTGTTATAAATAGGGCAGCCTTTATATTAACATGGACAGAGGGAGAGAAGGAAGGAGATGGTGCATCAGGGAAGGGCAGCCCCTAGCCTACCATGGAGATAACCTCAGAAGAGGATGAAGCAGAACCTCATGAATTCTGCAGTTACCTAGTTAAGCTGATGTTTTGAGTTTTTAAGGGAAAAGGACATTATGCTAACTTTTAAAGAGGCTGTGAAGTTTAAGACAAGACTAGATAAACTCTATAGGAATCTAGATTCTCAAACAAAGGCAAGGTAATATCCCGAGACATCCCTAGTTATATTTAGTGAGAGGTATAGGAGTGGTTGTGTTAAAAGAAAGCACTGGGTTCTGTGGAAAGAAGAAGGGCAACAGTGGGAGGACTCTGGTTGTATGTTTGCAGAGTTACATTTGCACTGTGCTTAACTGATTATAATTGGAAAAAGAGGAAAAGCAGCACTACTGAGAGTTTTTGTCTTAATTGTTGCTGGATCATTGTTTGATTTTGTTTAAACTGTACTGCCAAAGCAAATTCACAGGGAAACTACAGCATTTTGACTGTGGGAATTCTGTATCTAAATACATTGTGTGCATGTTAATCAGGTTTAAGCTAAGCTTTAGAAATATAGCAGGACTTTTGTGAGAGCCAGACATTTAAAGTGCCAGAGCTGAGTAACAATTTCAATGTGGAACTCTAAAAGTAATGCATACACAGTACTAGATGTGCAGGATTAAGACCAGAATGTTCTAAAGTTTTTGTTTAAACTTTACTTGTATTTGAAAAGTTAGGGCTTTGTACTTAGGGAAGATAGTAGGCTAAAACCCTGTAATTAACACAGGGAGTGATCAAATTAAGGCTGTTCCTTAAAATCTTAGAAATTGTGCACATAATTTAGTGCAGATTTTGAGAAGTGATATTGAGTTTTGGGATTGTGTTGTATTATTGAGAGATTAGAAGAAATTTATGTTATGCAATTTCATCATAGTCACTGGTATGATTTATATTCTGGAAAGTGGGGACATGCGGGGAGTTTAGAAGATAGCCTTGAGTTGTGTAATAAAAGAATTCAAACCACTGCTTGATGAGTTGATGACCTTTATTGAAAAGGCTGAAGAATACAAAGGAAGATGTTCTGGGTGCCCAAGCAGTGGGGAAGACAGTTTACTTGACCTGTATGATTCTAGATCGAAGGTGCATGACTAGAAAGGAACTAAGCAGACCAGAGACATACTAATGCAATAGGTATTTCAAGTCCTAAGCACACATGAGTATCAAGCCCTTCCCAGGCTACAGATAGTTGCTATCAGAGACCTTATCCAAGCACATCAAGACGTGTCCTGTTACACTTCACATTTAGCCCCCGCCCCACATACATGCATCAAAATGAAGAAAATAGGAAAAAGCATAAGCACCGGCAAGCATTAATAAAGCAAGTCAAATGAGAATTTGAAAAGAAACTTGACAGAGAGAAAATAACTGAACATATATATTCAAAACAAGAAACATGTGAGGGGGTCAGTTGCACCACTAGATAACTGAGGGGGTAAAAGGGGCACTAAACAAAATCAAGGCCACAGCAGAAAAGCAAAATAAATTATTTTATTGATTGCTAGCTGTTGGGGAGATACAGTACCTATGCCCAAAACATTCTTTCAGGGTGATGATTCAGTGGAAATGAGTCAAATCATGATGAAGTGAGAAGATGTAATAGAGCAAATTGACAAAACTAAAGAGTAACAAATCACTAGGTCAACATGGTATTCCCTCCAGCATTCTGAAAGCATTGAAAAATGAAATTGCACACTTATTACTAGTAATTTCTAGTGTCTTATTCAAGTAAGCTATAGAATCTGAGGATTTGAGGATGGTCATTTAATGCCCATTTTAAAAACATACTCCAGAGCTGATCCAGGAATCTACAGATCAATGAGCCCAACATTTAACAAGTTTTCCAAAATACACAATAATAAAAGACAAAATAAACATAGTGCTTCAACAAAACCTTATAAAGGCAATACAGTCATCAATTATGACCACCCACCCTCAAAACAAACAATTTTTTTAACTCTTCTTATAATAAGCATGATATGGGCCCCAGAAGTTTTGATACTTTAAACTTTCATTTCGTAAAGCAAATTGCAAATGCTCAATATCTGCTATTTTCCAAACTTGATTCCGCTAATGATCTTTCCTAGAACTGGTTTTCTTAAAGAAGCTATAGTAAACTTGGTAGCTAGCAAAAGCTGTTCCACCAATAACCTATATTTCCGGGGAATCGCCTAACCCTATTCACCTATACGATGTCTTCTCAATCCCCAGACAAAGGAAAAGAGGGGGAGGCCTCCTCTTAGCGGCCAAAAAAGAATTTTGTCTTACCCTACAAAATATCCACACGAAATCTAAACTAGAGGTAGGCTTATACAAATCCAAATCACTCCAAATCCTCCTCACTTACGCTCCACCTGAACTTCTAGATTCAGATGCCTCACCTCTAGTAGAAATCATAGCCAAATACCTAACCCTGGATTCCCCAGCTATTATTTTAGGGGACTTCAATCTACACATAGACTCAAACCCTCCCTCACCCAACTGCGAATCTTTCTTAACCTCCCTCACAGCCATGGGCTTTAAACAACTCATCAATGTGCCCACGCATAAAGCCGGGCATACACTCGACCTCATTTTCATAAACGACAACTTTGCTCAGCATTCACCCCCTTCAAGTCTTCCAGTCCCATGGTCTAACCATTCCATTATCACCTCTACACTCAAGATGAAAAAAAGATCTTCAGCCCTCCCCCCTCTACAGGAAATCCTGCACCTCAGAAGTCCTCAGCAATTCATTGGTCAACAAACTCCCCAACCTGGATCTATCCACCCCCAATTCGGCCCTACTCTCTTGGCAAAACATTACGGAAGCAATAGCCAATAACTTATGCCCCCGCACAACAAAGAATATTAACCCGGCTCAGAATAATAAACAACCGTGGTTCTCAAAGGAGCTCTGCTCACTAAAACAAGGTCTCAGACAGAAAGAAAAGAAATGGCGGAAGACCCCGAACCCCAACTCTCTAGCTGCATATAAAACTGCCCTCCACTATTACAGAATTGCAACACTATGAACAAAAAGGGATTTTTACGCTCTCAGAATCCATGATCTGATATTTGACGCGAAGGCCCTCTTCTCTTACGTTTCGGAACTCACCAAAACCAACTCCTCTCCCATCCCTGATGACCAAGCTCAATCAAAAGCCAATGACCTGGCATTCTTCTTTCAGAATAAAATATCCAACACTCTAACAAAATTGCCAGCCAGCCCTAACACGCTGCCCATCTCCTCATCCCCCTCCTAAACTCAGAAGCTACCTTGGAGTCTTTCGAACCCACTTAAGCTATAGAGATAGAAACCATCCTAAAGAGAATGAAACCTTCCACACACCCACTTGACCAAATTCCTTCCAAACTACTACTTCTAGTACCAGACGCGATTTCCAAATTTCTAGCAGAAATTATTAACTGCTCACTTTCACAAGGAATATACCCAGATGCTCTCAAACTGGCTTCTCTCAAAACTATACTCAAGAAACCAAATCTGGACCCTGACGACCCTAATAATTTCCGCCCGATTTCCAACCTGCCGTTTGTAGCAAAGATCATGGAAAAAGTGGTTAACAATCAACTATCAAACTATCTGGAAGAAAATAAAATCCTCCATCACTCATAATACGGAGTCCGCAAATCACGGAGTACTGAAACCCTCTTCATCTCCCTTACAGACCACATTAGCATGGGCCTTGATAAAGGACATTCCTGCCTGTTAGTGCTCCTTGATATCTCCACAGCGTTTGATACAGTGAACCACTCCATTTTATTAAATTGATTAGCAGACATAGGAATCACGGGATCAGTTCTTAGGTGGTTTGACTCATTCCTCAGCAACAGAGGATATAAAGTTAAAATCAATAATAAGGAATCGTCACGCACTAACTCCCCACTTGGAGTCCTCCAGGGCTCCTCTCTATCCCCCACCCTGTTCAATATCTACCTCCTCCCTCTCTGCCAACTACTCATGACTCTAAAACTGAAATTTTATATATATGCGGACAACGTACACATTTTGATCCCCGTAACGGACTCTTTGGCAAAATCACTCAAGCAATGGGACTCCTACCTGCAAATGATTAAGCTTCACCGTACAAGCCTTAACTTGGTACTTAATACAGCCAAGACGGAACTCCTTCTCATTACATCAGAAGACAGTGACTATCAACAGCAGTCGCACGCTAATACTCAAGTCACCCAAGCTAGAGACCTGGGAGTTATAATCGATAGACATCTGAGTTTCAAGAAGTTCATAAACCTTACTACCAAGGATTGCTTCTATGAACTACAGGTGCTCAAAAGACTCAAGCCTCTACTATACCATCACAACTTCAGATCTGTCCTACAGGCTATTTTGTTTTCCAAGGTAGATTGCTGTAATTCGATTCTCGTAGGTCTCCCAGCATCTACCATAAAACCCCTCCAGATGCTCCAAAATGCAGCGGCAAGAATCCTGACGAACACTAATAGGAGAGATCACATTACGCCCATACTCAAGGACCTGCATTGGCTCCCAGTTAATTTTAGAATCCTTCACAAATCTCTCACTATTATTCATAAAAGCATCCACCATCAGGTCCCCCTTGACCTTCAATTCCCGCTCAAAATACACATCACGGCCAGACCTATTAGAGAAGCTTATAAGGGATCTCTACACGCCCCTCCAAACAAAGCTGTGCACCAATCAACTATCAGAGAACGGGCATTTTTGACAGCTGGTCCTTCTATCTGGAATGCCATCCCCCCGGACCTACGACAGGAATCTTGTCTCCTGACTTTAAAAAAAAAAACTCAAGACGCAGTTGTTCAGTCAAGCTTTCCCTTGATCCTATACTTTTCACTGCTATACTATTTCATTAATTCCCTTGATCCTATACTTCATTAATTCCCTTGATCCTATACTTTTCACTGCTATACTATTTCATTAATTGGAAGAAATGTATATATTGCATTGTTCAATTTTCCCCCTATTCCAGCTCCAAGTTAATTTTCCCTGTTTTATTGTAACTTTCTCACACACGGTATTGATACACTGTATTTAAAGTTTCACAGTTTATTGGGAATATACGTTACGCTATGCTTTACACACATTGTTAATTGTAAACCGGGTTGATGTGATATCTGTCATGAAACTCGGTATAACAAAAATAATAAATAAATAAATAAATAAAGCATAGCCATGACACAGACTAAATGTAAGCCTCCCGAGATTCCACCACCTACATAACTATAATTAGTTATCTAATTCCTCCCCCCTGCTTTTCCAGTTCCCAGTTGTGTTCCCTTGTTTTATTGTAACTTTTTTCTCCTTCTAGTTATTGTTTAATGTGGACTGTTATTGTTAGGATCTTTGTTCCCTGTAAACCGATTTGATTTGATTTGTATCACGAAAGTCGATATAAAAAAGCTTTAAATAAATAAATAAATAAATAAATAAATAAATAAATAAATAAATAAATAAATAACCCAACCATCTACCAAGAAGAGATGGACAGTGAAATGCTAAGAGAAATTAGGGAAGCTAACAAAACTGGTAGTGCAGTAATAGTGGGAGATTTCAATTACCCCAATATTGAGTAGGTAAATGTATCATCAGGACATGCTAGAGCAGTGATGGCTAACCTATGACATGCCGAGACGTTTTGGCTGACACGCGCAGCGTTTCAAGGACTATCAAGATTTTTTTTTTTTATCGGCTGCGCCGAGCCTTTTTCTGTTTCAGCTGCGCCGACCCTTTAAAATTTGTTTTTTAGTATCCCCCTACCCTTCGGACCCCTCCACCAATGCCCCCGGGTGCAGGGAGGCTCATGCGGTGCAGCGATGAGGCTCAAGACAAAGATCGCATTTAAACGAGCTGATGCTCCTCCTTCTTCCTGCCCACGCGGCTCCGGCAACGTTTACTTCCAGGGCCGCACAGGCAGGAAGAAGGAGGAGCATCAGCTCGTTTAAATGCGATCTTTGTCTTGAGCCTCATCGCTGCGCCGCATGAGCCTCCCTGCACCCGGGGGCATTGGTGGAGGGGTCCGAAGGGTAGGGGGATACTAAAAAACAAAAAAAGCAAACAGAATGTTAGGAATTATTAGGAAGGGAATGGCAAATAAAATGGAGGATGTCATAATGCCTCTGTATCTCTTCATGGTGAGACAGTACCTTGAATACTATGTGCAGTTCTGGTCACCGCATCTCAAAAAGGATATAGCTGCATTGGAGAAGTGCAGAGAAGGGCAACCAAAATGATAAGGGGCATGGAAAGGCTGAAGAACAGGGCTGTTCAGTTTGGAGAAGAGAGGGGGGATATGATAGAAGTCTACAAAATCATGAAGGGACTTGATGAAGTTAATGTAAATCAGTTAGTTACTCTCTCAGATAATATAAGGACCAAGGGGTACTCCATAAAGTTAGCAAGTAGCTCATTTAAAGCTTATTGAAGAAAATTATTTTTCTCTCAGTGATTAGGTAAGCTCTGGAATTCATTGCCAGAGGATATGGTTACTGCAGTTAATCTAACTGTGTTTATAAAAGATTTGGATAAGTTCCTAGAAGAAAAATCCATAAACTGCTGTTACAGTAATTAATAAGCAATAGTAGCTTGTGATTTATCTAAGGTTTAGCTGCTTGCCATCTACTTGTAACTTGGATTGGCCACTGTTGGAAAAAGGATACTGGGCTTGATGGGCCCTTGGTCAGACCCAGTATGGCATATCTTATGTTCTTATGTTTTTATGAAGACCCAACACCAATAGGGAATGAAGGAGTAATACCAATAGGGAATCCCAATATATCAGCAACCTCCTGCGTGATTTTACCCCAAAAATGACGTACACTTTGACAGTACCACCACATGTGCATGTACATTTCTAACTCCCTACACCCCCACAAACGCATCACTGCTGCGTCCCAATGAATTTTACCATGTGTAAATTCCATTGTGCAATCAATTTCTGGGACGTTTGCTCACCAAACCGACAAAATAATATACCCCAATAAATGGCTGTTATCCCCTTTACAGAGGCATCTGGGTCCCTCAAGTATCTCGCCAAGGCCGAGTTCTCGGCCTCAGTCGGCTGCTGCCTTTGCATTTTCATGGCAGCTTTAGAATATTTAGAGCCTTTATCAGCCCACAACTCAGGGATCGATCATTTACTCGCTTCTTTAGCAGTTAACATTCTGGCAGAAGGGTAAAATTTGCAGCAACCAGATTAATAAGGACAACTAATACGGGAGCTAAGACAACACGCACCTCTTTCCTTCAGTGCATGACCGGAAGTCCGAAACTATTTTTTATAAACTATTTATAAATTTTTTTGACATATTAAAAAATGTATTGCTTTTAAGAACAATGTCTTCTTGGTACATCAACATAATATAGCATACCAAACAAAACAAAGTGCAACACACCAGGCCAGTGTATATCCCTTCCCAACCAAAGGATGCAAGTAACCCTTTCTTTTCCTATCTTAGCCGTTCTTTCAATATTCATGATATATACCTGATATTTTCTCATACTTAAAGCTCTCATTTTTCACTACATACCGTAACATTTAAGATCTGCCACCTCCCTCACTTGATCATGCCAGTGGTCTATCCAGGGATTGTATTTCCAAAAGGTGGCAATCATAAACCTGGCTGCCAAGAACAGCTGACCAACCAATGAGCTATAGTTTTGAGGGACTGATGACCCAACCCACTTCCCCAACAGGCCTGTAAATGACATTATACACATTGGGAAGCTCAGAATATTGGAAATGTCTTGCATAACCAATGTCCAGAAGTGTCTAACCCCTTGACATTGCCACCACATATGCAAATATGTTCCTGTTTCACCACACCCTTTCCAACACATTGTGCTAAGGATAATCATATATTATAATAAAATACAGTTGTGTGGTAGGTTCTATGCAACAACTTAATCATTAACTCAATATGTTTAATGCATATGGAACTATGATGGGCACCAGCCCAAATATTCTTCCATACCTTATAAACACAAGTTACACCCAATTCTACATTCCATTTCTCAATCAGAGCTGGTGAGGTTTCTGCCTAAAATTTTCCAATCAGGATGCACGAGTATTAGCTTTTATGCCTTTAGCTGAAGCGTCTGGGTCACCCAGAGAGCTCTTCATTCTATTCAAAGACCATAGGAGTGTTGATACATCTAGGAGACCTGCCAGCGCTTCTTACAGCTGCAAGTATTTTGCATACATATGGGCCTATAAATCAAATTCCTTACTAAGGTCTCTAAAAGATTTGAAGCCAGTATCGTCCCAAAGTTGTTCAATATTAAAGAGGCCTAACTGGCTCCATTCTTTGAAATTTTTTGTAAAGGTACACCCTGAAATTGTGGCATTCCCATATATCGGAGAGATAGGTGATATGACCTCCTCCTGCGTGCCCAGAAATCATTGCACTTGCATCCACACCCTGAGAGTGTATGCCAGGTGAGGGCTCCCCCTACTTACATTATGTCTAATCAGCGATCTTCCTGGAAAAACGGCAACATTTCCAGAATTGCTACCTCTGTCTGTATCCGCTCCAGTGACACCCAAGGGGTGTCCACATGTCTAGCCACAAGATTTTAAACATACTAGTCTAGCAGCCCATTAATACATTTTTAAATTAGGCAACACCATTCCTCCTTGATTTTGAGGCATCCACAACTGCCAAAAATGTATTCTTACCTGTTTATGTCTCCAGATAAATTTATCCATATAGCTGTGTAGCTCTTCAAACACTCTCAGCCGTATAGAGCAAGGCACTTGCTGAAACAAGTACCATAGTTTAGGAAACGCATTCATTTTCAACAAGCATAACTGTCCTGCCCAATATGTGGGCAGGCCGACCCACACCTGTAAAATCTGTTTTATTTTATTGATAAATCCTACAAAATTCTGACTATAGAGATTCCAATAGTCTTTTGTAATATAAATCCCTAAATATTTAAAACCAGTTGCAGCCAACTGAAAATTAATCATACAGTCAGGGACTGTCACCTTGTGTCCTAAGGGTAATATCTCAGATTTGTCCCAGTTAATATTTTTATCCTGTTAGGGTGCCATTCTTCTGCAAGAGGTCTATTAGAGCTGGACCAGAGAGGTTTGTAGAAGATAAATATACAAGAATTTCATCAGCATAGAGGGAAATTTTATGTTCAGCCCATCCTACTTGCACTCCCACAATCCCAGGGTGTGTCCTGATAGCCGCCGCCAGGGGTTCTATGGCCAAATCAAATAGAAGTGGTAACAGGGGGCAGCCCTGCTAGGTACCTATGCTTATGAAAGAAGAAATGAGCCATTAACTAGTATACGGGCTCGGGCTCTTGCTGTAGCATATATGGTCTTAATTCATGATACAAATCGTGCCAGCTATCCTGTATGCTGAAGAACAGAGAGCAAAGAGGGCCATGAAGGCCTATTAAAGGCCTTTTCTACATCCAGGGAGACAATCAAGCCTGTAATACCCTGTTTCTTAGCCATGTGTAAAATACTGAATAGCCTTCTGGTATTAAATTTATTTATCTATTTATAAAATGTGTAGTCCGCTGATCCACGGACTTCAGTGGGTTACAAAAAAACATACATATAATATACATGAATTATGTTGCGACTCGGCCTTCACAAACCCTGTTTTTTCCTACGCACCAGGGAATGGAGAATCTCTTCCAGCCATAGCTGCAAGTTCTTAGCTAATATTTTTAAATTTAAAAGATAGGTCTGTATGATCCACACACCTTCCATTCTCTTCCTTCTTTGTATGTCAAAGAAATAGTGACATCTGCCAAGTCTCCCAAACCCGCTTCTTGCTCTCTAGCCACATTATTAACAGCACCAAGAAAGGTGCAATATCTTGCACAGATTTTTTTGTAAAAGTCTATAGAATACCCATCCGGGCCTGTTCACTTCCCTCCCAGCAATGCCTTTGTTGTCATCTGTATTTCCAGCAAATAAATAGGAGCTGCTAACAGCTCACTCTGTTCTTCAGAAACGTGGAGCAAGTCTAGAGAATTCAAAAAGTTATTATTCTCTGCTGGTGCCAGGGTTGGATCAGTGTACAAATGACAAAATAGTTTCTCAATTTCCTCTGGGTCTAGAGTATTTCCTCCAGTTGGCCTTTTGACTGCTACTATATGAGATTTCCCTGCCTTTTTATTGACTGCCCTTGTGACCATGCAGATAAAATTTGTTTGACATTTTTAAGGGCTTTTTCAATTCTATTTACCTCCAATGACTTTAATTCCGTTCTACTGTCTTCCAATACATTTTAGCTAAGCAATCTTGTTCAAGATTTGTCTCTGACACTCTGGTCCTAGCTCTAAGTTCATCCACTGTAATCCTATTTTCCTTTTTGAGAAAGCTTGCTTAGCTAATCAACTTGCCCTACAGACAAAAGTCTTCCACTTTAAGACAGGCATATACTCCACATCGGGGTTGTAGGCATTTAAGTCAAATATTGCTTCTCTCAGAAGGTTTGGAAATGAATGTGCCTAAGCAGAGCTGTGCTTATTTTAAAGCTCAAGGCTTTAGAAGCCCAAATAAATAGATATTTCTACTAACAAATGATATTATATTGTGGTAGTTAATATTTTATTATCTTTGATTCAAGACACAAATTGTGGCATATATAAGAAATAGTCCTATCTAATGTACATATTGTGCCTTGTGAGTAATATATGGTGTGAACTCCATATATCAGTGAGCATAAAGGTGTATGTCAAATCTTTAGTACTAGGTACAACTGAAACCCCCTTCTTTGGCATAGACACTTTGTCTAGAGAAAAATCAGAGCATATATTCCAGTCTCCGCCTAGACAGAGGTTTTCAAATCTAAATACCACTATTATGTCGAGTAATGCTTTGTAAAATTCTGTCTGGTCATAAGTTTGGTCTGTATACATTGACCAAGGTAAAATTAGTAGCGTGCAACTTATATTCCAGTATGACATATTACTCTTAATATCAGCTTGATGCTGATGTACAACTAAGGGGAGATTTTTGTCCACTAGAACACAATCCCCCCTACTTCTGGAATTGTAAGAGGAATAAAAGATGTGACCCACCCAGCCTTATTTTAGTTTGTCATGTTCTTTATTTGTCAGGTAAGTCTCCTAAAGCAGTAAGATCTGTATCTTACTCATATACGCAAACTGTAGAATGCATTTCTGTTTAATAGGTGACGTTATCCCCCGAACATTGAAGGAGATACATTTGATAAATCGATCATAACTTATTTCTTACACTCAGTGATGATAGAATGATGATATAACCCACAGTTAGAGAATGAAGCCTAGGCTTCCATTTATATTCCACATTACCAGGATAGACCAGAGCATCTTCATACCATATTTTAAAGCTCTTATGTTGCACACTACAGACAAGAAGATAATTAACATTCTAGCATGCCCTTTAATCCCCTCCCTCCCCATTTCCCATAGAAACCTCCAAATATCCCATCCATCCCCCTTATTAACCTTTAACCCTTTAACAACATTGCCCTTCCCCAATCTCTGTCCTATACCACCTTGCCTCTCCCCAAACACTGACAATCTCTTTGGTGAGATTCCTATTGAGACCAGATGAGCCTAGCAAAGCACCTTCAAATTCCCCTCTTCCACTGAAGCTGCAATCTCCCATAAATTGCACTCAGTCCAACCCCACCTTCTGAGCATGCTAAATACTGTAATACTGTCCTCAATAAGGCGCGTGAGTCCAGTTCATGATCAAGGAATGGGAAATGAGCACCCTATAAAAAAAATAAAAAAGATAAAACTGAGCCAAGCTATGTCAGCTGAGCCAGCATTGTGTGGTCTCGTCAGAGGAGAATGAGTCACCAGAGATGAGATTGGTGAAAGTGCTCCAAGTAAACCCGACTCATGGAAAGCTTTGCTGAAAAGATTATGCAAAAGCTAGATGACTAGTGCATATTCAACATATATCACATACCTGTATATATGGATTATTCAAAATGTATTGATATCAAAGGTTTTTGTTAAAAACTTTACATGCAGGGGTGGATTTTCAAAGGGTTACGCGTGTATATTATGCGCGTAACCCCGAAAACCCGCTCCTGTGTGCTCCGAGCCTATTTTGCCTAGGCTCGGTGATGCACGCAAACCCGGGATGCGCATATGTCCCAGGGCTTGAAAAAAGGAGCGGGGTGGGGGCGGTCCAGGGTGAGGCGGGGGCTGCTAGGCCGGGGAATCGCGTGCTGGCACTCGGCCGGCATGAGCAACCTACGCCTGCCCAGAGGCAGGCACAACTTAAATAATAAAGGTAGGGGGGGATTTAGGTAGGGCTTGGGGGCGGGTTAGATAGGGGAAGAGAGGGGCAGGGAGGGGAAGGTGCAGGGGGTGAAAGGAAAGTTCCCTCCGAGGCTGCTCTGATTACGGAGCGGCTTCGGAGGGAATGGGGAAAGCCATTGGGGCTCCCCTAGAGCTCGGCGCGTGCAAGGTGCATAAGTGTGCACCCCCTTGCGCGTGCCGACCGCGGATTTTATAACATGCATGCGGCTGCGTGCACATATTATAATATCGGTCGTAGATTTGTGCGCGCCGGGTTGCGCGCACAAATCTACGCCCACGCGTAGGTTAGAAAATCTGGCCCACAATATATAAATCACATACACATTTATCAAAATATCACTCACACCCCACATTCATACATTACAATACAATATACATATTTTACTTGCCTAAACAACAGTTTATACTAATCTTTATCAAAACAATTTGTTAAAAAAATTCCCTTTAATCTCATCATCATTTTTAACAATTCCTCCACAACAAAGTGGTACAACCCTTATATTCTTCTTTCTTTTCCAAAATAATTCCTCATATTCTTTTTCTTCTCCCAACAAGAGACTCCTGGTTCACCAACGGTTTCATCAGGGGATTCAATCTCATCATCTAGGCAGATCACCACTTATTCAAAAGAGAGCCATCCAAATTCACATCTGCTTATACATTTCGCAATTGTTCAATACCTCTTATAAAAATACAAAATTGTTTTTATATAACTCATTACTTCAACCACTTCTTCAATATCATATTAGAAAATCCCAGATCTTACACAAATCAATTTAGAAGTATTTAAATAATTTTTATATCCAAAATCACTTGAATCATGAATCACCCGGTCACACCAAACCCATAACAAATATACATACACAAAACCACTATCCCCTATTCAAAAACTGGCAACAAAATCAATACAGCCACTTACCTCAATTTTATTGCAATTATTCATATCTAATAGTCACAAACCACAACATATTACGTCTTCAGTTCCAGGGAAAATTATCCTTCCTTACCAACGTCACTAGATCTTATATTTACTATACATCACTCCAAATAATCACATCCCATACATCTAAACTAGAAAAGTCACATCCCTGAATACCCCCCCCCAAAAAAAAAAAAAGAAAAGAAAAAGAATTTGAGAACCCTAGCTGAAGCTATTTCTAAGTAATCAAGGGAGGGGAGGAGAGGGAAGGGAAGCACAACTTTAAAAACTGTTGTGCACACGCACACACACACAATCACAGGATCTTATAAGCCCTCTCTGGATAGAACACAAGCTGATAGCAAAGAATCTGATTGAATTGTATGTGTGGTATTTAGGAAAAAAAATAAAAGATAACACTAATTTTTTCAACAGTTTCATCTGATTTATAGTCAAAGGTTTTGGGTTTTTTTCCGTTTGTCAAAGATACCTTTAGAAAAATATAATGATATGTTGACATTTTTTCAGTAGAATAAGATCACACAAATTATTTCCTCCTTCAGAAAACTATGAAGTTACTCACCCTTTAAAGGAAAGGGTAGTTAAAAAAATTATTTTGTTAAAAAGTAATCTAAAAATTATGAGGTCATTATTCAAAGGGGTTTATCCAGCTAAGTTGCCACTACCAGCTGTCAAAATATTGTTGAATGCCATGGGGATTGGGGAATAATATTTTAAATCCTCTAGCTGAGATATATTATCTTAGCTGTTAAATAATAAAGCAATGGTATATTATCTCATAAGGCAATAGGAAGACAATTATCACACCCAAGATTACAATTATAACTGTTCAGCCCAGATGTCTACCCCTACTTCCACGAACCCAGGAATAAATGGATCACAGAAGATTCTGGAAGGATAAGTCCTGTGACACAGAGACACCAACTCCCTCAAATGATACCAGTACAAAATGCCTTTTCTGTTTTGAAAAATGAAACTGCTTTAGAAATGGAAACTGAAGTGGTATTTGAAAGGAAAGAAGATATCCAATGCACATAAGAATCCCAAAACACTATCAAAAGTCATAACAGAAAGCTCCTTGTCATCAGATGTACTACTCTGGGAACTCCTTTTCAGAGGAACACAATAATTAAAAGCCTTCCAGGATATTCAGCTGGTAGAAATGCAAACCAGATGGTCCATGCAATTAATGAAGAAAGTAAGGACTCTAAAATTGATATCATCCATTTGGGGACCAATGATCATGATAGGAACAGCAACCGAATAGTACAGAAAGATTTCCAGTCTCTAGGGAAGCAGATTGGGCATATGGTAAAGATTATTGCTTTCTCAGAAGTGTTACCTGTTCATGGAAAGGGGAAGGAAAGGCTAAATCATATAGACAAATTCAATGCATGGCTAAAAACTTGGTGTAAGAAGGAGGGTTTTGGATATATTGGGGATGAGGGTATGTATGGAACAGTAATAGACTGTGAGGGAGTATATAAGAAACCCCCTCAGAATACCTTAAAGGCCTGGCTACGGCTATCTGTACTGGTCCTCCTTAAGTCCCAATCCAGCAAGGGATTCTAGGCTAGGGTGGATCCTGGCAGCCTAGAATGAGGAGCCCCTGGGAGAAAGCAGGAAGCCTCGAGAGAGAAACCCACTGAATTGCAAGTTAAATTGAACATTTGTTTTGTGAAGCTGCATGCATTCACAAAGAGTTTTACTGTTAAGTTCTACAAATAATCAGATTTCTAAAAGTTCTTGCCAGTGTCTAGCCTGAAGTCTGTTCTCTGGCGACCTTCTGACTGCTCGATATCACATATGATGTTTGGGATCCCTGTTCTAAGGAGGAAGCACAGACAGGAGCCCACAGAGACAGATTTTTTTTCTTTTTTTCATGGGGCTTGGCTGCAGGGAGGCTCGGGAGTCTGTTACTATAGGCCAAGGGGACAAGCCCCACTGAAGCAGGTAGAGTAATTCAGTTAGTAAAGCCAGAAAAGTTTTTTTTCTTTTTCTTTTTTTTCTCCTTCACTGTAGTTGTTGGTTGTGCAACTGGAGAAACAATGAATATACAGTAAGTGATGCAGGTCCTGGCAGAGGGCCAGCAAAAGAATTGTGCACATGAACAACTCACCAGCAACAAGGGACACTGGTGTGAATAACTAAAACCATTCAAGCTAATAAGTTCTACAAATAGATTTCTAAAAGATCTTGCCAGAGTCCAGCCTGAAGTCTGTTCTCTGGCGACCTTCTGACTGCTTGGTAACCACAGAGACTTTATAATAAAGATGGCCTTCATCTACTCAGGGTAAGAAAAAGGATCCTAAGTGAAATATTCAGATCATATGTCATAAAGCATTTAAACTAAAGGACGGAGTGGCAGAAAAAAGTTGGAATACTTCCCCCAACAAATACAGAAGTGGGTGGAGAAATTAATAAAATCAGGTCACTTTTAAACAAAAAGGCAGAAAAGGTGTCCAGGATGAGCAGCAAGCTGAAGGAGAAAGGCTGGATAGTTATGAGCACAAATGCTCATAGTCTAGCAATAAAATTTCTGATCTACAAGCCTTATTGGTGGAAGCGAACTTGGATATTGTTGCTATTACAGAAACATAGTTCAATTAGTTTCATGATTGAGATATGGCCATACTGGGCTATAACCTGTTCAAAAAGGATAGAAAAGCCAGAAATGGGAGAGGAGTAGCTCTTTATGTCAAAAACAATATCTGAGCATCTGAAATGCCAAGGATATGAGGAAAGGAAGAAGCACTGTGGGCTATCATAAATAAAGATGATGACAGTTCCATTTACATTGGTTTGGTCTGCCGACCTCCAAATCAGACAGAAGAACTAGATAGAGATCTGGCTAAAGACATCCAAAAGGTAGGAAAGAAGGGAGGCATGTTGCTTATTGGTGACTTTAATCTACCTGATGAGGATTGAAGTATCCCTAATGTAGAATATGCAAGAAGTAGATACTGGGTGCCCTCTGAGAAACTATGCTCAAACAAATGATGATGAATCTCACAAATGGGGATAATGTCTATAATATCCAGATAGGTGCACACCTACGTACGAGTTATCATTGACGGTATGGTTCGATATAGCAGACAAGAAGATGAAAAATGACGCAAAGAACCTATTGCTTGGAAATAAACTTGTCTTCTGTAAGTAAAGGTGGATTTATTTTTGAAGTGTTCGAATATCTGTTGATATGTCTCCTATGTCACCTCTTTGCCATGTCTCCTCTGTTTTAAAACTTTTTATAGTGGGGGGAATGCTTTCACCTGTTTTTGTAATTAGCCAGAAGCTGGAGGAGGAAGGGGAATTGGCTAGTCTTTTACCCTGGGGGAGATCCCTAGAAGGAGCCCCCCTGCTTTTGTGACTAATATGAGGATGAGGATGAATACCCCACAAAAACTTTGGTTTAGGATACATTTTTAGAACATCTGCATTCTCTTTGGACCAGTCATAGCAATGAGACAGCAATTATATTGTAGACTCTTGGTTTATACAATATCATGAAATGTCTATGCTTTGTATATTGTGAGGTGTGGAACAATATATAAAGAGTCTCTATGATGTGTAACTGTTGTTTTTTGATAATATATTTATGGTGTGAATTTGTGTATATGTGGAAACATTCCAGAAAAAAGTTTGTATTGGCTGTGTTTGGGTATGGCAAAGGGAAATGTGTTAAAATATACAGGTTTATAATAAGCAGGAATATAAAGGGTGAAAGAAATTCACCAAACGATAAAAATGAAACCAAAAAAATCAATTCAACATTGAAATTGAACAGCAAAGCAATGTAGCTGCTCGATGAAAACTTATGGCTAAGTATTCCAATTTGTGATGAATTTGATTCTCAAAGAACGCTTTCGTTCAGTTAAAGTTTATATTTGGAGTGATTAATAATAGGTCTATAGGATTGGGTATTGAATAAAGGTATTTTGGGGGGTGGACAAATGACAATAAATGATTATATTAAATCAAGCTCTGTAAGCTGATACCAGCCTGCGACCCATTGCGTGGTGAGAGGCTGCAGATTACAACATTAGAGCAACAATCTTTATGATATTGTCATTTGCCGGGAATTTAATTGTTGGATAACAAGTTTATAGAGATCTGTTGTTTAGATTTGGTAAGCGAGTTGAATCTCCTCTCTCCTTGGTTTGTGTTTAATTCAGGAGAGGTAGTTGCTTCATAGTATTTGAGTGTTTTGAAATTAAACATCCAAATTTGTTTGAGAGCCAAAGCTACACTATTCATACAAGAAGCAGATGGCTAAGGGTCCAGAAAGAAATTAGGGTCTCCTTAGCCATCTGCTTCTTGCATATACTCTTAAGCAAAAGTTGGATATTTAATTTCAGGCTGTTTTTTGTTAGCTTCGCAATATCATCTTCTATACATGGTTTCATTATGCAGGCTGTTTGCGGTGTGCGGAGCACTTTCATGAGAGGCTTCTAAGAAAACTAAAGAGTCATGGGATAGGAGGCGACATCCTTTCGTGGATTATAAACTGGTTAAAAGACAGGAAACAGAGAGTAGGATTAAATGGTCAATTTTCTCAGTGGAAAAGGGTAAATAGTGGAGTGCCTCAGGGATATGTACTTGGACCGGTGCTTTTCAATATATATATAAATGATCTGAAAAGGAATACGACGAGTGAGGTTATCAAATTTGCGGATGATACAAAATTATTCAGAGTAGTTAAATCACAAGCAGACTGTGATACATTACAGGAGGACCTTGCAAGATTGGAAGAATGGGCATCCAAATGGCAGATGAAATTGAATGTGGACAAGCGGAAGGTGTTGCATTTAGGGAAAAATAACCCTTGCTGTAGTTACACGATGTTAGGTTCCATATTAGGAGCTACCACCCAGGAAAAAGATCTAGGCATCATAGTGGATGATACTTTAAACTTGTTGGCTCAGTGTGCTGCAGCAGTCAAAAAAGCAAATAGAATGTTAGGAATTATTAGGAAGGGAATGGTTAATAGAACGGAAAATGTCATAATGCCTCTATACCGCACCTTGAATACTGTGTACAATTCTGGTCGCCACATCTCAAAAAAGATATAGTTGTGATGAAGAAGGTACAGAGAAGGGCAACCAAAATGATAATGGGGATGGAACAGCTCCCCCTTGAGGAAAGGCTGAAGAGGTTAGGGCTGTTCAGCTTGGAGAAGAGATGGCTGAGGGGGGATATGATAGAGGTCTTTAAGATCATGAGAGGTCTTGAATGAGTAGATGTGACTCGATTATTTACACTTTCGAATAATAGGACTAGGGGGCATTCCATGAAGTTATCAAGTAGCACATTTAAGACTAATTGGAGAAAATTCTTTTTCACTCAACGCACAATAAAGCTCTGGAATTTGTTGCCAGAGGATGTGGTTAGTGCAGTTAGTGTTGCTGGGTTCAAAAAAGGTTTGATAAGTTATTGGAGGAGAAGTCCATTAACTGCTATTAATCAAGTTTACTTAGGGAATAGCCTTTGCTATTAATTGCATCAGTAACATGGGATCTTCTTAGTGTTTGGGTAATTGCCAGTTCTTGTGGCCTGGTTTGGCCTCTGTTGGAAACAGGATGCTGGGCTTGATGGACCCTTGGTCTGACCCAGCATGGCAATTTCTTATGTTTTTATGTTAGCAAGTTAACAACTGTGTCATTAATGAACACTCCATAAATAGCATTGAGGGTTGGCATACTATAGTATTTAGCATAGGCACAAAAAAAACTCTCATTTACATATAATATTTCTTTATCTGTATTTGCTGAGATGCTATTTTTAGCATGATCAGACTGTCTTTCTGGAGCACTTTAATATGCAAACTCTGTCCTGGGGACTCCCAGCCAGTCGGGATTTCAGGATATCCATAATGAATATGCATGAGAGAAAATTTGCAGGTATGCATGAGAGAAAATTTGCATGTTATGGAGGCAGCACATGCAAATTTTCTCTCATGCATATTCATTATGGAAATCCTGAAAACCCGACTGGCTGGGGTGTCCCCAGGACAGGGTTGAGAACCACTGCTGTAGAGCACACTATTTTTGTGTGTGGAAGAGACCTCAATGCACATGTTAAAGTTTATTGCATGCTTCCTTTAATGTGATTAAATTGTGGAAATTTTCTGGAGTGCATGGAATATCTTATTGCATGGATTTCGTGATATTAAGGGCTGCTTTATTTTTTCCATGAACAACTGATAAACACTTTTGTTTTACATTTTATTGTTTGCAATGATTGGGGTTTGTGTGCTGCCTTTTATGAATTCACATTAATACATTGGTCCAAAATCACAAGTTGCTTAGACCAGATATCTTATAGTTGTATGTTTGTTGTTCATTATAGTACTCTAATAGAAAGCAGCCAATTTATAAAAGCTGTTCTCTTTTCTCAATGAATAAATTTTCATATAACTGCAAATGTAAATACATAATTTAGCTTAAAATGCACAACAAAGTTGCAGTTAATGATTATACTGAAACATAGATTTGCATTGTGATACAGCTTAATTATTTGGTGGGTTTGCTCTGCAAAGAAAAATACTCAATCTAATTTTTTGGATTTTGTTGCTGGAAATTAAAGCATGTTGGAAATATAGGGAATGAATCTGTGCCATTTAACATTTGGAGCTTGATTTTTAGGCTGCCTCATTCTAGTGATTTTGTATCTGGTGTTTTATCTGTTACAGAAGTGAAGTGTACATCAAAAGCCCATTACAAATAATTTGAGTTGACAGACTTAGTAGCAATTTATGTCCAGAAGATTCCCTGAAATGAACAAAATAGAAACTGATTGTGTTTGGCCTTCAGAAAGAGGTACTTTAGTTTGCAAATAATAGGCATCTCGTAGGGTGTACAGCACATACACCAGGGAACCTTTGAATAAACACAGCCTGAGATTCATGGCTGCCGCTGTTTTAAATCTGTTTAAATACAGAGGCAGATATGAAGTTTAAGAATAACCTGCTTCAGTGAGTTAAACTCTTCTGGGAAGTGAATGCATTTTATTTTTACTATGACCAAGTTTATTAAATTATTTGGTATTAGAAATAAAATTGAATAATTACACACTAAACAATTTAAATGTATGATGACACATAAGGGAAGACCAAAGGTTTACCCTTCAGAGGGTAATTTTCAAAAGCATCTCTGTAGGTAAAACAGTGTTTTACCCATAGTAATAGACTTTTGTAAAATTGTCTGCCTGCTAGTCAGGTAAACTGAGAAGAGGCATTCCTGGGAGTGGAGTTCGGTTTTCAAAAGTATGCATGGAAATTTTCATAGAAAGTTTGTGTGACTATTTTAACAGGTGCAACTTCCATGGGCAGATATGTTGGGACAATTTTCAAAGTGAACTTATACACATAAGTCTGCTTTGAAATGTAGTGTAACATATGCGTATTTGCTGACTAACTTGTATGGAATATTACAAAATTACCCCCTGTCTATTCTGTCCCTTCCTAAACTGATGGGGCAGATTTGCCATTCCTTGACCTCATAGAATGGAAACCCCAAGGAGCTCTGTGGGTGGTGTGGGAAGCCTTGTTGATGCTTCAGCCCACTCCAATGTAGAGTTTACACAGCCCTGTGTTACACCTCCCCCCCCCCCCCCCACATCTCATGCTGGCGAATGTCATCAGCTGTATGTGACACAGCGCCACAGAAAGCAGAAGCCAGAGCTGCGACGGAGGGATCATTGGTTATTGCAAACACATCAGGAAAATTGCCATGGCTTAGAACATTAGGAGATCCTGCTGTAGAAGCCCCCTACTGTGACTGTGAAGAGTCTCTGGCATGAACCATATTGGGTATGGTTTGTTGGCTTGGAATTTCTCATCTACATCGTTCTAGGAAATAGGAATGTGTACTAGTTAGTCTGCATGTTTTTATCATGGAGGAGATCTGGCTGACTATTTCCAAGCTGGAGTTGTCTTTGTTGGGCTGTTTGGACAAAACTAAAACCAGATTGCAATTATTGGGATGCAACTGTCCATGCTTTTAGTATAAAAATTAGGGATCTGCAGGTGGCTAATTGTTTTTGATTAAAGCTAACCTGGTTTTGCATTGGAATATGAGGATCTTAGGGGCCGATGCAATAATCTTTGCAGAAAGCGGGCGCTGACTTTTCAGCGCACGCTTTCTTAATGCACGCATGGTATTCGCAAGGGGGTGCCATGCAATATGTAAATTAGGGGGTTGTGCTAGGAAGGAGGCGCTAGGGTCACTTGCGCGACCTTAGTGCCTCCTTGCTAACTCAACCTGCCGCGGTTGACGGTTATGAAGACCAATGCCGGTAAACTCGGCCTCAGTTTTTATAACCTGCTTGTCTGCCAGTAATGAAAACGGCTGCCAAGTTTATCGGCGGTCTGCCGAGTTTTTTTTTTTTTACTTTAAAAAAGTACAGAAAAACAGTTTTTTCTGCTTTTCTATACTTCTTTTCAATGTGCACATTTATCTTTTTGCATTTGGAGTGAATGAGTAATAGCCTAACTCATTCACTGCGCTTCGGCTGCGCATTAAATAGGCGCTAATCCCCCTATTGCATTAGGGAGTGGATTGGTGCCTATTTAACCCGCGTCCGACAGCGGGTTAAACAGTGCACTCGGCTGAGCACACTGTATTGCATCGGCCCTTTAGAGAATACCTTTTAGTTAACACATTTTCCTAATCTACCTAATATTACACTGAAGAATTACCATTCACCTCTCAAATCCTACCTGAAACTTGGTGAGTAGAGATTGACCTTGATGAAGGAGGATAACCGAGCCAGGATAACTTTAATAGGACTGATATATTAGTGCAATTTCAGAGGGAAGCAGACAATAAAAGGGGTACTCTGTTAGGATCATTTATGATTGAATTCAGAGCAGGAATCCTCAAACTCAGTCCTTGAGGACCCCACCAATTTGGGTTTGCAGGAATTCCACAATGAACATGCATAAGATATATTTGCATGCACTGCTGCCATCAGATGCAAATAGATCTCATGCATATTCATTGAGGATATCCTATAAAACCTAGCTGGGTTGTGGCCCTTGAGGACTGAGTTTGGGGACCTTTGTGATAGGCAGTGGCTTTTGAATCCTTTTTTTTTTTTTTTAAACAGTTTCTTTAGTTTTAGTTTTTAGTGCTTGTTTTGCCAGATGTTAGCAAAGCAACCCAAGTGAAATTGAATATGTGTTTGAAGCTGTAGGATCGTTTTGGCTATTAGAGTCATTTTTCTTCTACAATCCCTATGTAAATATTCTATTAAATATCAAGGTACACAGTTTGAGGACAATTTTTCAAACAATTTTAAAAGGGTCATAAACAGTAATCTGGGTAGAATCAAATACTAAAAATTGCCCTCCTTCTCTGTGGGTAACAGTATCCATGCTGTGAAACAGCTCTGATTCTTTGTACTGCCCCACAAAGTGGTGGAGATAGGCAGAGAGGGTGTGCTATCAAGCAAGATATGGAACTTTTATTTTGAAATTCTGTGCATGCTGTATGGTGCTAATTTTGCTCCAGAGGCAAAGCAGATGCAAAATCTGCAGGTACAGAAATACCTACGGCACTGGCCCCATGCAGGTTCATGAACGTAAAGTACCTATGAACCTTGGATATTTAAAAAATTGTCCTCTTTATGTACCATATTTTGATCCTTTTAAGGGATAAGCCCACATCTTGAATGAGCCCCTTTTATCTCTTTGAGATGGTTGGTTGATGATCATAGGATATCCAATATGGTTCATTTATGGACATTTATGTCTGCAGGAATTTGTATGTAGAGAGTAGAGAACTTTGAATGGAATAAAGTTCTAAGATACTGAGCTATTGGTGATGGAACAGTTCATCTCTTAATGTAGTAGTTAATTTTTCCTGTTCCATTACAAGCTGTAAGTGAAATAGGACATCCATTTAATTTGATGTTAAATTTTCATCCACTCCCTTGCTCCATTCCACTCTTCTAATAAATTGGCCTTAATTATTTGAATAAATATAAGAGCAGTGGCCTAGTGGTTAGAGCAGCAGGCTGAGAACCATGGAAGGCAGTTTAAATCCTTTTGGCACTTCTTGTAATCTCGGGCAAGTCGCTTCACCCTTCATTGCCTCAGGTTGAAACTAAAGGTGTCATTTAATAAGCTGTGTTAGGTATTTACCACATGGTAAATGCTTTCTCACAGTGATAATGCACAATATTTTAAATACCGACTGTTAATTAACCCCATATCGCAGGTATGGTATTCAGCTGTTTTGCTTGCAAGTGCTTTTCAAATGCATACAAAGCTGCTCATTACTAGGCAATCTAAAGTAAATAAAATGACATGGCTTGCTATAAAAATTGCAAGCCGTGTTATTTTTTAGGAAAGTTAGCTACAACTGTGGAGTTAATGTGCATCCTGATGCTCATGGATCTGTCCTTAAATGGCCCTCAAAATGCCCCCCCCCCCCCAGTGAGGAAATAAAACAGGGTCTGGTCATACCTCGTGTCCCCCCCCCCCCCCCCCAGCCCTTCCCTGAGGCAGCCCCAATAGTGGAAAGTTAAAAATCGAAATATTTACATAGGAAAAATGATTAAGAGATAAAGTGTAAATGCGTGTCAAGGATGTGAATTCTTGTGCTGTGGCATTGTTGGCGCAGCCAATAAGTGAACCTGCTAGGCCCATGATGACAGCTGGCGGACATGCCCTTACAGGGACTGGAGGTGGGGCTTCACCTGTACCAGCCCCATTCCCCGCAGGTTCAGCCTCGAGTTCCAGGGGCCGGCAGGATTTAAGTGAGTGTCCCTTAAGGAGCAGTTTGACAGAGTCCCTTTATCGGCAGTGTTCAGGGCAGGCAGTGAAGAGACAGATTCCTGGTTCATGCCGAGGTTAGGGCAGGTAGCAAGGAACAGAGTTCAGGCCGAGGTCAGGGCAGGCAAGAAGTACAAGGAGTAGTCTGTTTCCATAGCAGAGGTACCAGGTGGCAGGCAAAAGAGTATTCAGGGTCCATAGCAGAGGTTAGTACCAGGCGGCAGGGAAGATGGACAAGACAGGCAAGACACGAGACAGAGGGCTAGCACCAGGCAGGAAGAACAAGGCAAGACAATTGAGGCAGGGCAAAGGCAAGAGCACAGGAACAGTGAAACAAGGCAAGCTCAAGCAATAGCAACATGCACTGCAAACAAGGCAGGTAGACCTGTTGCCGAGGCACTGAAGGGAGGTGCAGCGGAGTTCTAAGTCCCAGCCGTGCTGACATCACCCAGTGTCATCAGTGTTTTTCTGCCGTGGGGCTTTAGCTTTGGCGCTGTAGCAGGCATGTGCGCCTAAGGCTGGCACAGCAGTGAGGCAGAGCGGCTTCATGGCAGCGATCCTGCCAGGAGTGGGTCGGTTGGTTGTGGCACTGTCCTGTGACCGGCCCATTGTTACAATGAGGTTGCCTGGTGCTTTTGTAAAAGTGATGGAACAGGGCACCAACATGGATTTTGATAATACAGCAAAGGAGAGTCGGAAAAAAGGTTTGGGTGGGAGAAGGGGGGTCCCCAGCCTTAAAGAGGGGGTCAGAGGCTTGGGGGGGTGTTAAATGGGCAGGGTTTAGATGGAAGGAGAGGATTCTGCACTGCTATCCAAGTAAAATTTTTTTTGTTTCTTTTTTTTACTTTCCACTACTGGGGATAGCTCAGGGGGCAGTGGGGGGAGAAAGGGTGTCTCACCAGACCCCCAGAATGTTTTCTACACTGAGGTGGGGTAACTGAGAGGGCTGATTGACATCTTTAACAAGATGGAGGCTCTATACAGTGGGGCTGCCATCGCACAATCTCTATTGGGGCTAGCTAAGCTGCAGTATTTTTCCCTGCGGTATTTTACTGCTGAGGAAAATACTACTGGATTCAGTAAGCTGTGGTATGGAGTGCTGCTGCTTAGAATCTAAGGGCAGGGCTGGTGAAGCATATTTGGCGCCCTAGGCGAACCTTTGGTCATTCAACCCCTGCTCCGCCAACTTAACTATGGACGACAGTGGCACCAGGACAGTGCTCCCTTCTTTGATGGTATGGGCTCTGGTACAGCCCCTCTAGGCTTCACACTGGCAGGATTTTGCTACCCTATAATCTTGGCGCTCTAGGCAACCGCCTAATTTGTCTAATGGAAGCACTGGCCCTGCCTAAGTGATCCCTGTCCCCAAAGGACTTAGAATCTAAGGGGTACATTTTAAAACATAGTGCGCGCGCGTACTTTTGTTCGCGCACAAGGCGCAAACAAATATACGCCGGATTTTATAAGATACGCGCGTAGCCACGTGTATCTTATAAAATTTGGGGTCAGCGTGCGCAATGGGGTGCACATTTGTGCAACTTGCGCGCACCGAGCCCTGCGTGCGCTACCCGTTCCCTCCGAGGCCGCTCCGAAATCGGAGCGGCCTCGGAGGGAACTTTCCATCCGCCTCCCCCCACCTTCCCCTCCCTTCCCCTACCTAACCCACCCCCCGGCCATATCTAAACCTCCCCCCTACCTTTGTCGTAGAAGTTACGCCTGCTCGAAGCAGGCGTAACTTTGTGCACGCCGGGCCTGCTGCCGTGCGCCATGTTCCGGTCCGGGGGCTCGGCCATGCCCTCGGAATGCCCCCGGGCTGAAACCACGCCCCCGGCACTGCCCCCATATGACGCGCCAACCGCGTCATGCCCCCGACACGCCCACCCCAAGAAAGCCCCGGAACTTACGGGCATCCCGGGGCTTTGCGCACGCCGGAAGCCTATGCAATATAGGCTCGGCGCGCACAGGGCCGTTTTAGAAGGGTTACGCGCGTACCTTATGCGCGTAACCCTTTTAAAATCCGGCCCTAAGTGACCCCCTTAGCTGCTAAGTCCTTTGGGGACAGGGAAATACATAAGGTATCTGAATGTCATCCACTTTGAAAAGATGGAATATAAATCCAAAATTTAAATTAGTTAATGCTATGAGAGAGACGAAGAGGAGAAATGGATATAGTACCCTAGAAGTTGTGAAATGAAGATATGTGTGTCTCTCTACTGAAAGGTTACAAATTTGCTACAATATAGTCTTATCGAAACGACTTCTGGTGGCTTAAATCTGAGTTTCCATGGTATTTACTAAAATTAAGTATGCAAAAACACAGCATTATAAATCTGCCAACTTATGATACCTAAATAGAGTTAATAGGGTCAATTCACTAAAGGTTATATGTTAAGGTTCCTAAAGTGATTTATGGCATCTGTCTTAGCTTTTTCTACAGGTAATTTTGAAGTCCTTTCTAAAGATATAGTGGTATGTAAATATGATTTTTTTCCCCTGAGAATGATCAAAAAATAATCATTCCCATTTGAATACATTATTTTATATTAGAAATTATTTTTCTTTTCCATATCATGTTAAATTATTGTCATGTTTCGTGTTTTTAGCCCAAATGATTACAACATGTCAAAGTAGGTTTTAGAAAGAGGAAAATAATCTAAAACAAAACACTTTCAAGACTGTATACTTCCTTGCTTTTTTCTATTATCAGACTACATATTCTTTTCTTTTCCCTTTTTAAGATGTGGAAAAAATGTACATAAAATATGCGACATCTAAATACAGCATGGTTTAGTGAATTTTGACTGAATGAATGAATTTGCATAAACTGCTCATTTACTTATATATTTGAATATTTCTCTTCCATCATGACAAAAACTCTTTCATGCATTTTTTTTTTTTTTTGTGGGTGCAAAATATTGCCAAAATAAGCCCCTAGTGAAATGGGTAATAGCTTTTTGGCATCTCAATTCACTTTTAGATGCCTAAAAATCATTATCATTTTGGTGCATAGACCCCTAAGGACCTAATTTGTCAAAGTCTTTTCCTATAGATACACAATGGGAAAAGTGCTTAAATGAATGAGCTCCTAAGTGTCATTTTGAATTTACAACTTATTTTAAATATTTTTTAAAAATGTATAATTTGTGTGTGAAATGTATAGGCTAGGCTGGCAGGCAAAGTAAACTTTAATTGCTGGAATTACTTTTTGTGTTAAAAAAATTAACCTTCTCAAACTGTTTTTTTTGCAATAATGAAAAGCCATTAAGCAGAAATACATTATCTTATTTTGCATTATTAAATTTTGTTGCATTAAAAAACATACAAAATAAGTGCATTCTAAAAGTTAATGATTATTTCCTCTTCCTTTATATTGAGTTACACAGTGCAAACTGCTTTTCATAAAGGTTAAGATCAGCGTGGCCATCTGTTTGTGGATTTATGCAGTTAGTCTATAAAGATATAAATGTCTGAGTGTGGTTTATTTCTTTCTTCCACTTTGCTAGATGGCATGATGTCATTATCCAGAAAGGGATAATGAGGGACTCATGCATTGAAATTAGACTTGTAATGTACTGCACAATTCCTAAGGGAGATGGGAACATCTAAAAACTCTACCTAAACCCGTTTTACAACGTTTCTTTCATCATGGGATCCAATTTTTGCTTTACTTTTCTAAAATAGCCTAATCATTTTCAGTTGTAAAATTTTATAATTCCTGAATTTAGGGTGCATTGTTCATAATGAGTGAATCCCTCCAATACCATTGGCCTTCTTCCTTTAACTGAGAAGCAGTAGATATAGAATGGTCATTGTAAAGATATAATTATCTAACTTTTCCTCAGTAAAACTACTTATCCTTCCGTCTTTCTCATATCCGTTTTTTTTTCCAAAAACAAAATATCAGGTGGGTGCAACACATCACACTAATTTTCATACTGATTCAGCCTCAACAATATTTATTTTCCCCATTGTATTATTTAGCAGAATTGATATTCTTGTTTATTATTTTCTTTATAGATTAGGGATTGCACATTTGTTTTATTCCTAGATTATAAATGTGTTCAGCTTTCTCTGAAGATTTACTAATCAAGCTTTTTATCATGTGAAGGTAATTCACTTTGTTTCTTTTCTAGGGACACATCATAAGCATTATAATGAGATTTTATTTTTTACAAAGTTGAGAAAATTGTGCATCAGTTACTGAATATATAACAATGTACAACTATAGACATTGTTCCCAAATAAGAAAAACAAAAATTGTAGCGTGTTAATGCCATTAAAATAACATAAAGACATTTTTTGTTTCGTGTTTGTTGCTATTAACAGTATATTGCAACAAATACATACTTTTCATTTTTCCACCGAGGCTTATATATAGTGCATTTTCCTCTTTGCTTCCACAATATCATTATTATAAGATGACATTATTATCCATGCATGGGAATTGGTAGGGGAGGCTCTAACAGTAGCTCTACTTAAAATAAAGTAAAGTTTTATGTAGTTGAGTCGTGTATTCCTCCGGCTATAAAGATATACACTGCTCTGTCTCTGAGATCCAGTTAGAAAGTTCAATACACCAGTTCCAACTAATGCTCAACACAGCCCAGGCTTCTGAATCTTCATCCATTCTGCAATGTCCTAGGTTAAAACTATCTTGGTTGGGATGATTACAGAGAGCTTGAGTGACTCTCAAATTACCCCCTTTCCTTCTTTCTCAGGGGTAGATTTTCAAAATGTGCGCACGCTACCCGGCTATAAAATCGGGGGTCTGCGCGCACAAGGGGGTGCACAGTAGTGCACCTTGTGTGCACCGACGCTCACGGGCTTTCCCCGTTCCCTCCCAGGCCACTCCAAAATCGGAGCTGCCTGGAAGGGAACTTTCCTTCCTCTAGACTGACCTTTCCACCCCTTCCCCTAGCCTTTCCGCCCCCTAACCTAACCCCCCCAAACATTTTTGTCTCACCTTTTGCGCCTGCCTGGAGGCAGGCACAGGTTGCGCATGCCGGCAGCCTGCCAGCATGCAATCCTCCGACACAGCAGCAAATGGCTGCTGTGCTGGAGGCCTCTGGCCCTGCCCCCGGACCGCCCCTTTAGTAAAGCCCTGGGACTAAGATGCGTCCCGGGGCTCTACGCGCGTCGCCAGGCCTTTATAAAATAGGCCTGGCATGTGTAAACCCCCCCCCCCCCCCCCCCCATGCACGTAAATCTTTTGAAAATCCGGCCCTCAGTGTACAGCAGTTCCAATATGGAAAAACTCCAAAGACAAAAATAAAACGACTATTCTTCTGCTGCTTTTTCAAATTTGCACTCATGCTGCAGCACCAGCAAGCAAACAAACAAACAAAAAAATGCTAGCAATCATAGCTTTTAAATCTTAATTTGGGCCACAGTAGGCCAGTGTGCAAATGATACGCTTTTAAATGCCATACTTTTCTTATTCCTTTAGATGCGTATGTCCAACTTTTTCTCTGGCGCTCAGTGGCTGCTCTAACAAAAACAAACAAAAATATATATATGAGGTAATAACTTTTTATTGGACTTTCTTAATACATTTCTTGACTAGCTTTCAGGATGAGAATTAGCTCCCAAAAGCTATTCAAAAGAAATGAATTGTTTGTCCAATAAAATGTCTCTTTGTTTTTGTTAACCTTTATTTCTGTGTATTCAAGTGGACTAACGTGACAACCACACTGCTTTCTAAAACTGAGTAACTGCTTGCCCTTTTTAACTATCTCACCTCTGTCAATGAGGTTGGAACCACTGCTTTACCATCTCTTGAGGTTTTGTCCCCAGGGCACCATTTATCTTCTCTCTTGCTCAGGATGATGGAAGTTGTAGCTCCTTCAGTCTTCCATTTTGTTCTTGCACTGGGGACCTCTGTCTGTACACAAGCTCCATTTCCATGTTCTTTTAGGCCTGACAGAATACCACTCCATTACATTAAGAACAGAACGTAGATGAAAACCATCCCACCCCTGTGATTCCTCCTCTTTAAGAAACCAGTGATTAACTTGTCCATCAAGAAGGCTGTGGAGCAGATGTCTGGCATTGTCTATAATGCTAATAATTATGTCAAATAGAAAAATAATGTGTATGCATATAATTTTCAGTATCTTGCATGGAGCATCTTAATTCAGTATTGCATGAGGAACAATAACTTATATCTGCCTCATAAGACTAAGGACTGACTTCTATTAGATAACCAAATAGTACCAGAATTCTCAACAAAACTGTATGATAGGAATTTCTCATTACAGCATAGCTTTGCAGGCCCTGGTTTTAATGGGCCATGACTACTGTAAGTCTGTATACTTTGGGCTACCCTCAAATATCCATAGATCTTTGCAGGTAGTCCAAAATGCAGCAGCATGTGTGCTTACTGAGAGATTGTATCACCCCTGTTTTATTTTCTCTGCATTGGCTTCCTGTTTATTGGAGAATCATATTCAAATTAGACATGTTGATTCAGAAAGCTCTTAACAATGACAAGATAATGTGCATGAATGTCTCACTCAAATCATATAAGCCACCCTGTGAGTCATAACCTTTTGGATATACTCTCATCTTGTGTAGTGCGGTTAGATGAAATTCGTAGTCAAGCGTTTGCTGTAGCTGGTCTGACACTTATGGATCTTGCTGCCTGATGAACTGAGAGGAGTAGATTGTGTCCAGACATTCAAGAAATTATTAAACATGTTCTTCTTTGAACATGCTTTTGGAGCTTAATGGGATCTGGTGTTATCTAGATAGGGAAGAGTCCAGTTTGAAATTGTAATTGTTTATGCTGGATAGAGATATGGAATGGGGGATTATGCTTGGATGGTTCAAGGAATGGTTTTGTGTTATATTATTTGTAATGCTGTATCTTGTATTAATTATCGATTTTTTCATGTCCCCCGCCTTGAACTTCGGAAGGAAGGGGATAAAGGTAGCCGATGACTTTTGGCTTGACTGGCTCTATTCAGAAGAATAGAGTCAGTTAAGTGCTAATACATCAAAAAAGGAAAAACAATCCAAGCCCAGCCATGGTACCATGGTGCCCCTTCCTCTCCATGAGGATTTCAAACTCAGGCTGGTGGAGCAACGCCTCCCACCTCCCCAAACTTCCCAGAACGTTGGGCTGAAAGGCTGGCCTGCCCCCTAGCACTTCAAAGGTTTTAACATGGAAAGGTGTTCCCCTCCAGCCAACCCCATCCCTACAGCCTTGTCCAGCATCCCAAAATATCAAAAGTTACCAGGGGTTTTTTCCACATTATGGGGAGCTTAGGAGGTGGGAAACTAGGCTCACCAGCCCGATGCTGAAATCTTCTCAGTTCTGCCTGGCAGAACTTTTTTTTTTTTTTAATTGTGTCTTCACTTAATCTGCTATTTTCCTTTGAATATAGCCATTTAAGACTAAAGTTATCAGGGAATAAGTTCCCGAATAACTTTGGACCTACTCCTGATGCCAGCTAGAGTTAGCCAAAACATATTTGGCTAATTACTAATAATGACATTAGTTGGATAAATTTCCCACTACTTTTTCCCCACCCTGGAACACCCCTGAAATGCCGCTTACTTATTCAGATACATTTTAGCCAGGTAATGACTTATTTGGCTAAAATTTAGATAAATGCTGGAAATATTTAAAAAATTGTCATTTAATTTATTAAAATTGTTAATCTGTTCTTCAAGAAAATCAAGTTATCTGACTCAGGGGGTCATTTATCAAAATGTGTTAAAGCTTTTTCGCATGCGTTAAGGGCTTAGCGCATGCGAAAAGCCCTGTTAACGCATGTGATAGGCCCTTACCGCATGCGAAAACATGTTTAACGCATGCGATAGCACCATATCGTATGGTGCGATGCAAATATGGAAAATAGAAGGAGTGGGCTGAGTTTGCCTGTCTGCAAAGAGCTATTGCACAGACTTAATGCCGATTTTAACACCACCTTTTTGAATTGCGTTAGGCTGTGCGATAGCTGCTGTGACCAGGTGGTAAGGTTTTATTGCCTTGTGTGATGTCTCCCGCAAGGCCTATTTAGATGAATTGAAGCTCCCAGAGCATCCAATTAGCCATCAGGGGGGATGGGGAGGGGGGGAGAGGGAGAGAGAGAGACTGGCCATAATGTCATCTCCCTAGATAGGTATTTGTATTCCCTATAGTAGGCCCATCTAGTAACTCGAGGTGAGGTTTAGGTATCATGTAAGGGGTTAGGGGCCACTTTGACATTCAATGTTAGATGTATGAACAGAACAGTGGTCTCTTGTGAACATTAGATGATCCTCGGAGTGAGATTTGTGCAATGTTCTCTCAACCTAGCTTGATGGACTCATCAAGCTAAATAGGCTCGGCGGCGCGCGCAAGCCCCAGGATGCGTGTATGTCCCGAGGCTTTCAAAAATGGGCGGTCCAGGGGGTGGGCCATGGGCGGGCCGGGGGTGGGGCCAGGAGCGGGGCGGTGGTCTGGGGGCGGGCTGTAGGCGGTCCCGAGTGCTCTAGCATAGCGGCCTGTGCCGGGGCATGGGGCATGGCGCACCAGCAGCCGGCTGGCGTGCACAAGTTACGCCCGCCTTGGGCAGGCGTAACTCCTGAAAAAAAGGTAGGGGGGGGGGATTTAGTTAGGGCTGGGGGGTGGATTAGATAGGGTAAGGGAGGGAAAGGTGGGGGGGATCGAAATAAAGTTCCCTCCAAGGCATCTCCAATTTCGGAGCGGCCTTGGATGGAACGGGGAAAGCCATCGGGGCTCCCCTTGGGCTCGGTGTGCGCAAGGTGCACAGGTGTGCACCCCCTTGCTCGCGCCAACCCTGGATTTTATAACATGCGCGTGGTAGTGCGTGCTTGTTATAAAATCAGGTGTACATTTGTGCACGCTGGATAGCGCTCACAAATGTACCCCGCGCGCGTAACATTTAAAATCTGCCCCATAGTCTCTTGTTTTGGAGCCATCCCAGATGCTGCTGTGAAGATCAGTAAGATGTAGACAAGTAAGTAGCAATAGGTCCAGATCTGTTCTGAGTGCATGCTGGCAAGTCAGGCAAGGCATATTTTAAAACAGAGAAGCCCTTCAGCTTAGCGCAAAGGTATAGCAAGGGCTAAATAGGCTTTAAGTTGCTGGGAACTTGTTGTTGTTGCCAGCGACTACTTTTCAAGGACCTGAGTCAATCCATTTACTCAGTGGCATGGTTAATGACCCTGGCTTCTTCTCTTCAGCACTCACGGTTTCTCAGTGTTGAGGGTTTAGCCCAGTGGCCAACGTACCAATCTATACCCTAAGAAGCAGCTGATTTAAACTGGGGCTGAATCTGTCACAATCCTAATGGTGGATTTAAATGTTCTTTCCCCTTCAGAAGTTTCCTATGAAGATAAAGAAATAATTAGCTTTTTATATCATTCCAAAAAATGTTAACTTAGCAACATAATTCTGAACCCGGCTCTGTTATGTGGCATTATAAAAGTATGAATAGTTATACAAAATAACTGATTTCTATTTCATTTCTTAGTTTCCTTTCTATCCTATTGATTTCTGTAGAATTACACAGCTAAAAATAATTACACTTTTTATAATAGTTATATTTGTTTTAGATTGTGGATAAATGTTACTTACTTTATGCCATTACTTCTTGCTGATATGAAAATGTGAGTTTCTACTATGTAGCCCATTTACCTTTATTGAGGTCAATATTCAGTTGTTATCCAGCTGAACAAGTTAGCCAGATAAATATATCCGGTTAACTTGTGCAGGATATTCAATGGCACGGCCACACTGTTGAATATAAATAGTTATCTAGCTAAATGGCACCCACTGAATGTGGCTGAATAGTTAAAAAGCAGCAGCCAGATAAGTCCAAACTTATCTGACTAAGTGGTGCTGAATACTGACCTCATTGTGTCTATCATTATCGAGGTGGCTTGCATATTATTGAAGGGATAAGAAGACTCATGCAAATGATGCTGATAATGTATTTCATTATCCATTGAAGATCATTCTAAAAAGCTGTAGAAAGGAAGTTTACTGAACTTTTCTAAAATATATGGGGCCCCTACATTTTTTTTTTAAATGAAGATTGTGGTTTTCTTTAATTGCCTTAAAGAAAGATTTTATATGCCTTGCAAGCGCAAAAATGGCCACATCTGCACATAAGTGGGCCATGTGGGAGCTACATGGATTTTAAGTAGTTGGGAAAGGCACAATTACATGCACCTTGAAAAAGTAGGCAGATCCAGCACTGATGTGTGTCACTTTGCTACAGTTCCTTGTTAGGGGAGGAGAGAGAGAGAGAAACTCTTTACATGGCTCAGGCTGATTTTCTATATATGGACCACTGTAAGGGGCACTTTGATTTGGGGTGAGTTTTTGGGAGGTGGGTTGGGGTTAGAGGGGTGTTACAGACACATTCAGAGGTATCCATTGTAAAATTGGCATCATTAAACAATTTTTGACCAACCATTGCAATTTCTTTAATAGAGAATAATGCCAATAAGGGCATTATTTTTTCTATTATAAATAATATTCAGAATGATGGATCTCATGTGATAGTAAAAATGATGTAAATGTGAAATGGTACTCGCTTCAATATGTATCCTCAGTAGAAAGGCAGCAGGCACTTCAGTCATTGCTTAGATCTTATTGCCCTTTAGACTCCTTTCCAATTGGTTTTCTTAATAGAAAATTCCCTTTTGTTAAAGAATTTGACTGAAAGAGTTAATTTTTTGTTGCAGGAAAGCATCCTCCCAGCAGCCTTTAAAAAGGCAATTATTTGTCCAGTATTGAAGCATGATCTACAATCTAATGGGATTTGTTCCCATTATAGACCAAGTTCTAAAATTCTAACTATGGCAAATGTCATAGAAAAAACTTATTCTAAAACAATTAACTACTTTTCATACTGAAAATCAAATACTAAAGCATCAATGTGATTGAGGGTTGCGTTCCATTAACCTTAAAAGGGGTGACCAGTTCTAAGACGTGGAAAATGAAATAAAGACTCTCCCTGCAGTTACCGCCCTATCACTAACCTGTGCACATTGGGTAAAATTTTAGAAAAAATAAATCATTCTCAATTTGCCATCTTTTTGAAAGATCAAAATATCCTTCATCCACATCAATGCGGGTTTAAAGTGTAACATAGTACCGAAACTCTACTAATTTCTGTCACAAACTTTTTGTTAAATGAAATTTGATCAAGGAAGGGCAGTAATAAGTGTGTTTTTAGATGTGTCATCAGCTTTTGACACTACCTCTCATTGTATTCTGATGAATTGTTTGAAAGAACTTGGAATGGTAGGAACGGTTTATAAACTGTTTGAGTCATATTTAGCTCATGTGCCCAAAAGTCCAATGTAAATGGCATTTTTTCAGAATGGTTCACCATTCCAACTGAAGTGCCAGAAGGATCTGTATTGTCGGCAGCCCTGTTCAATGTTTGTATGTCATCTTTGTGTTTTTTGTTAGAACAACACTATAATGCTTCGTATGTATGCAGTTAACATAACAGATGTATTTTCCTGTTACAGTTTCTTTATCATCCACATTGAGTTTGATTACTGATATTCTTCATGTTGTAAGTGTTTGGATGTCCAAAAATCATTTAAAATTTGGATAAAACTGAACTTTTCTGTTTTTCAAAAGATTCTCAATTCTTACAAAATCAGAAAATCTCCTCATTGACGATTATCAGTAAAGAGCTTTCTCTTCAACCTGTGGTTTGTACCTTGAGTTTTTTTTGCTAGACTCTTAATTACCTTTTTGGCCCCAAATATACTATAAACTGTGAACTGTATTGTATAAACTGCATCTGTTGACACACACCTAAGATTTGTTCTGGATAAAAATGATTTTCAGACAATCATTCAACCATTTGCAATCACTATTCTTGATTATTGTAATGTATTTTATATTGGGTTGCCTGCCACTATTATTCGGCTTTTACAAATGCTGCAAAATTCTGCCTCTTGGTTAATTAGTGATGGTCAAAGATGGGATCAGGTGTCTCCATTATTGCTTGATCTTCATTGGTTGCCTGTAAGAAAACACATTGATTTTAAATTAATGATGCCTTGAAGACAGAAGGCCACTCTTATTTGTCAGAGTTTTTAATGAGGCATGTACCAACTTGTGATTTACGATCCCAAGGGAAACTATTACTACAGGTTTCTGTCGTTAGGCAGGCACATTTAGTTGAAACAAAAAAACAGGCTTTTAATGTCATTGGTCTGTGGATGTGGAAAAATTTCCAGACTGGCTAAGACACATAGGTGATGTTCTGACCTTTCGCAAGCAATTATAAGCTCTTTTGTTTGTTCAAAAGTAACAGCATCTATTCAGGGAAATTAATTGCTGAGATGATTTTATTTTAACAATGATTGTATTTTTGTACTATTTTATTCAATGTTTATTATATTATTGTTTAATTATGTTGTGATCCGCCTAGCATGGATATCCATTATGAGTGGAATATAAATTATTTTAATAAATAATAAACAAATAAATGTGGAATCCACAGTGGATACAGCACAGAGAAATTATTAGTCTCTGTGTGTGATTATGTCCTATGAGAATTGGATATTAACCATTCTGTAACCTCCATATTTTTGGACTTGGCCTTGGCTTTTGACACTGTTTCTTATTCAATCCTTTTGCAAACACTTGAAAAGATTGGTACAGGTAGTCAAGTTTTTCAATGGCTTTCTTCATTTTTAACAGGAAGAAAGATATGTTAAAATGGCTGATGATGAGTTGTATTGGTAAGACCTTTTGACAGGTGTCCCACAGGGATCTATTCTCTTGGCCACATTGTTTAATATTTATTTATGTCCCCTCACATCGATTTTGGAACAATATGGCCCATTTTTCAAGATCTGCTCTGATGATATTCAACTACTTTTTACAGTTAATTCAGATGTGAATACAATGGTGGCTTAAATTGATTTATGCATACGTTATATTAAAGCCTTGATGTCTATGCACCAAATAGTACTTAACATTCGCAAGACAGAATCTATGTGAATATCTTATTCACCATATCAGATAATTGTAAGGGTCTTTTAATTGAGGATCTGTATATACCATTTGTTGATACTGTTCGTAATATGAGTTTTCAGTTTGATTCCACAATGAAATATACTATAGATATTTAAAACAATTCTATGCGCCGAGTTTTATAAACTCTGATTAGTAAAAGATTTGAGATATTTGTTGCCAGCTAATGATTTTAGAATTATTGTTCAAGCATTTGTTCTTCCATCATTGATTATGGAAATGCTCTACTGATATGTCTGCTTAAGTATAGAAGCAGGGCAATCCAACTGCTCCAAAACAGTGCGACTCATTTAATTATATGTGAAAGTCATATAATCATGTACTCCTATTCTTATTAAACTACATTGGCTGCCAGTAATTCAATGCATAAAATTTTAAGGTTTTAATCTTAGTGTTCAAAGCACTTAAATATGAGGGCCCAGATTATTTGACAAATTTGTCAAATTTGTCAATAGTTAATTAACTTGCTAGAGTCTTGTGCTCTGCTAGTCTAATGCAACTAACTGTACCATCTTTTATACTAGCTACTACCCGTAATCATGTGTGTTCTTTTATTGGTCCTTCCCTCTGTAATGAGTTATTGTTTGCTGTTGAGAACGGGGTGTTTAGTGTGCCCTTGGGCCTCAGCTCGGGCCCAGACCTTCAGGGCCGAGCCAAGGGTTGACGGTGGCTCCGCATGGCTGACGGTCTTACCCTCTGCCAGGCCGGCAAGCTCCCATGGCCAACATCCAAGGATGTTGGAAGTTGAATGATCCTCCAACCATTCCGAGCCCTTTCGGGCCTGCTGCGAACAGCATGGAGCAGCAGGCCTGGCCTGAGGTTGAGGGCAGACGGCCTTGACACGAAGACATGACAATGATTGATGCGACGGCATCTAGACGAAGACACTGGGTTGATGCAAGGGCATCCTTGGAAGAAGTCACTAGGTTGATGCAACGACATCCTTGGACGAAGACACTTGGCTGATGCAACGGCATCACGGACATGATGAAGACACTGGGTTGATGCGACGGCATCCATGACGAAAACACTGGGTTGATGCGACAGCATCCATGACAAAGAACTTGACATCCAAATAGCAAAACACAAGGCATGGACATGGGCACTGACTGTCAGGATGCCCTACTCAGGCCACCCACGGGACTGAGTCGCGGACCACCCTGTTCCACTGCGCGCCCTACACAGCCCTAGCAGGCTGGTCACGGACCACGAGGAGAACAGGACAGCACAGGAAAGGTCCAGGCAAGGAGGAACTCCAATGACGGAGCTGGTGTCATCCGAAGCTTCCCCCAAGGCTGGCAGGGGCGGAGGCTCAGGAGCACAGGGACACTTCCCACCTGCAAGCCACCTCATTCTCGGGCATACACCATCCGAGAGCACCGGCTTACAGGAACAGAAGGCTCGAGAGCATCAGACGAAGACACGGGGAAGAACATCCTGGCAGGAAGACACATCAGGACGTGGAGGAAGGCAATCATGATGAGACATCAAACATGGACTGGGACCTCAGGTGGAACACCAAGACATGAAGACATGGAAGAAGGCAGACGAGACGAGGAGCTCCATGAAGACAGAAGACCTTACAAACTCTGGCAGGCAGAAGCCTCTAGAGGGAAGACACCACGATGCAAGGCCCAGAACAGACTGACGAAGCAGCCCCTTATAGGGCTAAAGCAGGAAGTCCCACTGCAGGTGGGGCCAGCACACTTCCTGTACCTGGCCCTTTAAATCTTGAAGAGAGGCGCGCGCCGGCGCCTAAGGGAAGCAGGAAGCTGTGCAGGACCACAGACAGCGGCCTGCACCGACGCACAAGGCAGAGAGAGGCAGGACCGAGCCTAGACGCAGGCTCCGACGTTGGCACGGCTCCAGCCGCTGCAGCAGGCCTCGGGGGAGGCTCCAGCCGCTACTCCAGCCCGGGGCTGCGGCCTTAGCGCCGCGAAGAAGCTGACAATGTCGGGGGCGGTCCCAGCCCTGCTGAAGATGAAACAAGACCGCGGCTCCGACCGCGGAGCACAGGAGACTCCAGGGCGGCCTCCGAGCTGCGTGGGCAGCAACGACCGTGGCTCCAGCCGCATGGAAGGCCCGACGATGGCATCCTGCCGCGTCAGGTGAAGAACAGCATGGGGTGAGTGTCTGCTCGCGGGGAAACCCGCGGGCAGCGCAGTCATAACAGTTTGCATTTTGCTCCATACCTGATATTAAACATTTCATAAATGTTTAAAGACCTAACTTTTCCAAGAAGCATTTTATAAAGATTCATGTTCTATTGTGTTGTATTGACAGAATTGTATGTTTATGTTTTTGTTTCAATTTTATCTTTATTCAATTTTCATTTAAAAATTGTAAACAAAAATATCAAGAAGTAATACAGATGTAATCACATTACTAAATAAATAATTACCATAATAATTTTCCATCTCAATTTCAGAACCCATAATGTGGGGGAGTCAGGTCATACATATTTGAATCTAATAAACAGTTACAGTATCAGGAGAGAGAGATATAGGATTTCTTTTGGTCATCAATACTTCCTTCTAATGCATTTTTATCCTGAATAAATGGCTCCAATTGAAGAGGGTCAGAGAAGCTATATTTCTTTCCCTGATAAGTTATGAAACATACACAGAGATACTTTAGGAAAAAGCTTTCCCCTATAGCAAGCAATTTTACCTTCATGGAAAGAAAATGTCTCCTCTTTGCCTGTGTAACATGTGAGACATCCGGAAACATAAGTATTCTCTGGCCACAAAACTTCACATCTTTATGTTTTAGGAAATCCCTAAAACCTTATTCTTGTCTGCTTCTAACTGCATAGACACAAATAAGGTGGCTCTCTTATATATTATATCTCTAGACTCTTCAAGGAAAGTCAAAACTCCGAAATATCTGCACACTCTTCTTCCTTTTCTTCTCCCTTTTTGGAGAAATAGAAGATTTTTGAAATTACAGATATATCTTTCTCTTCAAATAACATTATCTCCCTTAAATATGTTTTAAACATCTCCCTAGGTGACAAGAATCTAGTATGTGGGAAATTAATCAATCGCAAATTTTTATATCTCATAATATTCTCAAGATTTTCTAACACTCTATGGATAGAGAGACTAGGGTAGATTTTAGAAAAGTACGCCCGCACGTATCTTATAAAATCCGGGGTTGGCGCGCGCAAGGGGGTGCACATTTGTGCACCTTGCGCGCGCCGAGCCCTGTGCGCGCTGCCCGTTCCCTCCGAGGCCACGCCGAAATCGGAGCGGCCTCGGAGGGAACTTTCCTTCAGCCTCTCCCCACCTTCCCCTCCCTTCCCCTTCCAACCCACCCCCCCAGCCCTATCTACACCCCCTCTACCTTTATCGCGAAAGTTATGCCTACCCCAGTTGGCTGCCGCCAAGCGATTCCCCGGGCTGGGAGTCATTTGGGAGGCCTTGGCCACACCCCCGAAACACCCACGGACCAGAACCACGCCCCCAGGAATGCCCCGAATGTCGCGCCGCCCCCGACACGCCCCCCTAGCAAAATAGGCTCAGCGCGCACAGGGAGGGTTTTAAAGGGTTACGCGCATAACTTATGCACGTAACTCTTTTAAAATCTACCCCACTATCTCTAATATGAGCAGATTCAGTATTTTCTAACAATTTAATCTTAGATGCTACTTTTCCCATATCTTCTTTCAAACTAGTTACCTCCTTAATTTGTTCTTCTATCTGTCACTTTATTTGAATTTACAATAGCAGACAAGGATTCATTCATTTGAGAGACATTATTATTAACAATTGACATCAATTTCCAAATGTCTTTCCGGGATATGTTATCAGGGGGATCAGTAGGCCATAATTCTGGCCTCTTCGATTCCCCTTTAACTTGCCCTTTATTCTCAACAAATAATGGGTTACTTTATTACTCCTTAACCTGCACTGTCACTTCCTTTTGGTGGGCTGCCAGCTTCTAGATTCAAAAATCCTTCAGGTAATGATGCCACTGGTTGTGGAGGGAGTGATGGTCCTTCACAGGGAAGTAGAAAACTGTTCCCTCATAGCGTCCTCACTTGGTGATTCAATCCGTTTGAAAACGTGATCATCCATAGGGCCCCTCATTGGAATAGGAGAGATTGGGAAACTTTTCACTTTTCTTTTCCTCCCCATAAAGACCAGGGGGTTGAACTGAACAGAAAAAGTTTGCCAGCTCTTTCATCTCGATTTAACACCAGGAATACGCTTCTCCGTCCTTCTCCGGACAAAGCCGCACACCCCTTACGGAGCACGTGGCTTAGGCAGCGCACTGACAGCGACAACGCACCGTCTGCTATTCAAATTTATACAGCGGGCACTGGATGATGATGTCACCAGGTCCCGCCTCTCTTCCGGGCTCACCGGCGTTTCTCCGGGGTTTAATAAAAGAAGCAGTCCTTTTCCGATGTTAGGAATCAGTTGGGGGTATCTCTCTCACCTTCTCTCCTAGCTCCCCAACTTGTCCGGCGTCCGCTGTTCAAATTTATACAGCGGGCACTGAATTATGATGTCACGAGGCCCCGCCTCTCTCCCGGGCTCACTGGCGTTTCTCCGGGGTTCAGTAAAAGAAGCAGTCCTTTTCCAATGTTAGGAATCAGTTGGGAGCGTCTCTCTCACCTTCTCTCTACGCTCCCCCGTATGTTTATGTTTAATAGGTAAATTGATTAGTACAATTTGTCGAGTGAAGTGATTCATATATATTTTAAATAAATTTAAAAAATAGATATATGACCTGACTACATGGATTCTGATTTGATTATTCATTTTTCCAGACTCAAGCTCAAGGTGAGTTGCATTTCAGGTACCTAAGTTGTCTGTCAACCATTGTCAGTTCAGAGAAAATACTTAATGCTGTTGGATCTACTATCAATAAAGCATTCAAATGCCTATTACTCAGAAATATAAAGGACAGTTTTGAAGATAATTACATTGGTTTGCCATGTGTTTACCCACATAAAAATAATGTTTGAAAATTCTCACTTCTTCTCAGTAAGTGTGTGTGCTGTTTCAGCCCACAGGGGAAAGGGGGCAGGATATCACTACACTGGCTGCCAGTACAATGCAGAATCTATTATAAAGCATTAACACTAATTGTTAACATCATAGACCCCAGTAACCCCAGTTTGATAGGCGTGACACTACAGTCGTACACACCGCAGCGACACTATGAACACAAAATAAAGGACTATTGACTGTGCCTACTATACGCAGTACACATTTGACACAAGAGGTTGTGTGTTTTCCATAGCAGCACAAAGTTGTGGAATTCTCTACCTGAAATGTTATATTTGATACCAGAAAGAAAGAGATTTAAACGTGGCTATTCAAACATGCTTATCATCTAACTTAAAAACATCTGAATGCAGGGAACTTAAATATCAAAGACAAAGATAATATTTGAAGAATGAGTAATAAGTAACAAGAGATGTTAAATATCGACAACTCACTGACTAGTAAGTGAAAATTATTAAAATAGAACTTCTATATTACAAACTGGTGTCCTAGAACATTAATTAATATGTATTAGAAAATCACAGTGGATGTAGTTTTATATTAATCCTGTTGTGTTGAGCTATAGTTATGAATGTTACTCTTGTAAACTGTTCTGATCTTCATATGGAATGATGGTATATAAAATGTCAAAATAAATAAATAAATGTGAGATTTCATTTTGAAATTGTGAGTATGTGCTTTGCATCTGCTGTAATGCAGGGTGCAGTGGTGTCTCTAGACAGAATTATTTGGGGAGCCAATTGGGGGGTAAGTGAAGTATGGAGAGGGGGCAAGCCAAAGTGACATTTCTACACATCACACCAATCCCCACAGCACAGTACCCTACCTTTTTAATTGGCTATAAAATACATAGATAGAGAGTCCCAAGGGCCTTCTGCAAAGTTTTAAAATACCTGGCCAGTTTAATCTTCCCAGTAAAACTACAATTAAAATTATTTGAGATCCTCATTCAACTATTCTTCAACAGGATATGAAAGTGAAATCTGAAGTCTATGCCAGAAGGGACAGAATCTCAATATAAACCCTACACCTTCAGTTCAGTAACAGTCCACATCCAGAGAAATTTCCCCTACAATGGACCTTGGATGTTTCCCCTTAAACTCAGCATATACAAAACACTTTCAAATTCTGGTGTCCTCTCAGTAACAGCAACACAAATCCTTTAACTGCAAGATACTTTGGAAAATTGCACAGAAACCTGCAGAAAAGACACTCAGGGACCGATGTAATAAGTCATGCGGTGAAACATGAAATGCATGTGTGCGGCAAAAGCAGGCAACTCTGCAGGATGTAAAAAGAAAAATGTATGCAAATGATTTGCGTGCAGAAATCCACACAGAAAGGAAATAACTGCGCACATATTTGTGGTAGCAGTGCCATCTAATAAGCCGTGTTTGAATCCACTTGGAAAATCCATGCAAATGTGGAGAATAGCGAGTGCATCTCCGGTCGACTGTTGGGATGATTTTAGTTATCTAGTTATATGATGGAAGGTTCACAGAACTATGTTTTTAATTAGTGACTGATATCCAAAACTGCTTGGCAGCCTATAGGTAAGAGCGGGAAAAGCAGCAGTTTTTGAATTGGCTGTAACAGTGTGGGGCAGATTTTAAAAGCCCTTCGTGCACCGAGCCTATTTTGCATAAGCCCGGTGAAGCGCACAAGCCCCAGGGCTTTTTGAAAGGGGTGAGGCAGGGGCGGGACTGAGGCCTCTGGCACAGCGGCCATGCCGGGAGATCGCATGCCGGCACTCGGCCGGCGTGCGCAGGCGCAACTTATGAATTAAAGGTTGGGGGGGGTTTAGGTAAGTCTGGGGGGCAGGTTAGGTAGGGGAAGGGAGGGGAAGGTGGGGGGGGGGGGCGGAGGGAACAGGGAAAGCCATCGGGGCTCCCCTAGGGCTCAGCGCACGCAAGGTGCACAAATGTGCACCCCCTTGCGTGCGCCGACCCCGGATTTTATAACATGCGCGTGCCAGGTTGGTGCACAAATCTATGCCCGTCCATAGATATTAAAATCTGGCCCTAAGTGTGGTAAATGTAGCATTGGCTGCATAGTTGAGAGCAGTAAAATGTAACAAATGTTCCACTGGTTGTGTACAGTGTCATTATCTACAGAGAGTCATGATTCCTGTACACATGTGTCAATAATTACAGACTAAAAAGGAGATCCTTATAGTAGCATAGTGGGGGTGTCAGGAGTTGGTTGGAGCAGGAGGAGGTGATTAGAGGCTAGTGGCAGTTTAGGAGCTTATTTTTTTATTTTTTTTTTTTATAATTTTTTTATTTCCGTACACGAGTACAACCAAATGACATGGAGCATCACAAACAGTTAAAGTGATAATACAACATTTGAAAGAACAACCCCACAGACCAATGTACAATTTTTCTCCCCCACCCTATTTCCTCCCTTCCCCCCTCTCCCACTTCCCCCCCCCCCCCCTAGTCTCAATATATTCTGAATACATGATCTGTGAAGCCACAATGGAGAGTAAAGCCGACTAATATGTGTGGATGGTAAGTCCAGCAGTGCCTGACCTCTCACCATCTGATAGCGGTGTTACTTATTGAGTTATTCAGTTATTTACCCTGGTGGTTCTTGAAAAATATCCTGGTTGACCTTGGGAAGATGTTGTATATATGGTCTACAAATGTTCGTGATGGCTCCTTTCTTATGTGGAATCGACAATAGCCAAGTGCAAAAGTCCAACTGCATCAACAGGAACATCTCGGCAAGCAAAAGTCCAATGAAGGTGCCGACTGCTGTATCCAATGAGTCAGAATACATTTCCTCACTTGCCCCAATGCTTTACAGACTAATATACCATTTGTTGCTCCCCAATCAAAGTCCTCAGACCTCACGATCAGTACGGCCATTGCTGCCGTGATAAGCGGAAAACCCTCCAGTATTCCCACCAAGTAATGACTCACTGTCACTCACTTGTATCTGGGGGCACGACCACATACCATGTGACAATGAAGCTGGGGATTCAGCGCATTTGGGACAGGCCGGGTTCGGGGCTATATGCATCTGGAATGCCCGTAGCGGTGATATTGTGACCCTATGAAGTATTCTTAAAAATTGTTCCCAGCCTAGGGCTGTTGGCATTACTTTATGAAAAAGGAGAGTAGCCTCTAAAAGGTCATCTCAGTCTATTTTAACATCCAAGTCTCTACTCCAGAGCTCTGCCAGCACGCCCAGTGTATTATTTGGTACTGTATCCTGCAGCACTTTATATAAAGAAGCCAAGGATTGTTTCCGCGCTTTGAATATTATCTGTAGTCTCTGAAATGGTCCCACCCTCTCACCTGTCTTCAGTGATCCGAAGGTCTTATTCATATAATTGGTCACCTGAAGGTAAACTAGGAAGTCCTGTGGTTTCCACCAAAAATGTTCTTGGCATTGAACAATGGTAAAGAGTTTTTGAGCTTCTGGGTCAATAAGGTCACTAAAAGTGCCACACCCCCTGTTGTTGCATCTGCTGGAATATTCGCCCCCCAGGGCCCGGGCGAAATTGAGGAGTCCCACATAAGGGCAGCAATGGCGAGTTCTGCCATGGTAGGAGCATGTGTACTCTTATGGTACGCCATCCATATCTACCATATTTTATCAGAATATTATCCCGTAAAGTAGCCAGAAGGTTTTTGGGCGTGGCATGTAATACATATCGAAAGTCTAGTGGTGCAGTTAATCTGCTATCCCGAGCAGTGTCAGAAAAACAAGCAGACCCATATAGCTAGTCTCCCACAGAGTGGTTCGCACATGCCAAATTATAGAGATAGATATTAGGGAACCCCCAGCCCCCTTGGGAGATTGGTGTCATCAATTTCTTGAGTACTATCCTCGGCTTACGATTTCGCCACAAGAAGGCGCTACATGTCCTGTTAAGACTCCTCATGTCAGTGGAGGATATAATTAACGGCAAGGTTTGGATTTCATATAGTAATTTAAGGAGGAGTGCCATCTTAAACAGGGCTATCCGGCCCAGCAGGGAAAGCAGTAGCTCCATCCAGCTCACCGTTGATTTTCGTATCTTTTCTAAGATTGGGGGCAGGTTATTGTCGTACCAGTGAGCAGGGTCTCCTGTAATATAAATTCCCAGATACTTGAGAGACTTATCCACCCAGCGGAGAGGGCTATCTGGCCATCTGACGCGGAGATGGCCCATGACATCCAACACCTCAGATTTATCCAAGTTCAATTTTAGACCCGAAAAAGTTCCATAGTCTGCAAATACCCCCAGTAAGGATGGTAGAAGGGTGGGTGCTTATGGGACAAAAAGCAGGATATTATCCGCGAATAAGAAGGTGTTGGGTAGAATCAGTCCCCTCCTTGTAGTATTGCCATCAAGGATCAGTTGCAGCCTATGTACCAACAGCTCCAACGAGAGTATAAACAATAATGGGGACATAGGACAGCCCTGATAGGTTAGCAGCTTATTATTGCGATTGCTGAGTGCAGTTTATTTTTTGTGCTAATTGTTTACTCATTGCTGTTTACCCATTCCTTCATCTCTTGTCTATAAGTGGAGCTTGGCAGAGCATTACTGTGTTTTCGTCTTTCTGTCTATTTGTGGTTTTTTCCTCTAGGTTAGAAAGAGCAGATTGAGAGTCTGTGACTGCTCTGAGAATACAGCATAACAGAGGGGGACTGTCTGAGGGTGAGGATGAGCGTGACAGACGAGTGAGTGGGTATGTCTGTGTCAGGTGAGTGTAGTCAGAGAGCAGATGGGGCAGGACTAGAGGGGTGTGCAAGATTATGAGGGAGGAAGTAAAAGAAGGGAGGTGGAAGAGATGGAGCAAAGGGAGAGTGAGAGGGTGTAGTGTCCAGGGAGGTAGGGAGCCACAGCAGGCTGGTCCCAGTAACCTGGAGGAGAAAAGACAGCAGAGGGAGGCACAGTTTACAGAAGAGAAGGATCTGCTTGCGAAGAAGGGCTATGTGAAGTACAGGTGCTTTGTGTACAGAAGTCTTCCACAGTGGCAAAGAGAAGAATATGGGAGTATTTCCAAAGATGTCAGCAATCTGTCTGTGCCATTGGTGACACTAAGCTAAGGGCCGGATTTTAAAAGCCCTACGCACGCCAGGCCTATTTTAAAAAGGCCCAGTGATGCGTGTAAAGCCCCCGGGACGCATGTAAGTCCCGGGGCTTGCAAAAAGGGGCGGTCTGGGGGCAGGGAGGGGTGGGCCAGAGGCCTCCGACATAGCGGCCATTGCGAGGTACAGCTAACAGAGATAGAGAAACTGGTAAGGGCAACTCTTCAAAGGGGCTTCATCCCAGGGGTCCATACTGGAGGAACTGACACTGACCCTGTAGATGGAGGCTGTGGGTATAGTGTAGAGAGGGAGGCACTTGCAACAGAGGAGACAGGTGCAGAAGCAGAACATTGAACAAATGCACCAGAAGGGTTTCAGGATGATTCACTAATGCCGTTCAGTGCTGTTCAGTGAGTCAATGGAATCCTCACAGGAGGAAAATGAGAATGTTGAGCTGAATCTCACATGGGTGGAAAATCACTCTACTCGGGGTGGGGGGGGGGGGGGGGTTGCAGGTCTCCTGCCACCGAAGAGACCAGTGCTGGATATGAGGAGGAATGAAATAATGAAATTCCACGCACCTCCTTGCATGTCTTTGCAGAACACTTGGTGGAACTCTTCTCCAAACAAGAGCAGATACAGACCCACTGTGACAATTGGATGGAGGCCTATCCACTCAGAGATTATGAAGGTGCGCAAAGAAATGAGAAGGATGCGGAGGCAGGCCAAACAGCAAGAAATAGGATTAGCTGATACCATCAATGCTTCATCCTAGGAACTATGTAAAGCAATTTGAGAGTTAAATGCTACTTTGCTGGGTATGGGAAGGGCCCAGCAAAACGCCATGGAAAGACACCCCCCCTCGCAGAGACAGAGGGGGTGACCAGGACAGCAAGCATTAGATAACAAAGGTAAGCGACTGCATGCTCCTTAATCAATGATACTTCCATTAAGACTGTCAACATCGTCGCTCGTCACTGCTGAATGTGGAGATGGTCAAAGAGCCTCTGTACTTCCTTCTGGCACTGATGGATCTCACACCTGCAATCCTCGTCTCTTCGCAGATACCTTTTCCTCCCTGTCTCTACCTTTGCCTGGCCTGCCAATGCTTGTTACTGCAGCACGTGGAGATGGCCATTGCACCCTTGCACTTCTCTCTGGCGCTGATGTTTCTCTCACCTGCAGGTATCTCCTCGCAAATTCCTCCACCGTCCGGAATCTTCTTTTCTCTGGCCAGCTGTCCTCCGTCGCGTCTCTTTTAAACACGTGAGTAGCAGCATTAAAATCCTCAAGTGGGCTCAATCTTTCTGGGCCTCCAGAGTATGCACATTTCTGTAGACATCGCTCCTCACAATTTCTCCAACCCCTGTCTGATCCTTCCTCCAACTCCCCTTGTTACCTCTCCTCTCACTAGGAGCTCACTTACCCAGCCCTCCTCCTTTTGTCTTCTCCCCTTCCTCGCCTGTACAAAACTCGGTCCTCACAATTTCTGCATCCTCTGTATAACCCCTCCCTCACCCCCTTCTTACCCCTTCTCTCACTAGGAGTTCACTCACCCAACCCCCCTTCTTTTGTCTTCCCCCTACTCCTCGCCTGTACGAGACTTGCTCCTCGCAATTTCTCCAACTCCTAAGTCGTCCCGCACCAACCACATTAATGTATTTTCTGGAACCCCAGGGAATGCAGATTTTGATCAAGGTTGCTGTGCTAAATGTTTTTTTCTCCCTCTTTTCAGGTGGATATCATTGCATTGCTCATTGCTGCTGTATGCAGAAATGGTGATTGGGCTCCTGCACTTCCTTCCAGTGCCAATGCTTCTCATGTCTGCACGCCTCGTCTCATCTCAGATGCCTCGCCCTCTTCAACTGTCATCACATGTCTTTAAGGTTAAATAAAGTAACTGCACTGATTACACGTCTTGGGTATGGTTTTTTTAAGGGTCTGGTCTTCATTTTCTAGTTATTTTATTCTCACTAGGTTCTCCCTCTCCCCTTCCCCCTCCTCTCCCATGTAAGACTGGATCCTCACATCTTCTCCACCGCCAACTTTATCCCTTTCCTCTTCTCACTAGGTATTCCCTCGCCCAACCCCCTTCCCCTCCACTCCTGCACTCTCTCTCCCCTTCCCCCTCTTCTCCCATGCAAGATTGGATCCACACATCATCTGCATCTACCAATTCCCCTCTTTTCTAACTCCCTTTTCCAACCCCCTCCTCCACCCCTCCCTCCCTTTTCCCTCCACTCCACTGCCATGCAAGATTGGATCTTCACATCTTCTCTACCCTCATCTTCTCCCCTTTCCTCTTCTAAGTACTCAAAACGTCACAGACACATGACTGAAATCTGAAATGCTATTTTTATTTTTTGACTATTTACATGTACTTCAATAAAAAGAAAGGAACAGTGGAGGATAAATCTAGGGAGTAATGAATTTACAAATTAAATAAAAGAAATCCCAGGGAGATAGGAGGATACTTGGGACAGAGGAAACCTGTTGCCCAGAATTCTTAATGCTGATCCAGCATTTGTAAAGCCCATAGATGGGCATCCAGTATCCCAAGCACTCTCCTTTCATAGGAAAGCAAAGCAATCTGCTCTGCCGCCATCCCCCTCAGGAAAGCATGGAATTCCCACCTGCTGAGAGGCTTATTGGGAGATGTGCCCTCGATGATGAGCCTCTTGGCTGCTGAGGTGGGGGGGGACCGGGTAGAGGAGGAAGCAGAGGGTGGTGCATATCTATCTCGGCCAGCAAAGGCTGGCCTGTCTGGGTTTCCGCATCCCTAACTCCCTGTACAAACTGGAGAGGAGACCTTACAGAATGGGTAAGGGCCAGGGGAGCACTTCTTGTGAGAGGTGGGGCTGGATCACCACCGCTTCCTCCCTAGGTAGTGACGGGAGGGGGAGGAGCACATTGTTCTCCCCACCCTGGCAGTGGCTGCTGCTGCTGTTGCTTGTGTGTGGGCTGGGGTTGGTATTTTACTTCCGTCATCCTCTTCTCTTTCCTCCTCCTCCTTGGATGACGACATCGTCGAGGTGTTCTCTATAAAAAAAAAAGCAAGGGTGTACGTGTGAGACTGATGTCCACTTAGAGGTACATAGAAAATCTTTCTTCTAATGAGGACAGTGCTTTGTTGACGTGATGATTTTCTTACCGCCAGTCCCATCCTGCTGAGCATGCAGTAGATCCAGCCATCTCTTCTTCCGGAGGCACAGCTCTCGGACCGCCTTCTTCAGGTCCTCAATCAGTGAGCAAAAAGGAAGGATAGTTACTTCATTTATGTATTTCCTCAAAGAATAAGTTGTAGGACTTTGGACTCCCTGGCCCAAATCCTAAGGCAAGTCCTCTCCATTTCTCCTCATCCTCCACCTACTTACCTCACACATTAAGTCAACTTTGCCATCCCCTTCCCCTCCCTCCATCCTCAATGCACTGCTTTCACCTTCCCCATTTACCAGACAACCCCCCTCCACTCCCTCCATCCCCCTCTCCAATCATATCTTGACCACTGTAAACCTCCTCTATATACTAGAGAGAAACACCCACCTACACATCCCCTAATACCCCACCCCATCTTCTTCTACCCCACCCATCTATACCTCCCCTTCTTCCCCACTCCATGCACTGATGTCACCTTTCCCATATATCAAACAAACCTCCCCTTCCACTCCTCATTCCCTCCCTTCTTCATCCCTCCCACTCATCCATGCAAGGCCTATCCCTTCACCCATGCAAGTTACTCCTCTGGGATAGGAGGCATGATTTTTTAACTCTGGTTGTAGCTCCCTCCATGCTGTTTTTAATCTACACAGACACCTGCGCTGGCCTTCAGGGGTGGGCAACCTGGCCTCATTCACCACCACCAGGGATGCCAGACATCTGATGTCCCTGGTGGTGAAATTCAGCTGCCTGGAAAGAGGAGGCTTCTTTGAGATGGACTACGCCCTGCGGTCTGGAAGCTTCTGAGGCGGGCGCGTGACCATGAAAAGCCCAGATGTGAAGAGCGCAGTCAGGCTGCTGTTTGATGAGGCTGCATGCCTTGAGTACAGTTTGGCTTCCTCAGTGGCCCCTCCTCACAGTGGCTCTCTCAGTGCTCCTGCCACTCTCATGATGTGGCCTGATGCTGTCACCGGCTTACTCTCCTTCATCGGCCTGCACATATGCACCAAATTTTGAGTGGGCGCGCACATGTGCGTGCAAATCCCACTTCTACTGCATAATTCAAGGGATTTTAAAAGGGGCATATGCCATTCCCAGTTTTACCTGTTTCTCCCCAGTTAAGAGAGAGGTCTTCCACCCCCCCTGGTTTGAAAGCCTTCATCCCCTCCAAATAGTTACAACCCTTAAAACCCCGTAGATCTGCTTAGCTTTCTTTAAATTATAACTTGCACGGCATCCATAGCAGAAGTTAAGTTGTGCGGCAGGGGGCCTCTGCACGCGCCAGGTTGCATCACTACTTACGTACACATCTTTGTATCACGCCCCAAAAAGCCCATTCCCTATCCCTTTGGAAAACGTTCGAGATGTGCGCGCTGCGGGAGGTACACGCATATCTCAGCAGCTTTTAAAATCTGCTCAGCAGGTGCGCATCCCCTAATTTATGCATGCATCAGGCTTTTAAAATTCACCTCTAACTGTTTAGGGATTTCCTCGTCCCACAGTTTGCTTGTGAAATGCAACATCCAGAAAAACATCCAGCTTCTGGCATGGAAGATTAAAAGACCAAATCCTGCATTCAATTTAATTTGTTGCTGTAGAGTTCAAGTCACACTGCTAGGTCTATTGATCATCTTAATTGATTGAGATCTCACACTTTTTCAGTGTCCCCTCTGGGGATTCTTGTGACTATGTTATTGTTCACTATACTGTAGTATCATAGAAATATTAACACTTTTTTACTCTGTTCAGTAGGCATGCATGATACCTTGCTGAGGGCTATAAAAATTAATCCTTATATGCATCTGTTTTCAGAGCAGGGTTCCTTATTTAGTCTGCTTATTTTTAAGTATAATGTAAAAATGGAATGATTAAGCGCAATAGACTCATTAGGCCCTGAAGAGATTACTGTGCTTGAGCTAAAGCCAGATCCCCAAGGGCTCTGATAACGAGACTGGTTATTATGTGCATTATTGTCTCTTTGCTTCTCTTAAAGGTTATTATTTATACTTGGGAAAAAATGTAGATGGAAACATAATTCAGACACTATCAGTCTTTCATTTGTTGAAAGGGTGCCTTCTGTTCCACTTGTTTGTCATAAAGAAGCAGGAATTATGAGTTGCTGCTGTTTTCTTAATACTCCAGATTCTTAAAGCAATTCATTTTTTGGCTGTCTGGCATGTGGATTTTATAGGCTTTAATAAATTGGCAACCCAGTGAGGATAAAAATATGGGGTAGCTAGATGAATTAAGTAAAGCCAAATTATGTTGCTGCCTTGATCAATTAAGTAGCCAGAACAAAATTGTGATTAAATGTTTCCAAAGTAGCTCAGTTTGTTATGGACATTAAACCCAAAATCTGGCCAACCAAAATATAGACACAGGGGTAGATTTTAAAAGGTGCGCATGGGAGTAGATTTGTTCGCGCAACCCGGCGCGAACAAATCTACTCCCAATTTTATAACGTGTGCGCATGTTATAAAATCCAGAGTCAGCACGCGCAAGGGGGTGCACAATTGTGCAACTTGCGCGCGCCAAGCTGTGCAGCCTGCCTCCGTTCCCTCCGAGGCCGCTCCGAAATCGGAGCGGCCTCGGAGGGAACTTTCCTTCCACCCGCCCGCGATCCCGGGCACAGCGGCAAATGGCCGCTGTGCCTGGAGGCTCAGGCCACGCCCCGTTTTGCAAGCCCCAGGACATACATGCGTCCCGGGGCTTGCGCACGCCGCTGAGCCTATGCAAGATAGGCTCAGCGCATGCAGGGACAGCTTGGGGCAGCTTTTCGGGGGTTATGCGTGATTCGTACGTGCGTAACCCTTTGAAAATCTGCCTCACAGGATCGGCGCGCTCAAGGCTGCGCAAAATCGGCAGTCTGTGCGCGCCGAGCCGCGCAGTCATCCTCCGTTCCCTCTGCCCCCCCACCTTCCCCTCCCTTCCCCTATCTAACCCACCTCCCAGCCCTAACTAATTCCCCCCCCACCTTTATTTTACAAGTTACGCCTGCCCGAGGCAGGCGTAATTTGCGCGCACTGGCCGGCTACCGGCGTGCCATGTTCCAGTCCGGAGGCTGGTCCAGAGGCCGCAACCATGCCCACGGAACGCCCCTGGGCTGGAACCATGCCTGCGGCCCTGCCCCCGGAATGCCCCCGATGACGCGGTAGCTGCGACACACCCCCTGACGTGGCCCCCCCCCCCCCCTGGATAGCCCCGGGATTTATGTGCATCCCGGGGCTTGCGCGCGCCACCAAGTCTATGCAAGATAGGCTCGGCGCTCGCAGGGGGTGAAAGGGGCAGCTTTTCGGGGGTTACACGCGAACCATACGTGTGTAACCCTTTGAAAATCTGCCCCATAGTGCTCTTGGTTAATATTGTAGAAGAATTTTTTATAGTGCTTTATATTTTTTATATCTTCTTTCTCAATGTAGATAGATGTAGCTGGCTAGATTATATGATTAGTATGGCATTTTAGCTGTGCATCTTATCTGTATTATCTCTTTCGTTTAATGTTTTTATATTGTGTTAACCGTTGTGATAGAATACTGAACGACGATATATAAAAGCAATAAATAAATAAATATGATTTTTTTGTAAAATAAAAGTTATAGATAAAGGACTCAGACTATATTTTGGCCATAACAATATCTGGTATATTTATATTTCCTTGCATTCTAAACAAAATGTGATGTTTACCATAACTTCCTGGTCTTTTAGTTTTTACTTTATATGCATCAGATGTAGGCACATTTTATTTTTTTGTGCACGTCCATAGTTATAATTTTTATATATTACCCTAAACATTGGGTCTGTGCAAAAGCACTATATTTAAAATTGTGTGCCTGATATCCAGATAATTATGGACTATATAAACGATAGAGAATTGGATCAGATTATATACAGTATCTTTTACATAAAAGTCCAGGCATTTTGAGGGTAATCATAAGAACATGAACTTTTTACTCCAATCCACACCTCAATATTTTGTGCTTGTGCTGAGTATTCACAAGGTTTGATAGTGTTTCAGGAGTAATAATTAAAATTGAGTACTACAGATCAGAAAGGCCAACAAACCTTGCAGAATATTTGACATTTTTTATATTTGATGATAATAATTTGAATAGGAGATCAACATATTTTGTCTCTTTTTTACATAATTTCTAAGCTCATAAATTAGCATGATCTGATTCATATTTGGATCACAGTGGATGTTCCTGTCACACTTGTAAGAATCCCCTTGATCATCTGCTGTCTTATGCAGCATTAATAAGAAACCTCTGTATTTTTCATATTCTACTGTGCTTTATGGGATGCATTTTCAAAGGATTAGTTGGCATCTGTATGCGCAAAAATAAGGAACTATGAGGGTAGCTTGGCTGAATCCACATAAGTGGGTTTTCAGGTACCTGAAGAGTACTTGAAGACTTTCATATTACATGCACTGTAGGCTGCAATAAAAAGAAGCATTATGAGTATGTTTTGGAGACATATTTGTATATTACACATGAATATTTCAGTTTAAAAAATGCTTGCACATAACCAGCAGACCACTAACATACAACTCTGCTTAGCCGCACCCATGGACCCTCCACATCTCCCCACGCCCTTTTGCTCTTTCCATCCAAGAATTTAGCAATTTGGTGATTCCAAGAATGAGAAGGATATTCTGTGATCTGGAGAATACTCTTTCTTATAATAATAAACTGATTTCATACAGCATCTTGTCCGCTGATAATCATGGAATGACACAGCATCCCCTTATTTTGTGGTCGTGATGTTTTGTCATTATAGGGTAAGAAGGCACTGTTCGAGCCATAGAAACAAGGAATGGCTACAGTTGCCCACATTGCAAAATTTAGCCTGTGTGCTTACAGGCAGCCAAACTTTCAAACCTACCCACGGTAAAACAGTGAATAATGCTAAACTAGGTGGCAGGAGCTGCAAGGTATTTCCAAAATACTACATATTTCTGTTCTGAAAGTACATGTGTATATTTGCAATGCAGGAAACTTTACCCATTTATAAATATATATGGTATATTTTTCAAGTGAAATAATCATGATACTGCAAAATAAACCCCAAGAATTAAATACAGAGGCAGGTATTTTATAATATATATGCATATACCATTCTGAAAATACTTTTGCACTACCTCTACAGTTCACCCAGTCCTTCTCTAGTTCAACCACAAACTGTACACATCACCTTAAACCCTACCAGTTTATCCAGACCTCCCACCCAAAAGCTGCAGATGACAGGCAAGTTCAATTTCACTTTCTCAAATCGATTACGAGTAAAAGTGTACAAATAAGTTTGATAATGTATAAGCGTATATCTCTTATAAAATAGCAACTACCTGACGTACGTCTGAACCCCTAATCTAAAACGCTCCCAGATGCTAAACCAAAAATAAATGCAGATTCTCAACATTTATAAAACAGAATGGGCCGGATTTTAAAAAGATTATGCTCGTAACCGGCCTTACGCACACCGGGCCTATTTTCAAAAGGCCCGACGATGCGCGTAAAGGCCCAGGACACGTGTAAGTCCCAGGACTTTACTAAAGGGGTGGGGTGGGGCGGTCCGGGGTGGGGTCAGCCTCCCAGCACCGTGGGAATATTTGCCGCGGTGCCAGGGATCGCGCGCCGGCAGTCGGACGGTGTGCGCAACTTGCGCTGCGCAAAAGGTTAAATAAAGATTGGGGGGTTAGAGTAGGGCGGGGGGGGGGGGGAAGGTTAGGGGAAGGAGTGGGAAGGTCAGGCTAGGGGAAGAGAAGTTTAAAATCTACCTCAATATATGTATGGTGCATGCATGCTAGTTATGCATACAACACCATTGAAAATTCACTCCATAAAGTAAGAAGGTCTTGAGCTTGCCATAGAAGCAGGTGATGGGCAGACTTCTCTTGACTTTTATATATTGTTTATCCATTTTAGCAGTGAATGGGGGGCCTACCCCAGCAGCAGAAGTATGTGAACAGGTTGCTCCCACCCTGCTGCCATCTTGAGTTAACGTAAAAAAATAAAAAGTTCATTGAAGTAATATAAACAGAAACATAGCTAAACCATACATTAACTAACCTTGATGGGTCCTAAGAATTTTCCACTGGCTCTATCTAGCAGCTAGCCTTTATTTATTGAAGACTTGCCACTAAAACTGTGACCATGTTCCCATAGAGCACAATCTATTGCTTGTGTGCTAGCAGGAATATATCTCACCATGCAGTAAAGAGAAGAACATTGTGCCCTGCCAGGGCTATCTGTAAAAAGTACTTGGAGATTTCTGTTAGTGACTTTATTTTTAATTTTATAATTGTCCCCTGTTGTCAACCCTGGCTCCATTGCAGCACAAGCCATCTTGAAGGTTCAATATATGAAAGGATGACTTCAAAGCCAAATTTACGTTAAGACCATGACATTTCTGAAATAAAATGTAGTAAGTTGTAAGGATAAATTAAGCATACTTTGTACCTGCTACTGTGCAGATAGATGATCAAGAGCAAAACATCACCTCTAGTGTTGAAAATGACAATATATATGTATACTGTTTACTCCCCCAACCTAAACTCCTCACTTTGGAAGACTGCTTAATAAGTCAGTCAAAAGTATACATGCTGTGGAAGCCCAGCCCTGCTTTATCAGGACCAAAGAAGTGAACCATCAGACAGACAATTTACATAAATAAATAGCTTTGAAAATTGCCCTCTTAACTTTAAGAACTTCTATTGAAATAGGCTTTTTAAATAGATTTCTGTTTACTTCAGACAAAGAGAGAGGATTTATTATACTTTGAAATGTAGTGATTTTATCCCCGGGTTATAATACATTAACCTTATATATATCCATATTTGTATAAATAATCTGATGGACATCCCTTTTCCATGTTGATCAGGTTTAGATGTCTGCAAAGGCATAATGGGGTAGCTTTTAAAAAGAACACGCGTGGCGTACATGTGCGCGCGCTACCTGGCGCGCGCACATGTACAACCGATTTTGTAACTTGCGCGAGCAGGCACATGCAAGTTATAAAATCAGGGGTCAGCACGTGCAAGGGGGTGCACAATTGTGCACCTTGCGTGTGCCAAGCCGCACTGCCTTCCCCCGTTCCCTTCCCCCTAACCTGACCTTCCCACCCTTCCCCTAACCTTTCCTCCCCCTAACCCACTCTAACCCCCCTAAAATTTTTATTTTACCTTTTGCACCTGCCTCTGGTCAGGCGCAAGTTGCGCGCGCCAGCAGCCTGCCAGCATGCGATCCTCCAACACAGCTGCAATGCTCGCTCTGTGGGAGGCCTCTGACCCCACCCCCGGACCGCCCCGGACCGTCCCGGGGCTTTACGCTTGTTGCCAGGCCTTTTTCAAATAGGCCCGGTGCATGTAACCCTTTTAAAATCTGGCTCAAAACTTTTAAAACCTGCCCAACTACATAGTTCAGGATTAAAGCGTGTCAGGATCTAAACTGGATGTTATTGAAAGGTCTGAAAGCAAATTAAAAGGTGGATATGAATAACAACTTCAAAACCTGCAAAACCACTTCTAGGATATTGTATCAGTTTCCTTCTATTTTAGGAATCTAACAGTACCCCAGTCCATTTCCACTCTAGAAGACTATACCAGGTCATTTTGGAGAAAAGTATAACACCACTAATAAAGAGACAAGAATGGGGAGGGGTATCCCTATCACTGTTCACTCTTACAAGGTCATTCATCAAATTGTGATAGGCCGTTATTGCACGCACTATGGCGGTATCGCACATGTTATGACAGTATCGCATGTGATACTGCCGTAACGTATGCAATAGCAGCCTATCGCAAATTGAGTATGAATTCTTAAATTCATATTCAAGTGGGAGGAGTGGGGGCGAGATAAATGTAAAATAGGGGTGGTAGTGCGGCATGCGATAAATATCGCAAGTTATCGCGGGTCAGTAACGCAGGTAATAGTTATAACTTTTTCTTGGCGGTACTGTCTGAAAAGTTTTATCGTGGATGGTATCGCGGCCCACAGTATTATCGATGCGTGTATCGCACATGATAAACACTACAAACTATCCCCACACACCTACCAAGCATTCCTGGATCAATAAAAATGGCTGTTCTTACCAGGTCAACCTTACTAACACCATTTTGTCACTGTCAAGTATACTTATACAAGCATACTTCATGCCTCTCCAGGCTCGCCGCAGACAACAACACATGGAAGTAGAACAACAGCCAAAGCTACTTCTAAGACGTCCGAGAGAAGTGCCAGCAGCGCAAGCACAGGCTCCGCTGCCACAGGCTCAGGTGCCAGTCCAGCAGCCAGCACGTAGGTGGCCATGACGCGGGATCTACAGGGAGCGTATCTTTCCTCCCCAAACATCCTTTCTGGGCATACCTGTGGTTAGCAGGAATCGCCTCAGCTCTCGGGCAATTCTGGAATTGTATGAAGACTTCTGAGGGGATATGGATTCTGTCACCACAAGGTCCCATGCCATCCCTGGTCTCACCAAATTCTTGGCCGCCCTCCATTTCATGGCAGATGGCTCCTTCCAAACCACAGTAGGGGTCGTGGGGGGAATGTTGCAAACCTCATTCTCATGCTGTCTGGACCAGATCATCAAAGCAGTCACTGACCGCATTAATCGATACATTAAATTTCTTCGTGACAGGCAGCACTTGATGGACTTGAAGAGAGGTTTCTATGCTTTCGTGCACTTTCCCAATGTTGTCAGAACTATCGACTGCACTCACGTGGCCATTGTTCCGCCCTGTCAAAGGGAGGAGATGTACTGTAGAGATGTGAATTGTGTGCCCGATCGTTTTAACGATCAGGTTCGGATGGTGGGAGAAAAAAATCGTATCGTTAGAGATGTGAATTGGAATCGGTTTATTTTTTAGTGAGGCCTGAGCAGATAAAAAACCCCCACCCCGACCCTTTACAAATGACCCCTTTGCTCTCCCACCCTCCCGAACCCCCCCCCCCCAAAATGTTAAATTACCTGGTGGTCCAGTGGGGGGGGGGGGTCCCGGCGCGATCTCCCGCTCTCGGGCCATCGGCGCCATTTTGGCTACCACTGATAAAAATGGCGCCGATGGCCCGATTAAAAAAAACCCCACCCCGACCCTTTACAAATTACCCCTTTACTTCTCCCACCCTCCCGACCCCCCAAAAACCTTTTACATGTACCTGGTGGTCTAGCGCGGAGTCCGGGAGCCATCCCTTCAATCATACCCTCAGTGCCGGTGCTGGAGTTTCAAAATGGCGCCGATCGCCTTTGACCTCACTATGTCACAGGGAGCGACGGTCGCTCCCTGTGACATAGTAAGGGCAAAGGCGATCGGTGCCATACTGGCAGTTGATAGGGAGCGTATAACTACACTAGGGATGTGAATCGGATCCGATATCGGATCCGATTCTGGTTCCGATTCACATCTCTATAGATGTGAATCGGATCCGATATCGGATGTGAATCGGATCCAATATCGGATCCGATTCACATCCCTAAACTACACTATAAAAGGTGTAGTTATTCGATCGGTGCCATACTGGCAGTTGATAGGGAGCGAATAACTACACTATAAAAGGTGCAGTTATTCGTCGCGAAACTGACAGCGAAAAGGCTCCTTACCTTTTCACTGTCCGTGCCGTCGTCACAGAGTGGGCCCCGGTTATGCCCCGACTCCTCCTCTTCCGGGGCCGACTCCGCCCCGATGTAGCTAGCACACACGTGCGCTAAGGTTTCTATTTATCGCACGCTTGGGCTGGTAGCGCAAGCGTGCGATAGCTTTAGAAAATAACCCCCTTAGCTTTTGGGTACTTGCCAGGTTCTTATGGCCTGGCTTGGCCACTATTGGAAACAGGATTCTGGGCTTGATGGACCCATGGTCTGACCCAGTATGGCATGTTCTTATTGCCTCCGCACTCCTGTCCAAAATACTTTTCCTATAGTACTGTTTCCAGCATTACGGCAGACATTTCCATGCTTTCATGGTTGCATGGCATTGCTGATGCCCTTGCATGTGAGCATGTCTGTGTAGTGCGGAACAGCTGCTATTCTGTAGGCTCATAATGAAGTGTCTTGTTCTGATCCTACACAGTCCATGCAGTCCTCTGTGTATTGCATTCTCTGTTAATGTTGTCTGGTCAGCTGAAGAGGTTATGAGCGTACAGGCTGCCTCCATAGTAACCGCCACTCCGTGCTCATTGTATAGGCTCCCACTGATGTCATGTGCTTGCCATGATAGATGATGTCCTTAGGTGTTGCTATCTTTACAAGCAGGCATTTTGTGCCACCTAAGCGATTCTGGGGCCCATGTCAGAATCGTGCACCAAGTAGTGGTGATATATGCCTGTTTCAGAAGTGTTCCCTGTGGGCAGCTATAGATAATGTTTGTGGAGGAAGGATTATGACCTGTTATAGCAAGCTGGCACACACCTGATTTTGCTATCCTGGGACCCAGTTCAAAGTCTCTGACTGGGACATGTCTCCTCCCTCAAAAATTAATATTATATATATATATTTAGAATTTCCATGTTAATAACAGCTGGATATTATTTGCAGATTTGTAGGACATACCTGCCAGCCCTTTGTATTGGGATTAAAATATTTAGTGGATTCAAAATTCAAAGAATGTACTTTTAGGTATAGTTTGAGCGTAGATTATTACAATTTTCCATAGGGAGAGACCATTAGATAACCAAACCCTCCCCACAACTGAACTACTTAACCACTATAAGCACCATGGGAAGAGGTGTCCAAGTTTTTCCCACCAGAAATCTGGTTGTCTTACTCTAAACTTCACCACACCTGTAAACTTCACCATACCTGTAAACAGTAAACAGTGTTCAGACACATGAATGGCTCCATCAGAATCCATGGGGGGTTGGGGAGGAGGGAGCAGATGAATTGTTTTCACAGGGCAGCAAAACAGGTAGCACCGGCCCCTTGTAGAATAACATGTGCTTTGTAAAGAACTGCAGATTCCTATTATCCAGTTCATGTTGGCTATGTGATATCATTAGTGACATTATAACAATACGCAGAGATTGAATCTGTTGTGCAAAATAGATGAGCTTCAGAGTTTCAGGAAAAATAGAAGTTAAAAGAATGGCATGGATACTGAATTCAGGAATATATTTGTATGTGAAATATTACAAATGAAACAGAGAGTGCAAGAGAAAATTGCCATCTTGTTTAAAACTGGGCTTTTCAGATGAATCTGCCATGAAGGAAAGTGTTCAAACTTGCAGTTGAATTTTCAGAACTGTTTCTTCCATAAAATAAAGAAGACTTCATAGACTTTGAATACCTGCATAGCAGCAGCACTCTGTAGGCAATTTCCACATTACTGAAATCAGTACCAGCTGCTATCAACCAAATGTCTTAAACTTTGGGAATGATTGCATATCTGCATCCAAAATGCTGTCTGCCAGGAGAGATCTGAAATTGGACAGAAGGAGAGAGTGACAGCCTGGCGCCAGCTTCTTTCTGGTAGGAGTTTGAGTTGGATTACCTTTGCACAACTGTATGCTGATCTATTTTTTTATTTTTGATAGGCAATATAAGCAGAATAATAATTTAAATGTAATTTTAAATAGCCATATGGTTTGTAGGGCCACTGAACCCCTATACTTCCCCCCACAATTAGTTTATTAGGATTTTTAACTACCTAAAAGTGTTGGCAAAGTAATATATATAATAATATAATGCCCTATATATAACATTGTTATATATATATACTGTAATATATACAACAAGTGCATCAGCTTGGATAAAATATTTAGTGATAGTTCTGCATGTCTTATTTAAAATATGTGATTGCTTCATACACAGCGAGCAATGTATGAAGCAATCATTTTGTGATGAAATGCTACGGACAGGCAATCAGTGCCTCAGGAAATACGTTGTAATCCTTCAGTGCTAAAATAAATAAATAAATCCCCGTGACTAGATTCAGAATTTTTCATCTGTCAAAATTCTGTCCATACATCAATTTTCAATATTCAAGAGAGACTACAAAATATAGTACCCTGTAATATTCTGAACAAATGGCTGTAGTCAGTATAGAAAACACGTATAAGTTCAAAAGATCAAAATATTACATTAGTGTGGTGGGAGTAGTGCATGGTATAGCTTTGAGAACGTCATAATTCATTGTAAAATGTAATAGTGTTAAAAAACAAACAAATCAAAAACCAACTTTTTTCAATGTCAAAAAAGTTTGTCTGAATCTTTATGTATATATTAACATAATATCTTATATGGTAAATGCCAGGACAAATGGTATTTAACAAAAGCATTGGATTAAAAAAAAACCTCTTATCAATGAACACTGCAATATATAGTAACATACTAAAGAACTGCAGATAAAGACCAAAATGGCCTTTCCAGCTTGCCTAGATGAGATCCGTCCACTTTGTGTAGATGAACATATCAATTTCCATATGTGACCCAACTTTCCCCATCCCTTATGTCTTTTACATGACCTCTCAATTCTTTTCCTAGCACTGCCCTGCATATCTGAACCAAGCATGCCCAAAATCTATGTCAGTTCTGGCCTCTACTGTCTCTTCTTGTTGGCCATTTCAGATCTTGATATCTTCAGTTTTGATTCCTACAAGACAAGTACATATGCCATCGCTCATCCTACTTTCTATATCTTATTACCAGGTTTTGTAATATTCTACACCGGCACAAAGATTAGAGAAGCTTCTTATGCTTGATTTATATCTTCGAGGTATTTAAAGGGTTAATTTTGTAACATTATGCATAAAAGATTCATCAGCAAATATACAAATAAAGGTGAATTTTAAATGCCTGACACGCCAAAACCAGGAGATGTACAAATATGTCAGGCCGGCACCTGTGAGCAGATTTTAAACACTGCCCGAGTACACACATATCTCTCGCTGCACACACAAATGAAAAGTTCCAAAAAAGCGGTGTGGTCTGGGCGGGGCATGGGCTTTCCTGGATTTCTCAGTGAAACCAGCATGTAAATATTGATGCGTACAAGCGCACACCAGGGTCCCCTCAGACGTAACTTTATTTCTGCTATGGATGGCGTATAAGTCATAAAACAAAAAATATAGCTATTTCAGCAGGGTTTTAACAGTTGGGGTTAACAGGAGAAAAGGGAGGCAATTATACTGGGGTGGGGGATTGGAAGTCCTATTCCTTGCCTAGGTGAACTGGGAATGAACTGGTAAAACTGGCAAGGTCATGGACGTGTGCTCCTTTTAAATCCCCCACTTATGCAGTGGAGGCAGGATTAAAATTGTGCACATATGTACACGTGCTCAGCCCATTTTATAACATGCGAGGATATAGATGCGTATGTTATAAAATAGCTGCGTCCATGGGTGTGAACTGGCAAACATACGCGCATGGGCGCTCGCGAGCCTGTTTAAAAGTTACCATCATAAATTATACTTATTTTCAAAGAAGACTTATGCACATGTCCACTTTGAAATTTAGGATTATGTTGAGAGATATATTGTTTTTTGCAGTTGGTTTAGATGGTTGGTAGGGAAGTTGGGTGGGTTTGATTTTATTGTAAATGCTGTTTTTCCTGGTTCACTGGGCAGATATGAATTTGTAACATGCCTGTAGTGTACAGGATTATACATGAAATCATGGACAACTAAATAAATACCCCACCAAATCTATCCTGCATAAGTTGTACCTGCTAAATTGTCTGCAGAAATTTTTCATGAAAATCCAGAAGTATTGTGTGTTAAGTCCAAATGCCTCCCCAGCTCCCCCCTAGGAATACCTCCACTCAATCCAGCTAAACATATACACAAATATGTGTAAGTTAACTCACAAATCAGGTGGACACCTTTGTGAAAGACCATTTCTATGCATAAAACACTGTTTACCCAGAGAAGCCCCTTTGAAAATTACCCTCCCCATGTCTCTATCATATCCTACTATCTCTCCTTTCCTCTGTGTTGTACATATTTAGAGCTGTAATTCTCAGTGATATGGTTTATGTTGCCTCATCTCTAATAAAAACCATATCACCGGATCATCATCCCTTATTGTAGCCTTTTTTAAGTAGAAGGTTGATCTAGATTTGGAGCGCAACAACAAGTGCTGATATGAAAATATATCCAATGGATCATCCTCTCAACTCTGGTATATTATATGCTTACTTTAATTTTATAAGAGCTTTTAATGGAAGAAAGGATTTACCTTTTATTTCTATTGTTGCACAACAGACAGAATGGATAATAAGCCCCGAGTATCATCATCTGGGTATATAACCCCAAACAGGTTATGATACAAATGAAATCTAATATTCTTATAAAAACAATGTTGTATAGCTAAGAACAATCTGGTGAATAAAGTATGTTAATGAACTGTGAAAATGGAAACACAGAACCTGTTAGCATACCTAAAAACAAAATCGCAATTTTAATTGGACTGATGTCAAGGAGATATGTGCAGCAATTGTACAGGACTAGATTAAAGAAAGGGTCATTAGAAGGGGTAATTCTGCAATAAACCTGAGAGATGGTTGCAGCACAATCACTATAATATTACATTTGCATGACAGCATTTAATTAGTTAAACAAATTATAATATTCATCTTTCTTGCTTAGTATTGTATTATGTTCAGATATGTACATTTCAAATTATGAATTCCATTTGCCTTAATTACTTATTACCTTTATTCTGAAATCATATTATTTTTTGTTTTATGTAACAGCATTCCTTATATGAGTATATTGCCATGCTAATTTAAAATTATGAATTTAATGTTTACACTCTTAGGAGATTCTTTATGACTTTTATAAGTAGAAAAGGAGACATTGCTAATCAAATTGACTTGCCAAAATAGGCAAACCCTGCTCATGATTTGCTCATACCACAAACACTCAATTTACCCCACTCATGTAGGAAAACATTTTTGCCGTTCGTATAGAAAACTTTGTTAGTAAGATGAGGATGGTCTCATACTCATTACTGCACCATGCCTCCTTGGCCTTGTACACAGAGGAGTACATTTAAAAAAAAAAAAAGCACGAGCGCGTACTTTTGTTCGCGCACCAGGCGCAAACAAAAGTACGCCGGATTTCAACAGATACGCGCGTAGCCGCGCATATCTTTTAAAATTCGGGGTCGGCGCGCGCAAGGGGGTGCACCTTGTGCGCGCTGCCCGTTCCCTCCAACGCCGCTCCGAAATAGGAGCGGCCTCGGAGGGAACTTTCCTTCTGCCTCCCCCCACCTTTCCCCTCCCTTTCCCTACCTAACCCCCCCCCCAGCCCTATCTAAACCCCCCACTACCTGTATCGCAAAAGTTACGCCTGCCGGTGACCCTCTGGTGAACCATCACCCGACCCGGGGGCTGGTCCGGAGGCCTTGGCCACACCCCCTGGAACGCCCCCTGGAATGCCCCCCTAGCCAAGCCCCGGAACTTACGTGCGTCCCGGGGTTTGTGCGCGCCGCCGAGCCTATGCAAAATAGGCTCAGCACGCGCAGGGTTTTTTTTTTAAGGGTTACGCGCGTAACTTATGTGTGTAACCCTTTTAAAATCTGTCCCAGAATTCTTAATTTTATAATCATAGACCAACCTGCATCCTACCTTGAAATCTTTTTTAGAATATTTTTTGAAAAAAAATTTTGTATGAAAAGATCGTGAAAAACAAATTATGTGAAAAAGTGTTTAAAAACGGCTAAAAAAGCTCAATATAATTCAAAGTTCATTCGGATGTTTAATCTTCTTCAACAAATTGTTATAATAGGTGTTAACCTCTTCAACGTTTCCCATTTCTACATAACAATTGGTCACTTCTGACCTTCTCAAAGTCCCAGTTTTTTTAATTTTATATATATTTGCTCACTCAGCGTCTCTTAAAACGTCTCTGTTCTGATTTTTCCTTAACAGTTTATTTATGATTTGCTCATGGCATAGACAATGAATATTTGCAGCCACACCCATACCCACTCTCCAACCAAGCTACCCCTATAGATAAACCTCTCCCCTTCTAATCTAAGTCTCATCCAGTTTTCATTATGTCACCACAAATTATGTATTCTTGAGCTGAAAAATGTGATATTCCTTCTGGGTTACATATGATGCAGCAGGGAAAAGTTTGGCCATGCTTGTCAAATTTTGTAGTTTTGCATAATAAGTTCCAGACTATAGGGAATATATTGTAAGGATGGCGTGGATATTTTCATAATTGAAAAAATGTAATCTTTACAAAAAAAGAGGTTAGAAATCTCCAAACAACTTAAAGTTAGTCTCAAGGAGCACATTCAAATGGTTTGCAACAGGATAGAGACAAAACGAACTGTAGTTTGACAATGTATGTAACACTGTTATACAATTTTTTAACAAATTATTCCACTTAAATCAACACTATTGATTTAAGTGGAAAAACATTTTAAAAAATTGAGCTTTAATACAAGCAATTACATTTTCCTTCACACATACCAAAATATTGTCTCTTTTAGCAATCATGAACAAGGATCACTTAAAGAAAATTAATTTGCACTATGGGCAGTAGCAGATTTTAAGAGGAGACCCCGTTTCTTCAGATTGCTGATCTGTGTATGAATAAGTGTTTATGGTTTATTGGTTTTTCTATACCGCCGTGTTGGCATTAGCCTTCACAGCGGTTTACAATTTAAAACAATAATAAGAAATACAATAAATACATCCAATAAAAGATAACAGCTAAAATTTTAAAAGCACATTAATAAGGTATTTAGCTGTTAAGAGTAGAGATTAAAATTATTAAAGTGTGTTATGCTTTAGCAAGGTTAGGGTTTTTCATCCTAGACCATAAAAAAAGTTCTAAGTGCTTGAGTAGAACCAACAACATGAAAGAACTGTGATATGCAGCTATAATACCAACATCAAAACTGAGGATAAATAAAAATGAATGATGTAAAAAGAAATTGAACATACAATTTTAGTTCCTCAGACAGCTGTACAATGGTTACCAACATATTTACCTTCAAAAAAAGACTAAAGACATGGATATTCACACAAGCATTCCCAGACTCAAACTGATCTACCTTCCACGCCAATCCTTACCTTCACATACACCATGACTAACCTTCTTGTTTGAATTTTATATTATTTTACACTATCGTTACATGTTTGAATTAATAACCTGTCCTTTCTCTTCTCTCTCTGCCAAGTTCTAATCTCCCTGTTATTTGTAACTGCCTTTTTCCGCACCATTGTTTTAGTTTTGTTTACGATGCACACTTGTTTTAATGTGAACCAGCATGATGGGACTGCGTTCTCGAATGCCGGTATATAAAAACCCTAAATAAATAAATAAATAAATAAAATATTAGAAAATGAGCATATGCCTCATGATACTGAAAATCTAGGGGGTAGATTTTAAAAAAATATGTGCACGGGTCCATTAGCGTGCTAACCAGCGCACACACATGGATGTGTGACTTTATAACATGCACGCGCCGGTGTGCGCAGGTTATAAAATCGGGGACAGCGCATGCAAGGGGGGTATACTTTAGCAAAATTTCTCCAGTTCCCTCCCAGTCCACTTCAATTAAGGAGCGGAGTGGGAGGGAACTTCCCTACCCCCCTATTCTAACCTCCCTTCCCCTTCCCCTCTCCTACCCGCCCCCATCCCTATCCTAGCTACCTCTACCGGCATCTATACATTTTGTTTGCATTAGGCTTTGTTTTGCCAACTGGCATATTTTTTATTTATGTTTTTAAATTCCAATCCTATTGGTTTCTTTTTTAAATAATTGTGTTCGCTAAAGGCTTTCCCGCGGCGAGGCACTTTCTGTCCTCACTGCGCTTGAGTTCGTTTTTTTTAAAGAGCTTACTAATCAATTATTTAGTCATTGTTTTCACTTTCATGTTTTCAAGTTCTGTTGTGGATAAATAGCTATACCGTGCCGTGTATTTATGCTACTGATTATTTTCCATTAAGTAATTTTTCTTTATACTGCCCGTACATCATTTATACCGTCAGCACCTCTTCACTTCACATCGCCCGCACAAGCTAGTTTAATTCATCTGCATCTAGATATTTTTTAAGAACACTAAAGGTCATACATAATTGCTATGTACGGATCACTTCAAAAAAGTAGTATAGCCCTGGCATTTTTACATATTAACCGCATCAGGCTGCGGTTTAGTTTCGATTTGTTTTGCCAACCCACATTTTTATTTAAGTTTGCACTTCTTCTCATCATGAATTATGCATCCATTATTAGAAAAATTATTTATTTGCCAACCCTTATCTTCATTGGGTCTGAGCTTAGAACTCAGTGGCAGGACCCAGGCTGGGCCACAGCATCGGACCCATGTCTAGGCCTAGACCCTGACCAGGACTTCAGTGATGGGACCTGGCCTCAGGTTGGACCCTGAGGACGGGACTAATCCGAGGCCTAGACCACCTGGATACCCATTTTATTTTTTTTAAATGAATGAATGTAAAAATACCCCAAAATTTGGGGGTATTTTTGTCTGAAGCTAATTTTCATTTCAGTCCATTTTTACAAAGCAAAAATGGCCTTATTTGTTGTGTTTTGCTAATTCGTTTAAAATGAATGCACAGCCCTCTTAGGCTGCAGCAGGAATTAGAAGCATTTAAACAGAACTATGAGCATAGAAACAGAACAGCAAAAGAGAAACAGCAGTACAAGATAAAAAATTAAAAATTGCAGAGGGTAATGGAGACCTGACAAAGAGAAACAACTGCTGAAAAACTTCAACATGCTAGGAATCTTAAAGCTCTAGAATTTTTCAGAAAACATTTTTCTTGTTCTTTCTTTTGGTGGTTTAAGGCTTGGTATTTTTATGTTTAGTGGGCTGGATAGATGTGGGTTGATTTTTAGTGGGTATATTTGGAATGATTGTTTTACTTTTGTGTTACAGTGCAGCCTATTCCCCTGTGACTGTGGTGAAATGATTATTTTGTATATTTGGGTTTATTCTCTATTGATTATTGTATTTTATACCAGGGATTCTTCAGTATTGATTTATCGTTCTATGTGATATAAACTGCTTTTGGTTCACGTTTATGAAGTAAGGTGGTATGAAAGTGTAAAATGTAATGTAATCTAAGTCACCTGACAATTTTTAAATTGTTTTGGACAACTAAAGAAAAGACAAAAAAGAATTGTATATGTATTAAGGTGAATTTTAAAAGCATATTAATTAGGGGATGCGTGAATAAATCAGGCTCATGTGCACCAACCGTATTTTAAAATGTGCCCAGATATGCACATAAATGTTGTGGTTCGCACATCTCTCAACTTCTCAAAAAGGGGCAGAGCATAGGTGGGGTCTGGGCAGGGCCTGGCCACGAGATGTGCACATAAATACTTGCGCGCCCTGATGTGTGCTGAGGTCCCCTGCCATTTAATTTTACTTCTGCTAGCGATGAGGCGTAATTTGCAAAAAACCTAAAAAAATAGAGATATCTGAGGGTTTTAAAGAGTTTGGGCCAAGTGGGGGAATGCAGACTATCAAACTAGTGGGCTTGGAAGGACCTAGCTGCTAACTGCACAAACTGGTGGATAAACTGGTCACCTGCTAATGGCATCAACACATGCCCCTTCTAAAATCCTCCAGCTTATGCATTAGAAGCGGGATTTGCATACCCACTTAAAATTTGGTGCACATGTGCATGCGGCCAGGCTATCTTATAACATGTGCGCATATACATACCCATGTTATAACACAGCCACGTCCCTAGGCTATATTATAATCAATGCATGTGCACCCGTTTGAAAGGTACAATCATGACATTTTTTACAACACTGAGTGTCCAAAAATAATACTTTACTGCAAACAGCATGGTTGAATAGCACAAATAAGTAGGTTTCCAGCTCTTTTCTCTTTCTCTTTCTCTTTCTCTTGGCATACTGTTCTTATGCCCTCTATCTGCTGCTGTCCTGGGTTCGGTACAGTAGTAGACCCTTCAGGTTTGAGCCCCTTTGGTGGGCAGGAACCCCTTCCAGATGGCAAAAATCTAATCTTGGCACAGAGAGTTAAAGTCTCTTGCTCCCCAGGGTTGATTGATGATGTCAAATGGACATCCTCTCATATTTCAGGTGATTTTATTACTCACAATCAGTTGTCCTTGATGAGTATCCCGGGTGGAAGGGATCCTGGATGGAACTTCAGGTCCACTAATGGGATAGGAAAGGGGGCAGAAAAAAACACTTCCTCCCAGATCTTGGAAAAAATTACTTCTTTGTTCCCCAAAATAGATAACTTCGGAAGTCCTCTGCAACAGGTCACCACCACTTCAGGGGCAGGTCTTCCCTAAACCTGGGCATCTTCGACTCAGGGTTCCCCATTCCATGAGCTTTGGAAAGACCCAGGCCTTCAGCAGGGCTCCTATACTCTGTTCCTGGACAAAACACTCTGTACCTCAGTTTGCCAGTATAGTCCAAACCCACCCTGGAGGGTCTTAGAAGGTTTCTAAGGCTCCAGGTAGTCCAAAAAGTAACTTGTGAAAAACTCCAACCTCTCTCTCAGCTCAGTCCACTTCCAGAGCCCTTTGCAGTGCTCTGCTGTAAAACCTCCTGCAGGGGGATATCTATTACAGCCCCGCCCCTGGGAGGGCTGTCACAGAATGGATCCTCCCCCTAATTCCTTTCTTCACTGTACTGCAAGTGTGTTACCAGGGCTTAATAATAACCTGAAAAGGTGCCCAGGTTACATTTAAAATAAAATGTATGAATTTTTTTAAAATTTACTATGCTATAAACCACTTTGGGTTTATAGCATAGTAAATTTTATAGGATTCACAAAATGGTTTTAATTTAATTACATTTTTTTTAGTTTATATTCTTCCTCTTTTTTTAGTAATATGTTTTATTGTACACTGCTTAGTTCAATTTTATTTGTAATTTTCAGTTTATAAACTTTTTTAAATAAATAAAATAAATGACTGATCAACCACTTCAAAGCATTCAAAGCATTCAGGCATTGTAGGTATTTCCATTGTTGCCAGAGGGCTTACAATCTAAGGAGTCTATGTACTAAACTGGTATTTTCCACTCCGAGGGATTCACTAATCTGTGGTACCAAGTACTGTAGATTAGTGATTCCAACAGTATTTCCCTGGTGGGAAAATACCACAGTTAGCTGATCCCCTGAAAGAATAATGATGGCAGACACACATCTTGGGGATACCATCTTTTATAGGACTCTATAAGCTCGCATACTGTCGCACCTGGTAGAGTGAAATTCCCCTGGAGGTCTTTTGAAATTTCTTGCTCATTCCTTGCCACCCCTTGATGTGGACAAAGTACAAAAAGTACCCCTAAAAAAGGTTGAGTCCCTTGCCAGGCCCCAATCCTTCTTTTAAGATCTTGCCCCCTTAGAGTAAAATAATCTGTTCCACCTCCTTTGCCTCCCTGACCCCACCTCAGTACTCACAAAAAGTCACCCAGTGTCTAGCAGAGTCCAGAGCACCTGCTAAGACTCCAGGCCCAGGGCTTCTATTTTAAAAATGATGCCGGTCAGCCATATATACACTTTTACAACTATCGCATTATGGAGTTAAAGTTTCTATGTGGCCAGCTGGCACAGTTTTTAAAATATATATCAACCAACTCAATCAATTATCATTTAACCAACGAGTCCAATGTGAAATAAATCTAGATACGTTAGGTTATTAAGATTTTTCCAATATATGTGAACAAGCCGTTAAGCCCGTTAAAACGGGCTACATCCCTCTGTCTCTCACCTCCCCCTCATTCTCTCTCCCCTCACTCTTCACCACCCCCTACCTCCCTCCCTCACACTCACCCACTCCTCCCCACCCTCCCTCTCCTCCCACTCAGTCCCTCCCTCCCACTCAGTCTCACTCACTCCCTCCCTCCTCTATCCCTCTCCCTCCCTCCCTCTCTCTCAGTCCCACTCCCTCCCTCCCTCTCAGTCCCACTCCCTCCCACTCCCCTTCACTCAGTCCCCCCCCAACTCAGTCCCAGTCCCCCCCCACTCAGTCCCAGTCCCCCCCACTCAGTCCCACTCCCTCCCTCCCTCCCCCTCTCACACTCCCACTCCCACTCTCTCCTCCCCTCTCACTCAGTCCCTCCCTCTCTCTCTCTCCTCCCTCACTGCTGCCGCCCGTCTTCGCCGCTGCGGCCCTGTCTCTTACCTCTCCCTCATTCTCCCTCTCCCCCTTCCACTTACTCACATCCCTGACTCTCACCTCTCCCTCATTCTCACTCAGTCCCTCCCTCCCAGTCCCTCACTCAGTCCCTCCCTCTCACTCCGTCCCTCCCTCTCACTCTCTCTCTCCGTCCCTCCCACTTCCTCCGTCCCTCCCTCTCAGTCCGTCCCTCCCTCTCTCTCTCGCCTCCCTCCCTCGCTACTGGCCGCTGCCGCCGCCCGCTACCGCCGCCGCCCGCTACCGCTACCGCCCGCTGCCGCTACTGCCGCCGCCCGCTACCGCCGCTGCCGCTACTGCCGCCGCCCGCTACCGCTACCGCCGCGCCCGCTACCGCCCACTGCCGCCGCGCCCGCTGCCACTACCGCCCGCTGCCGCTACTGCCGCCGCCCGCTACCGCTACCGCTGCCGCTACCGCCGCCGCCCGCTGCCGCTACTGCCGCCGCCGCCGCTGCTACCGCCGCCCGCTACCGCTACCGCCGCCCGCTACTGCCGCCGCCGCCCGCTGCCGCTACCGCCGCCATGTTGGTTTGTTTTTTTTGACGCTGCCTAAGACCGACGTGCTCGCCCGCACATGCGCAGTAGAGCTGCTCTCTACTGCGCATTTGCGGCACGTCGGTCAAGCTTCGTTTATTAGGTAGGATAGTACCGATTCTTATATATATTCACGGGTAAGTGACTCTCATAACATCCCGCTAGCTTTTTGGCATGTGTGCTCTCAAGCCGCATTATGGATCATCTTTAATCACTGGTCACTGTTTTACCCATATATTTTCAATATTTTCAATTTATATTTCCCTTTTTTTTGCTTTTTTTTATCTTTTAAATAAAAGAGATACTTCCCTTATGAAGCTCAATATCCATGGAGGGTAATACCCTTCCACTTATTTTAAATGCAGTCCAGAGAACTGTACTCTGGACTGCATTTAAAATAAGTGGAAGGGTATTACCCCCCATGGATATTGAGCTTCATAAGGGAAGTATCTCTTTTATTTAAAAGATAAAAAAAAGGGAAATATAAATTGAAAATATTGAAAATATATAGGTAAAACAGTGACCAGTGATTAAAGATGATCCATAATACGGCTTGAGAGCACACATGCCAAAAAGCTAGCGGGATGGTATGAGAGTCACTTACCCGTGAATATATATAAGAATCGGTACTATTCACATATATTGAAAAAATTTTAATAACCTAACGTATACAGTTTTTAAAATGACAGTTCTGGGCCAAGAGCCCTAGGGTGTGCTTCATCTTCCAGTAGATCACTGGGGACTTGTGAGTACCGAGGGCAGCTCAAGAGTGCCTGAATATAGGGGGAATTGTTTTATTCCAAGAGGCAGGCTTTTGAAAGGTGCATGGTTTTGTAAGGAGGACTAACTTTATATCGGAACTTTTCCGTTTTTGGCCACTTCACAGGATGGCTGAGTGGTTGTGCCAGGGGTCCCAATAGATCCAAAGGAGGTTTCAATCTACCAATGAGGGGGGCAGTGGGTTAGAAACAGTATGTGGGCTTGAAGAGTCCTTTAAAGATACATTCTAACTTGCAATCAAATAACTTGGTTTGCAAATTTTGAGGTAAGCCACTTTAGTGAAATGTTATGCAAATCATATATAAATGAACTTATTTGTATGCAAGTCAGTTCATTTTAATATCAGAGGATATGATAGAGGTGTTTAAAATCATGAGAGGTCTAGAACGGGTAAATGTGAATCGGTTATTTACTCTTTCGGATAATAGAAGGACTAGGGGGGGCACTCCATGAAGTTAGCATGTGGCACATTTAAAACTAATCAGAGAAAGTTCTTTTTCACTCAACGCACAATTAAATTCTAGAATTTGTTGCCAGGGGATGTGGTTGGTGCAGTTAGTGTAGCTGGGTTTAAAAAAGGATTGGATAAATTCTTGGAAGAGAAGTCCATTACCTGCTATTAATTAAGTTGGCTTAGAAAATAGCCACTGCTATTACTAGCAGCAGTAACATGGAATAGACTTAGTTTTGGGGAACTTGCCAAGTTCTTATGGCCTGGATTGGCCACTGTTGGAGACAGGATGCTAGGCTTGATGGGCCCTTGGTCTGACCCAGAATGGCATGTTCTTCTGTTCTTTGGAAGATAACATGCAGTATTTGAATTACCATGCATTATCATTGCATTAAGGAATGTACTGCATAGTAAATCCTATTTTCTGCTTGATAAAGCCCTAATACAGCTTAATGAATGACCCCCTAAGTTTGTACCTGAGGCAATGGCGAGTGAAGTTTCCTGCCCAAAGTCACAAACAGGCTGATACTATACCTTGTGATTGGACGGGAAGAGGTGGATTGGTGTGTGTTAAGGAGCGGGCGATCAATCATCAGCACCTGTTTAACATGCATAGATATTGCATCAGCCTGAAAGAGTGTCAGAGGGATTTGAACTTTAGTTCACTTGGTTTACAGCCTGCTGATCTATCTACTAGACTACTTCTCCATGGGTAAAAGTATAAGATTAGATGACATTTGCACCATCACCCTTGTTTTAGACAGCAGATTTGAATTATTTTTGCTGAGGTGTACATTACCATGGCTTTTAATAATCACATTCTCTATCTCAACTGGTCTATTAAAAGTTTGCATTTTGCCTCAAATTCTTTGGATAATGATCTATACTTGGTCTCCAAACAAGCAAAAGTGCAAAGTACATTACAGATAAAAATACTGAGAGTAAGGCCATCTCTGGAATTTAGTATACCCTAACAATAAATTTTAATACCTTGCAATACAAATGCTATCCTTAGAAAATACATAAATATACAATGCTGGAATTTAGTCAATAATGGCAGATTGCCATAATGTTTACTAAAAGTAAAAGTTCTTTGCTTCTTCATTGTTGTATATATAATGGTTGCTAGTAACTGAGCCCTTTCAATAACATGCATGCTAAACTGTTAACATCTGTTCCAAAGCAGGTGTTACATTTTTGGCATTAGTAAGTGCATCAGACTATTTACCTTCCATTTGCAAAAATCTGTTTTGCATATTGTATTTCTTCATTTATATGTGTACATGCTAATTTTGTGCACATGCTAATGTCTTTTCAGACCAGTTTTACATGCATGTTAAGGTCTTCTTGCATATCATGCTATTTTTAGCATATTCTAAATGGTCTTAACATACATGCTAAGCTTTATTGCATAGGCCTCATTATCTTTAATAAAAGTATTACAGGTTCCTTGAAGACGTCATATCCTCCTTCTCTTCATATCCTTCATCTTGCTAAGGATTGGTTCATCCATTTTGAGGCCCATAAGGTGACTGAAGCAAATAGATATTCGGGCAGGCCTGAAAAGTTAAATATTTATTGATTAAATCTCAAACACACACTGCAAGAGGGTGAATAGGGTGATAATGAGCAGGGGAAGACAATTTTCAAAAGCTATTTTCCAGGGTAAATGCTTGTCTACTTTGGTAAATTGCCTGTGAAAACTGCCTGCCATTACTTGGAGAAAAATATGTAAGAGATCAACAATGCTTGTTATTTTACACAATTTTAAAAAGGATTTATGCACAAAAAAGTAGCTTATATCTTAGAAATTTTCAGATGCCTATTTATGAACATAAAGTATAATTACGTGCAAAAAACCCAGTTTTAGGTATGTAAATCCATTTGAAAATTACCCCTTTACTTATATTAATTTCAAAGGAAGAAGTACCCACAGAAAAAGCTGGTGCAAATCTCTATTGATACTTTTTCCTAGTACCTGCAGAATTTTTATCTGTGTGGGTAATTTTCAAAATTGCCCCCATATTGAAGTGTTTAGGACCTTTCTTCCAAGCTTCAAAATGTATTCGCTGAATATTCCTTATTGGACATGGAAGTCACTTTAATGACGTTGGTCTCCCAATAAAAAAAAAAAAAGAGAGAGAAAACACAATGGACATGCATTGGCTGTGATGTCAGCATGATTGTAGCTAGAGAAATCATAAGCACCTGCTGACATTTCAGTCTCTACACTACCTCATTAGCATATTCTCTGAAATGGTTATTAGGCCCAATTTCAAAAGATTCAATAGGAAAAAATTCTGACATTCCCCTCCTGGGAAAATACTGCAGGTTTTACTAAGCTATAGTACTCCCACAGCTAAGTAAACCCTTCTTTACTTTTCCCATGATAAAATACCATGGGGAGAAATACTGTGGTTTAGCAGAGCCCTGGCCAAAGTGCATGATGTCGGACCCAGGCTGTGGGGCCGCCATAGACCCGATTGGGCTGAATAACCCCCCAAAGTGTCTCAAAACCTCAGCGGTCTAGGGGAACCCCTTTCTACCCTCTCCCTGCTACACATAAAGGTAGCTGAAGCAAATGGAAATAATTTTTATCATGTTGGAACCTCTGGTAGATAGGTCCTAACCTCTTCAAATCCTTCCCTTTTTTTCAAAAAATGCCCCTAAAGGCTGACCTCCACCTTAGCACACTATCTCTACCCCTGGGACCCCCTTGGGACTTTCCTGATGGTCTAATAGGGGCCCTGAGCATCCCCTAAGCCTCTGTACCCAGTGCTGCCATTTTTCAAAATGGCTCTGGCTGCCCAAGGTACTGCCTTTGCCCCATCATGTCCATTTCCCCAGGACACAATATTGTAAGGTATTCAAATACATAAGAACATGCCATACTGGGTCAGACTAAGGGTCCATCAAGCCCAGCATCCTGTTTCCAACAGTGGCCAATCCAGGCCACAAGATCCTGGCAAGTACCCAAAAACTAAGGGGCAGATTTTAAAAGCCCTACGCGCGTAAATCCTGGAGGATTTACATGCGTAGGGGGGGTTACGTGTGCCAGGCCTATTTTAAAAAGGCCCGGCGGCATGCGTAAAGCCCCGGGATGCGTCTAAGTCCCGGGGCTTTACAAAAGGGGCGGCCTGGGGGCAGGGGCGGTCCAGGGATTGCGCGCCGGCAATACATATCCCAAGGCTCTAGTAAGTTTTAAAACAAAAACAAGAAATCATCAAAGGTAGGGGGGAAAGGGCAGGGGAGGTAGGGAAGGTGGGTGGGAAAGGAAAGTTCCCTCCGAGGCCGCTCCGATTTCGGAGTGGCTTCAGAGGGAAAGGGGAAAGCCAGCTGGTAGCATGCACAAATGTACGCCACACACGTAAAATCTACCCCTGTCTATTCCATGTTACTGTTGCTAGTAATAGCAGTGGCTATTTTCTAAGTCAACTTAATTAATAGCAGGTAATGGACTTCTCCAAGAACTTCTCCAATCCTTTTATAAACATAGCTACACTAACTGCACTAACCACATCCTCTGGCAACAAAGTCCAGAGTTTAATTGTGCGTTGAGTGAAAAAGAACTTTCTCCGATTAGTTTTAAATGTGCCCCATGCTAACTTCATGGAGTGCCCCCTAGGCTTTCTACTATCTGAAAGAGTAAATAACCGATTCACTTTTACCCATTCTAGACCTCTCATGATTTTAAACATCTCTATCATATCCCCCCTCAGTCGTCTCTTCTCCAAGCTGAAAAGTCCTAACCTCTTCAGCCTTTCCTCATAGGAGAGCTGTTCCATTCCCTTTATCATTTTGGTCGCCCTTCTCTGTACCTTCTCCATCGCAATTATATCCTTTTTGAGATGCGGCGACCAGAATTGTACACAGTATTCAAGGTGCAGTCTCACCATGGAGCGATACAGAGGCATTATGACATTTTCCGTTTTATTCACCATTCCCTTTCTAATAATTCCCAACTTTCTGTTTGCTTTTTTGACTGCCGCAGCACACTGCACAGACGATTTCAATGTGTTATCCACTATGACGCCTAGATCTTTTTCTTGGATGGTAGCTCCTAATATGGAACCGAACATTGTGTAACTATAGCATGGGTTATTTTTCCCTATATGCATCACCTTGCACTTATCCACATTAAATTTCATCTGCCATTTGGATGCCCAATTTTCCAGTCTCACAAGGTCTTCCTGCAATTTATCACAATCTGCTTGTGATTGAACTACTCTGAATAATTTTGTATCATCTGCAAATTTGATTACCTCACTCATATTTCTTTCCAGATCATTTAGAAATATATTGAAAAGTGTGGGTCCCAATACAGATCTCTGAGGCACTCCACTGCCCACTCCCTTCAACTGAGAAAATTGGCCATTTAATCCTACTCTGTTTCCTGTCTTTTAGCCAGCTTGTAATTCATAAAAGGACATCGCCACCTATCCCATGACATTTTACTGTGCATTATCACTGCATTAGGCCACTTACCATGTAGTAAACCCCTAACACAACTTAGTTAATAGACCTCTTATTTTTACACTTACAAAAGAAAGCATCCATGCTTCAGCAAGCTACAGGACATATGGAGTTTTTGGCATATAAGATCAACATGTGTTCAAATGAAAAAAAAAGTTCTCATTTACACAATATTTATTTTGCATGCTTCACTCACAGCTGTTCTCTTGTTGAAGGGATACATTCACGTGGTAGTACTATCCACACAAACATTTTCCTTATATATACCTTGCAGTCCTCATCCCCTGCCATACTGCCATTGCCTTACAATCTTACAGCCATCTTCTACACAAGCCAGTGAAGCTATGGGCACTGTCACCTTATCTGTCACACTATTGCCGAATTATCCTGCTTCATTCTATGATGCAACTATCATAAATACTGGCTGGTATAATGCCTTTTAGATTAGGATACCATATGCACCATCTGTTATCAGTGCTCTGAACAGGAGTGTATGCTAGTCCTCCTAGAGCTAACCACGTAAAAACAAATGGTCACATCTGGAAATCAAAGAATGAAAGTTGCCACTCACTTTTGTTATTCCTTTGCTAAAGCCTAGTGTTTGGAATTACCAAAGAGCACAGAATGCCTGTCAGCTTTACCAAGGTAGCATAAACAGATATGGAGCTTTTAAATGCTGATTATGTCCTATCTTTGCAGTGGAGCTGGTCATCATAAAAAGCTAAGTATAGCAACTCAATTTCTGACAGTTTGGGGCAACAATAGATAGTGTGATTGCACGAAGAAAATAAAGACAAGATAAATAATAATAAAAAAGAACAAAGAATGGAATTTACTGATGCCTATCTCTGAAACGTTTTTAAAATATAATTTTTTGAAATAAAAATACGGAGGTTGGAGGGTGTGTTGATGATTAGACGGTAAAGGCACCGAGGGGGTTGCCGGACATTAACTATATGAAACCATCCCCATCCTTCCAAAAAATGTTTTTTTATTTCATAAATAAATTTTGAGTAAGGCTACAGTAAATATCTTAGTTAAAATATTAGAACCAAGTGACGATTTTGTTAAATCATAAAAATATAGGCATCATTTCCTCTTACTTGGTATTTCACAGACAGGGACTGGCAGCCATGGCTGCTAGTATAAAAAGATGGGTGGATTAATTGGTCAGAATTTTTTTTTCCAGAGTTTGAATATACAAACTCTGAAATAGAAGCCGTACATCAAACCTGATGTATGGCTTCTATTTGCCTCCTGGAGGATAAACTGGATATGAATTAGCTTCTTAGAGATTTCTCCAATCTTATCTTATTGAATTTAAAGCATAATTTCAATTTTAGTCACAGAAGGTTGCTGACAATCCATTTATTTGTCACATGCCAAGATGACTCCATTCACAACGTGATCTTTGAACTTACTGCTTTTCCACTGCTCTCCAATGATGCCCTATCCTGGGACATTCTCTATTTCTCTGTTGACCATATGTCTGCCTCTGATCCCATGGTAACTGATAAATTTTCTGCTGCCACGAAGCATCCACCAAAACAGAGGGATATTTCTCATATTCTGAGTTGCTCAGTGAAGCGTGCACCAGCACGGCTATCTGTGACAGCAATTCCTGCATCTTCTTTCATTTCTTGGGTCATGAAAGGACCCCGTGTTGAGTCCTCTGCTAGCTCAGGTGCCTGTTAAGGCACCCTAGTCTGATACCTCACCTGTGCCCCCTGGCATGATGAATTTACTCATAGCCACAGGTTGTTCTGGTCTTCAGATAGAAAAAAAACCTTGTTTTACCTTTCCTTTTCATCATGCGGATAGCAAGAAAGGGTAAACATTTAAAATTTATTTTTATAAAATACTTTAAAATAACAAATGATCATAATTATCTTGCAAAATTAATCAGGGAAAAGATGGCCAAGCCTGCCATAGCCATCTTGGAACCTATGAGAATTATTTTTACTTTGTTTCTCACTGTCTTTTAAAGACATTTTAAAATATTCTAGTGAAGAAGCAAAAGAATGATTATATTATGCTGAGGGTGATATTCAGCATTACTTTGAGTGGATAAGTTACAACTTATCCAGCTAAGTGGCGACAGTGCATGGATATCCAGCCCCACTGAATGGTTGCCATTTAGACGATAACTAATTATCCAGCTAAATAGTTGGCTAAATGGCAGGTGGGGAAAGGGCATTCTGGGGAGGAGCTGACTTAGCTGGATAAGTTTTCTGGCTAACTCAGATATAGCCGGATATATTATCCGGCTAAGTCTGGTCGACCCATTGGGCTGATCTAAACTTAGCTGGATAAACGTATCCTGCTAACTTTTTGATAGCCAGATATATTCAGCAATGCTACTGTGCTGCTAAATATATGAGCTAATTTACCCCTAGATTAATCAAAATTCTATAAATTTTGCATGAATAATGTGATAAGGAAAAGGGGCATGATTAGGATAATTTCTGAGTTAAATGTATTGTACTGAAGTGCTCAGACAGGCATTTCTTTTGTTAGGCGGCTAGAGAGAAAGAGATAGAGAGTGAGTCTCTTTATAAGGTTCTCATATAAGTCAAATATTTATATCACTGCAGGAGAGTCAGCTAGTAACCTGAGGTGAGGTTTTGGTGGTGGTCTAGGGTTTTGGGGCCAATTTTACATTCAAAGTGAGACATACGAACAGCATAGTACACATCAGTGAAGATTTGATGTGATTTGGAATAAGGAAAGGTACACAAAGATGAGATTTCTACAATGTACTCTCGCCCTAGTTTGATGTACGCTGGTGTGTACCTTTCCTTGTTTTACTCAAAACAAAATTAAACTGGATGTGATGAAAGCTATTAGTGTAGCTGTATTTAAAAAAGGTTTGGACAAGTTCCTGGAGGAAAAATCCATAAACCATTATTAAGGTAGAGCTGAAGAAATCTACTTCTTATCCCTGGGATAAGCAGCATGGAATCTATCTACCCCTTGGGATCCTGACAGGTATTTGTCACTTGGATTGGCTATTGTTGGAAACAGGATATTGGACTTTGGTATGACTCAGTATGGCAAATCTTATGTTCTTATATGCTATTGAATTGTCAATAGGTTTTACCCACATTAAGGGGCGGATTTTAAAAGGAGCGCGAATAGCCTACTTTTGTTTGCGCTCCAGGCGCAAACAAAAGTACGCTGGATTTTAGTAGATACGCGTGGAGCCGCGTGTATCTGCTAAAAACCTGGATCGGCGCGTGCAAGGCTATCGAATTGGAGCGGCCTTGGAGGGAACTTCCTTTTGCCCTCCCCTCACCTTCCCCTCCCTTCCCCTACCTAACCCACCCACCCGGCCCTGTCTAAGCCCCCCCCTTACCTTTGTCGGGGGATTTACGCCTCCCAGAGGGAGGCGTAAATCCCCGCGCATCAGCGGGCCTCCTGCGCGCCGGGACGCGTCCTGGGGGCGGGTCCGGAGGGCGCAGCCACACCCCCGGGCCGCCCCGGGCCATAACCACGCCTCCGGGTCCGCCCCCGAAACGCTCCCGGCACGCCCCCTAAACGCCGCGCGGTTCGGGCCCGCCCCCGACACGCCCCCCTCGGAGAACCCCGGGACTTACGCGAGTCCCGGGGCTCTGCGCGCGCCGTTGAGCCTATGTAAAATAGGCTCACCGGCGCGCAGGGCCCTGCTCGCCTAAATCCGCCCGGTTTTGGGCGGATTTAGGCGATCAGGGCTCTGAAAATCCGCCCCTAAGTGCATTTAACGGGAGTAAATGGGATTTTGAAAATTGTTACAATAATATGTTACATTTACATTTTCCTTTTAAAATTACCCTGATATATTTGAATTTTCATCTCTTATGTGTATTATTTTCTCTGACAAAAGTACTTGCAGAAAAAGTAGGTGCATATGTATTCAGGTTCTTTGTACTCACAAGTTCAATGTACATACCTTTTCATTGAAACATGGATCAAAGTCTGAGAGCAAAAGGTACCTGCAGACTTTGACCAAATGTGGGCAGACTAAGAAATGTCCCTTTATACTGTATAAAACTATTACAAATAGCTTATTTAGAGTTTTGGAATTTGTATTATCTTTGAAGTTAGAACCTAAGATATGCTGTAC